>NC_081189.1:35040347-35370347 GCF_902713425.1 Acipenser ruthenus | reverse complement strand
CACTTTTTAATGATGGACTTCACTGTGCTGAGAGAAATAATCAGTGCCTTTGAAATGTTTGTGTACCCTTCTCCTGCTCTGTGCCTCTCTACAACTTTATCCCTGACTTGTTTTGAAAGCTCCTTGGTCTTCATGGTTCCTTTGGTGCATCACTATGTGAGTTGCAGCTTGAAAGTCTTTAAATACCCAAGGGAAATTATCTACAAGTTAAACCACTTTGAGTACAGGCAGGCTGAAACCATTTCACTAATTTTGTGGCCTTTCAAACAAGTCATTTGCACCTGAGCTGATTTAGGGTTGTAGTAACAAAGGGGTTGAATATTTATGCAACTGAGGTTAATCTGTTTTTCTCTGTAAATCTTACTTATTTATATTCTATATTCATTTTTTAACTGTATCAATGTGGAGTAGTTTGTGTAGAATCTACATGTAAAGTCTAATTTGAAGGTGTCGTGGAGTACGCTCAGGTGCCAACAAAATGTGAAAACTTTGCATGGGGGTGAATACTCCTGCAAACCACTGTATATACAGTACTGTGCAAAAGTTTTAGGCAGGTGTGAAAAAATGCTGTAAAGTAAGAATGCTTTCAAAAATAGACATGTTAATAGATTAGATTTATCAATTAACTAAATGCAAAGTGAGTGAACAGAAGAAAAATCTAAATCAAATCCATATTTGATGTGACCACCCTTTGCCTTCAAAACAGCATCAATTCTTCTAGGTACACTTGCACAAAGTCAGGGATTTTGTAGGCATATTGTCAGGTGTATGATTAAACAATTATACCAAACAGGTGCTAATGATCATCAATTCAATATGTAGGTTGTAACACAATCATTAACTGAAAGAGAAACAGCTGTGTAGGAGGAATAAAACTGGGTGAGGAACAGCCAAACTCAGCTAACAAGGTGAGGTTGCCGAAGACAGTTTACCGTCAGAAGTCATACACCATGAAGCATAGTGGAGGTTCCTTGCAAGTTTGGGGCTGCATTTCTGCAAATGGAGTTGGGGATTTGGTCAGAATTAATGGTCTCCTCAATGCTGAGAAGTACAGGCAGATACTTATCCATCATGCAATACCATCAGGGAGGCATATGATTGGCCCCAAATTTATTCTGCAGCATGACAACGACCCCAAACATACAGCGAAAGTCATTAAGAACTATCTTCAGCATGAAGAAGAACAAGGAGTCCTGGAAGTGATGGTATGGCCCCCACAGAGCCCTGATCTCAACATCATCGAGTCTGTCTGGGATTACATGAAGAGAGAGAAGCAACTGAGGCTGCCTAAATCCACAGAAGAACTGTGGTTAGTTCTCCAAGATGTTTGGGCCAACCTACCTGGTGAGTTCCTTCAAAAACTGTGTGCAAGTGTACCTAGAAGAATTGATGCTGTTTTGAAGGCAAAGGGTGGTCGCACCAAATATTGATTTGATGTAGATTTTTCTTCTGTTCACTCACTTTGCATTTTGTTAATTGATAAATATAAACTATTAACATGTCTATTTTTGAAAGCATTCTTACTTTACAGCATTTTTTCACACCTGCCTAAAGCTTTTGCACAGTACTGTATATACTGTATATATACGAGACACTCAAAAAAAAAAATAAAGCATGTTCATTATAATATAAAGCATGCTTACAAAACATTAGACATATTTACTCCAAAGGCAGGACATTTGCAAATTATGTAATTACAGACACAAAGAAATGTACCACAAAAAAAAAACTTGTTCCATGGGAGTAAAAGGCACTTACTTACACCTCACAACATAATTACTCAAAGAGAGTGATTATACCATGATGAGTAACTAACTACCATAAGGATATTGATATGAATTAAACACAGTAATCAGGGCCCAGATTTCCACACCTCCCATCTGTTGTTATAAAATTAAAAATAATTATGATCATCAAATTCAAAAGCAGTAGTAAAATAGATCGAGATAGAGATACAGCACACACTGTGATTCCCATCTGTGCTGTTATTTGATTTAAGCATCTCACAGGATGCCTCAACACATCAAAACTCTAGAAGTCTTCTTTTGGGCAACAGCAGAAAGAACCGATCAATTTATGCTTTTCTGACAATATTTAAAACACCAGTTCTGGCCAAAAACACAAAAACAAACACAAAATGTATCTAAAATGAAGCCATTTAGATAGTAGCTTTTCCAGGTTGCTTTTGTAAAGTAAATTAAGACAGCAATGGTCGATTATGCAACAGTATGTATTTTAACCGGCTATAGCTCCAATAGTCACCTGTCTGATGTGACCTTCTTTACATTACACTCCACAGAGCAAATGAGCAGAACATGCAAAGACATGTTCTACCATTTATGTCAGTTTAATTCTTCATAATGTATTTTTATCTCAATAATCTGCTTGACAGTATATAAAGGAAGCTTCTCAACCTGACCACATTTATAAAGACTTCTAGTTGAAATGTTTCTCAAATAATTGTACTTCTTTTGCTATTTATACAAAGCTTCTGAAATTGGAATTTGAAGTATAATTATTCAACAACTTTAGCATTCTGCCTCCAATGAAGAATTTGAGTATTTCTTCCCCTTGCATTTAAAATCATAATATTTGAAACATGTTGTTTTAAAAAGTTCCAGCAGATTAAAAAAAACAAGAGCATCCACCATCTTGACCACTGTCAAGGATACGTTAGGCATTCATTGGTACCCAGAGGTTAATTTATTACCAGCAGAGGGACTTCCAAAATCGGATATAAAGCTCTTCTAGAGAATGCTGGACCACATCAGAAAAAAATACCTAGAGGTTCATAATGAAATTCAAGCAGTGCGTCCATGTCAGCAATCTCAAGTCCTCATTTCAGAAAAACACAAATTTATAAAACAACCGAAGTGAAAACTCTATCATCAATGAAAATGTATGGCAAAAATGGGAACATATTTGTTCACAAAAACAAAACTGAAGCACACTGGGGAGTTGCATCAACCTTGTTCTGTCAGCAATATTGAGTATGCATACAAGCTGCATTCATTTTTTTGTAGCCCAACCTCTGCCAGTGTCTCATATCACCTTCTCAAG
Organism: Acipenser ruthenus; assembly: GCF_902713425.1. NCBI lineage: Eukaryota > Metazoa > Chordata > Actinopteri > Acipenseriformes > Acipenseridae > Acipenser > Acipenser ruthenus. The sequence continues at coordinate 35,367,287 of NC_081189.1, read as the reverse complement.
ATTTTTACATGAGAGAAAACATCCTTCAAATGCATTATTTTGCCATTTTTCAGTTGGCAAAATACAGACAAATACAAAACAATTTTTCAGATCTCCAAATTATCTTTTACTGGATGTATATGATTATAATCCAGAATAATCTTGTAAATGAGATGTGAGTGTCAAAGGGTTATTTCTGAACAAACACTTGACTAACTTTACTGTTACTAACTAAGAAGTATTATTTTCTATGGTGCAATATTCAAGCAAAGGCTTGCTAAGTTAGATATAATACACCCTATAACGCCTTTCGTTATAATGAACCTTCGGTTATAACAAACCTGGCCCCTGGACCCCAAATAAAAAATAAAAAAAAGATAATATAAACACACACTGTCAACATCCCGGTCTGTATGCACGGAAAGCCACCTCCACAGTGAAGTCAATTATTTTGTCTTAATAAATAATACGCGCTGTGTAACTGCATCTGAAACAAAAAACATTTTTTATGTTGCAACAAGCTGGAAACTACATAGGTTGTTTGAAAAAAGCAGCAACGCAGGCCTGTCTCTGTTGTGAATATAATATGTCAAAAAGCAGCAACGCAGGCCTGTCTCTGTTGTGAATATAGGTTGTCAAAAAGCACTTGTTCAGCAACCATGCGGCAAAGCAAAATTGATTAAAGAAGAAAAAACTAAAAAACAAAAAACTTGAGGATCTGGTTAACGTTTCATGTCAAGCTTTTCATGTTGGGTTCCTTTGCTTTTCAGTTTGGGATTCTTGCATGTTGGATTAAGATTTGCTGCACTTTGAAACGATTCATAGATTTTTGCTTTTTTCACTGCGTTTTAATTCTTTAACAAATAGGATAAAGCAAAGGCAGAATACTGCATACATGAGATGAACAGGTACATGTATTCTACTTTTTATTCACTATCTTATCTCATTAACTTACTCCAACGTTTTATCGTTCATTTTGATTGTCCTTTCACTATAACAAACCCCTCGATATAATGAACAAAAGGCTTAGACCCCAACAGGTTCGTTATAGAGAGGGTGTACTGTTTGTTCTATTTTTAAGTCACTTTAACAGCGATGAAAGGTTTAGGAACACTTTATACTGTCTATGCTTGAACGCAACCTACAGCCCTTGAAATACAGCATGTCACTGCTTGCTTGATTTACAAATATAACAGTATATATATGGTTTTGGTTGGAAGAGATGTCAAATTCCAAATAAGAAGGAAAAAAGGGTAAGTTATTGAAATGTGAACAGGAATGCGGTGTATCATAGCAAGGGATGGAGATCGAAAAACACAGTGCTGCTATACGATATTTAAAACAAGATCCCAATTAGGAATGGTGGCTTGTTCGCTGGATTTAAAGATGCATTACTGTTAAGATACAGAGGATTTAAAACAGAATTGCTAATTTTGGCGAAATGTAAAACGATGCCTACACACAAAAAACCCAGAAGAATGGGCCCGTGACCATAGGGATTTCATTGTGAAAGGTTAGAAGGTACTTAACTTAAGTGTGCAAGTACTGTCGAGTTAGTACTATACATAGTTTGACAGAAAAAAAACGCCCAAGCATCGTGGAAAGTAACTAAAAACAATAATTTCATACAGTATATAAAAAGCGAAAAGTCCAGAAAAAACTCAAAAATAGCTACAAAATAAACACGGCAAAATGAAATTAATAAAAACAGAAGTAAACAGAACAGCAGTTCCTTCTCCAAATATTGGATAAATATACTTTTCAAGTGATATTTTTAGGCCACAATCAATTATACCCAAACATCATGTGCTAAACAAAAGTGCTGTGGAGAAACAATATCTACAGGGAAACAATGCAAAAAAGATTTTCATAATAAAAATAAAATTATATAAAAAAAATATCCAAACAAGTGTTATTCCTTAACGGTTTTGGGTACTATGACACTTTCTTCATCTGTTACCGCAACTCTTGCCTCTTTCTGTCCTATTGTCGACCGTCCTGCTCACTCTTCCCCTCGCCAGGCATAGCTATCCTCTACGCTCCGCTCATCCTGTAATGAGCTGAGCGGAGATGGAAGAGATCCAAGCTACCCTCTGATCTAAACCATTACTGCTCCCTCCTCTGCTTCTTCTTGGCAGCCCTCACCTCTGCCAAACACTCCTGCTATCAATCTACCATCCTGTCCTCCATTAACAAGTCCTGCTGACTTTTCTCCACCTTTTCCTCCCTCCTCAAATCCCCCCCTCCTCTCCAATCCTCCCCCTTTACACCTGATGACTTTGCCTCCTTCTGCTCCAAATTAGAGGACATTCAGAAGGTATTCTCCAGACCATCTTCTCCTACCCCCTCCCCACCTAAACATATCCTGCCTACCTGCCCCCCTCATTCTCAACTTTCACACTGCCCCCGCTAGTTAATTTCTCGGTCACCACTATAAGAAACATGCAGCTTTTGCAGACAGGGGGTGTGTTAGACTGAGTTGGAGAAAGGCTGTCGCATGTAAAACAAACTGCAAAGGAACAAAACTAATGCTACTTACTTTGAACCTTCCTGAAGATACTTGTGTCCTTTGTTTGTTTGTGTTTGTTTATTTTGGCCATCATGCCGTTTTCTTTTGTTATTTGAAAGTTTGTTTATTATTTTGTAAATAAATACTGAGGGCAGCCAGCAGCTCATTCAACCCGCCAGTACATTGTTTGTTTAGATTCATTTCCTGGTCTGACGTTACCCCACAAACCATTCTGCGACAGACCCCCACATCTCCTCCTGCATCTCAGAATGTCTCTCAGCTATCTCAACTTGGACACATTCACACCACCTCAAACCTCTCTAAATCTGACCTCCTCCACTTTCCTTCTGCTTCATCTCACTCCTCTGACCTCTCCATCTCAGTCTCCCTTGACTATTGCTCTTTCTCCATCTCCTTTTGCTAAATGTCTAGGTGTTACTCTTACCCTCTCCTCTCAATACATCTCTTCTCTGACACACACTTGCCGCTTCTTTCTTAGCAACATTTTCTCACTACTTATTCCACCCAACTCCTGTTTAAGCTTACTCTCCTGATTGGACTACTGTGACTCTGTCCTTACTGGTCTCCCTGCTTTGGCTATCCGCCCTCTTCAGCTCATTCAAAATTCTGCCGCTCATCTTGTATTCTCCCAACACTGCTACTCTCAAGCAACCCCTCTGCTTCTCACACTCCACTGACTACCCATCTCTGCTTGCATTCAATTCAAGACCCTTGCCTACCGCTGTCTTCACCACACTGCCCCCTCCTACCTCTAATCCCTCGTGTCTCACTACACCTCCTCTATGGGCAGACTGGTCATGCCTTCCCTCCACTCCACATTCTCCCGTGCCCGCTCCTTCTCTTCCCTAGCACCCTCTGTGGTGGAACCAGCTACCAGAGAACTTCAGGACTGCTCCATCTCTCACTGCCTTCCACAGCCTCCTCAAGACCCACCAGTTTAGACTGCACTTGTAGATCTCTTGATCTACCCCTCCTACTATGCTATGTATTCCATTGACCTACGCATGACGTTACTGGTTCCTCAGCTGAGGCACTATCCTTGCACTTCTAATATGTAATTATGCCCCCTATTTTACTGCATTTAATCCTGTACTTCAGAATACTGTAATCTGCCAAGTTTTTAACCTGTAGTACTTTGTATTTAATCACATCCTGATGTAACTATCACTATTTAATCATATCCTGATGTAAGTATCACTATTACCTGCTGTATTATTGAATTGTGGTTTGTCAAACTTGTACTTTACTTGATCAAAAGTTATTGTATTTCTTGCTCTTATTGTATTACTTGTATTGTAACGCTTGAAATGTTTTTGCTTACGATTGTAAGTCGCCCTGGATAAGGGCGTCTGCTAAGAAATAAATAATAATAATAATAATAATAATATAACTTGTTGTAATCCTAACTTGTTACATCCTATTTCATATTATATTTTAGTTGTAGTATCTGCACTTACTGAAAACTATACTGTATTTAAATATTAATTTTGCATTGTAACCCTGTAACACCTGTAAGTGACATTGGATAAAGGCGTCTGCCAAATAAATAAATAAATAAATAAATAAATAATAACAATAATAATAAACGTACTTTACAGTGTATTTTTCATCTACCACTAGGGTGCAATGGAATTGGACTCTTGTCTTATTCTAGCTGAATGCATGGCAGTGTACAGGGTATCAACAGTAGGTTACTTTCTAAAGGAAGGTGTGTAGTTTGGGGGATGTTCAGTCCTGATCTTGTTTAATAGACAGCACATGAGAGAATTAGAGCAGCTACTGTCTAATGCTTATACCCCTGTTCCTCGTGATATACAAGTTTCACAGCTCTGACAGTGCTCACTGACTGACCCTACTAGGTTATTCCCTGTTTAAAACTTCGGAAAGAGATTTTTTTTTTTTTTTTTAATGGCTGGTGACTATTTTTAGATTAAAAGCTTTCTAATGTAAAGCCCTTGGGTGAAAGCAAATTCTTGGTAACAGCACAGTTTCCTATATGGAAATGTATGCAAAAAGAGTGTTGGGAATAAAAGTATGAAACAACATTAGGGCTAAATTCTCCTATCCTTTAAGTTTTTATTTTTATTTGGTATTGTTCTATATTAATACCTAAACCATGGTGCATCTAAATAATGCTGCTCTTCAAGATTATATTAATCTAGCTGGGGGTTTACACCAGGGTTGAATTTTTGATCCACTTTACCACATTACAAATACATTCAAAATGCATAATAGAATACATGCTGCTCATTACATTCACTGCTTTTGCAGTTGTGTTTCTTTAAATGTATATATTTCTAAAGGGAAGTTTAATCTTGGTCTTGATTGCCAGCATTTTTTTTTTTTTTTTTTTACAAAGTGTTCAAGTGGTCCAGACAAGCTAATAACTGCAATACACAAGTAGTATACCATATAGCATGTTAATAAAACATGTTTACATTTTATCATTGGACTATGATTAGTTTCCTCTACCCACCCCATCGTCCCAATATATATTTTTTAAAATAACAAGTAATAGTTAAGACATCGTGTTTTTGGACCACAAAGCCAATATCAACTTACAATATGTTTCTTGGTTTAACAGTGTCTGATACTGATACTTCAAAAAAAAATCTAATCGTTGATGTAAATCATACATATAATAATTTAGCAACTTCATCAGTGAGATGTTACATGTCAGTCGACTACAGGTTATTGGGTCCGTTTTTACAAATTGAACTAACAGTTTTCTCATTGATGTATAAGGTCCGTTTTACAAATTGAACTAACAACAGTTTTCTCATTGATGTATAGTAAGCAGTTGTTCCTATTCCACAGATACGAAGTTGCGAGTTGTGCTCTGTAATGACACTGAGTACGGACGTTTAACAAATTGGCAGCTGCGCTTTGAAAATTACGGTTCCAGTTCCATTCCCCGTCATAGTTTATTCGAGGACATGCAGGCTATAACGTCAACTGAATATTCCCGAACAACTGAGTATCACTCACGCGTATTGCACATTATACCTAAAGATGAACTAATATCCACAACTATCTCCCCCAAAAGACATGCATGTTTTATAAATTAAACCAGTCAAATAGTAATAACAAAAGTCAAACTATGTAAATAGCCTAATAAAAAAAAATGCTCAGTAAAAAAAAATGTTCCATTCATTATATATATATATATATATATATATATATATATATATATATATATATATATATATATATATATAAAGTAACAAACACAATTGGTTAATTTCCATCTACAATAAGTTGTAGAAAGGGTGCCCTTAATCCTTTGTAGAACTGTACAGAAAATAAACAAAATGTGCCCTGTTTATTCATTCGGAATCTCAAACAAAAACTCAAGGCGCACAATTACAAAAACAAATAATGTAAGTTTGGTACGAGTAAACCTGAAAATGGTGATGATGCTGGCACGCAGGCTTCTCAAATAAATTCATACACTGTAGCCCGTTCCTCTATGTACAACCACCATCCCACATACACATACAGGGACTACTTACCATATTCAGTTTTATCAGTTGGATGAAATACAAAAATAAATCTAGTATTTACATTTTTTGCAGGCAATTAAAAAAAAAAAAAGTAATCGATATTTTGTTTTATTCGAGTTACAGCTGGTGAACCTGTTCTTATCCGTCCTTGCGATCTGTTAGCCCTTTCTTTTGAGCAATGATCTGGGTTATCACAAAGCAGCAGTGTCATAGATAGCGAATGCCTGCTCCTACTGTATCTCTCGGTTTTCCTTGTTCGGTTTCTCCTCTTTCTGTTTGGAACTCCTCCACCGTAGCGCAGCCCCCACAGCAATGACGTCATCGTGAAACCCGTCAATCAGTCTACAGCCACCTGCTTACCCAAGCGCAGCAGCATCAGTGAATAGAGCTTTTTGGACGGTGCAAATTCCGTTGAGTACAATTCATTATTTTTTTTTTTTTTTACATTTTCTCACTCTGTATCAATGTCACGGACACACGCCTCCACGCATACTAAATGGACCAAGAATAGATGTATTTGCTCTTAAATCCATTTCCACCTTGACAGTGTAGTAGCGGTCAGAAGATTTTTTTTTTTCTGCAAATGTTATTCTATGGCATAATGTGGTGATGTACGTGCCAAAAGGAAAAGCAAATCTGCGATGTCCCTCAAGATTCCCGACAATATAAATCTGGCGCCTCGCACGCTGCAAACCAGCTTTTCTCTAGCAACAGAACTACAGTACTGCTAGAATTAAATGTAATTTCCTACCCACCACAGGCTTTGCTAGCAACACTGTACTGGACCTCTGCTGCTGAGAAAAGCTGTTTTGCAGCGTTTCAGGCGCCAGATTTATGTTGTCAGGAATCTCGAAGGACATAGTAGATTTGCTTTCCCTTTTGGCATTATCAACATTGTATATCTGGATCCTAGGGGGGTATAAAATGCATGCCTAAATAATGAATACAATATTGATCACTTTTTTCCTTTCCTCCGAATTAGGCACGACATATCCCCTCTTCAAATCTGCATCTGATATGGGTACAGAGCTGGAGCTAGGTTAGAAGGGGTTCCAGAGAGAAATTAATTACATTTCACATGCTCCTCCAAACCACTGGAGACTGCTTCTGTTAGAGAGTGTGGAGACTGGATTTCTAAAAAATGTAATTAAAGCAAAGCACTGTGCTTATATAATGAGAATAGGCCAGAGGTCAGAAATGCATACAAAAGGGCCAGTCCCAGTGGCTTATTTTATGAAAGCACCACTGCTGGATGCAGGGAGAGTCTCGAACAACAGCTGGCACTGCAGTGGGGTTATCTGGTTAGGGAGGAAAAACAGTTCACCTCATCGTCCTTCAGTGGCTACTGACTAGGTAGCTCAGTAACATCTGTGGCGTAGATAACAGCGGGGTGAAAAGAGCCATTTGGGTTGACAGCGTGAATGGAGGTTGGCGAAATTATATTGTTGCAAATGAACAGACACATACCGGATATCCTCTATGTCAAAAGGGTTTATATAAAATCTAAAGCCATGCCAATGAAATATCTTGAAACCTAAGTAAAAAATAAACAAACTAAAAAAGTATCACTGTAGCACTTTGTTATAACAAAAGCTATTGGAATAAATGTCAGTGAACATAAAATATTTAGAGAAGAGACTGTATTATGTGTTTGCAACATAGGTAACAATAAATGTTTATGAAAAGCTGGAACAAAAAGCACAGTATTGACTGTTGAATGGAAAAGTCAGTACTGATTACCTTTTAGGTTTAGAGGTATACACTGAACCTAATATTTGATGCACAGTAGAAGGGATTGGCTGATACTGAACAAGCAATAAAGAAAGATTTATGTTTTATACTGATTATTGTTGGATTAGATTTTTTATTGAATCTTGATGTCATGTTTTTATGTATTATTTATATACTATCTGTATCATACAGCTTCCCAAAGTAATTTGACTACCTTATTATGCAGTCATAATGCTTTCTTATTATTTATCATTTTTGATACATTTTTTTTTTTACAGCAAAATTGGCTTATTTTTGAACAAGCATTCATTTAGCAAACTGTGATTGGATTCAAAGTACAATATTTTCTTTTTTTTTTTACAGGGGACAGCTGTATGAATAAGTGACAAGACATGATGATTCAGAGCTGGGCTCCAAATTCCATTCTGAATCCCAGCATAAAGTATTCCTTACAGTGTGTTCCAGTGTGTAGCTTTAGACTGATACATATTCACAATGTCATGCATATAAGTGGACTAGGTATAAACACTAGTCTGGAATATAAAGAGGTATGATACCACCAGAATAATGTTGAAAGCAAAGACCAATGAACACTTTGACATGTTTAAAGTGATCTACCTTGATGGCCATCATAACTATACGGTAAGTAGTATTTGTAAATATGGGTTTCAATGGTAATGAATATTTTGTAAAATATGTAGGCTGGTGTTTGAATTTAATAATTTAATATTTTTGAAGGAAGTCCCAAACATTCTCTATGGTCTGCGTTGTGTCTTTTCTTAGGATGGTTTCCTGCCAGCACACATTGGCTAAGGCTGGAGATACATGTGTAATTTATTAAGCTATTTATTCTAGGCAAGTGAATTGAAAATTAGAATTGTCCTTGTTGCAATAATTTAATTGACAACACATTTATTGATCGGCAGTTACGGCTCTGATTGGATGTTGGATCAGGTATAAGGGTACTGGGATCAGAAAACAAACAGCCTTTCCACACTACCCAAATAATACACGATCAGGATGCACTGAAGCCATGTTATTGTGATTCACTTCATTCACAGTCAGGTTTTCAACATGTGATGATGGCACATTCTGCAGGTGATGCAAGAGATCTATGGAAAAATATCTCATTTGTAAGGACATTTGTTACAGCTAGAACAAGAAATAAATACACTTTACAGTGGAATTTATTTCTCTAAAAAATGTGAAATGTTTTTTGTTGATGTTTGTATTTTTTAAATTTCCTTTACACTGTCCCGTTGACATCATGAATCTAACAGTTACAAAAAGCAATATATATATATATATAATGAGAAGATACACACACAAATCAGGAGCTGTGAAAGTTACATGTATGTTTTCAAATTGTAAAAACAATGTGACAGACTGTTCCACCGATGCTGGAATAAAGCACACACAGCAGGTATTTCAAAGACCTCAGGGCAGGCAGCTTTGACGTACAGTTTTGAGTCTAAATACTCAAAAGGGGCATGCAGCCTAAACCATAACACTAACCCTAAACCACACTGATCCTACTTGAACTGCTACCGGTACATCATTTTGCTGTCAGTTCTGACCTCAGCATTATATACTCTCTCTGAATTGTAAAACTGCCTGCCAGCTAACCAGGCCTCGGCTTGGTCTAATTTCAAAAGCCATCTTTCCTTACCACGTGCTCATGCCTCAAGCAAACCAAATACTGATTAGAAAAAGTTCCTTAATCTTATGAAAGGACACGAAAACTCGTTACCAGAAAGTAAAAGTCATATCCTACACAAATAAAGGAAGAATTGCTACTTTTCCTATCCATGAACAAAATACAAAATGACAGCGTTACAAGTATAAAAATAACTGCCACAAAAATATCAGCATTCTGTATCTTAACTGATATGACTTAGTAAAGTACATAGCCTCAACGTACAAGGAATACCGCCCTCAAGCAAGCATTGAGAAAGATGACCAAAGAAATGAGTATCTTTTGTAACCCTGATGTAGAAGTGAAATACATGTCCTATTCTCCTTTCTTGCCAAGCTCTTAGGAAGCAACTGCTGTTTTGTTTTTTATGCAAGAGCAGCCCGTAGCCTTTCTAGCTGTAATTCTGGGAACAAGCTGCTAACTCCGGTCCCCGTTCTTATTGAATTCTAACAAGGTAGAATTCAATTAACTTCCAGGCAGGCAAGCAGTCAGCTTATTTTTCAATAAAAAACAACACCAAACAAACTTCCTTAGCAACCCTGGGGGGGGGAGGATTTGGGTGTCGGTAGACCACTATTAGAGGAGTGCCAGAATATTAAAAGGGCTTTAAATATGGAGATATTCCTCCACATGGTAGAACAAAAATGTGTTTGTATTTTTTTTAAGTCTCTAATATAGGAAAACAAGTGTTGTATTACATTTAAATGTGCTTTACATATTTTACAAGCTGGTTTCCATGGTAACCACCATAAATTGGAATCACATTCTTAGTTTATATAACTACTTATATCTGGTGTTTTTTTTATTATGGTATCAAACCTTTTGTTTGTATTTATCAGTTATACTTGACTTATGCAAATTAAACACTTTCCTTGTGTTCTATCATGAAGCTAGAATTTAACAGAACAATTAAATTTATTCACTTATATTTAAGTATATGACAGGCCACATAGAAGAGGAATATACAATACATTACCCTTGCAACAGTAATTTGTTGGAGGTTAAAAATTAAATGTCTAGAACATGTTTGCTCCAATGTTTTTCTACACATCCTTCTACTGTGTCTGTGCTGTGTATTTCATTTTTGGTTCTTTGCGTTAATATCGTTGAATAAAATATACTGCTCCTGTATAATTTGGAAGAGTTCTTTCATCGTGCTTAACCTGAGTTTGCTACTGTAGGCATGGCTATGCTTTTAACAACAGTTGTGTGTGTGTGTTTGGGTTGTGTTTTAAGCAAGGGCTGCATCTTCAATAGCTGTGAACCTCAGAATACAGTTAAAAGCATTCACGATATATAAAGAACAGTGAGTTACATAATGGCAAACACTATTTCCAGCTGATCATATTGTGAGTCAGCATTTTTGCAGAGGGGAATGTTGAAGGTTTTCAGTTGAAAGCAGAAAGGTGATACAGATACTATCTGCCAAGAAATAGGGAACCAAAACAATAACTTTGTGATTTCAGTCCAAGGCTGGATATACCCATGTGGCAAAACAGAGCTCTATTTAAATGAATTGAAGTCAAGTAGTAACAGAAATACCCACACTGGTAACCTTCATAACTACTGAAAAAATATCCTTAATAAATCTTGGTACCAACAGTTGTATTAAACTCAACCTTGAAAAGTTCACTGTGACACAACATACCAAGAATAGTATGGTAAACAGCTAAATATTGTTCAGCTAAATATAGTAATAAAGACCAAAAAAAAAAAACCTGGTATGGCAAATCTATGTTGCATAATGGGCAAGCATGGAATATCGCTACTAAATCATTAATTAGTAAACCTGTGTATAAAGCATGGTAAAGTGTGAAACTATATTCGGCATTAAGTGTAATAATATAGGGCTCATTTGGCTGTAATTAAAGAATATGAGGTTCTGACATATAACAATTATCATAGCTTACCATGTGCAAGGAACTATTATCTAGAAGTTATCAACCATGGGTCCCATTCAAATATTGAGATTAATAACGTGGGAGTGCTTAGATCCCTTTATCCCATTTAAGTTTCTAAAGCAGTACAAAATGCCTGTGTGCTCTCTTGGAGTACTTCATTGTTCTTTTTAAGATGCAGTGTCCTCCAGTGTACTCAGGATCAAAGGCAAGCAATTTGAGAACACTGCACATTAGCCTGAAGCTCCAGAACCCTGCACTGTTTGAAATTTGAAAGCACTGTACAGCACTCAAGATACAGTTTTGCATCTACTTTGGCTTTTAAATTATTATCACAAATAACTTTAACCCTTTACTCTCCAAAATTACTATTAAGGAAAAGGGCTTGTCAGCTGATTCGTAAATGTATTTTTTTCTTTTTTGAATCCTGTGCAACATATGCAGCATTTGAACGTGCACTTGTTCCTATTCACTTTAGGGTTCTGCAAAGTCGAAGAAAACATTCTAAGAGTTTACTAAAAGAGGTAAGAACTAAACCTAAAGATTTATAACATATAAATGCAATGTAATAAAAAAAACAGTAACTGTTAAGCTGGAAAGGCAGATTCATGTCCTGCTTTACCAACTAAGGAAAAAAAAAATATTTCCAGATGAATGTCTTGGCAACTCAGCAGCCAGACAGTGTCTCTCACATAAAAAAAAATAACATAAACATATAAAAAAATATAATTCCTGCAGTTCTTCTGTGTCATTTTCTATTGTACTCTTTTTCTGAATAAAGGTGCCTTTTGACTTGGGTTGTGCACACCCCTGCTCTGTAACTCCATCAACACTAAGAGCTAGATTCTCAGAAGTACTTATTTCCAAATCATCATTAGCATGATTTCTTGAGAAAGGAAAAAAAAAAACAATAAAGCTGCCAAACCAGAAATAAACAACTCAGACATTTAATTCAGGGGCTTTAAGTTGTTTGTTATCCATTTATAAATTGTAATTGGTGTTTTATCTTTAATGAAAAAAAGTGCTAATGACGATTTGTCTAAATAAATGAAAAAGACAACCTTAGTATGTCGTTTCAGTGCCTTATAGGAAAATGTTAATACAAAACTGCGGAGAATTCCCCAGACCAGAACTGGTTAAGTGATCTGCTGAGTGGAGTTATTGTACTGGACCTTTGCAGTGTTGAAAGAAGTTATAAAACGTTTGCCAAGGGAGAGCCTACACTGCCATCAGGCACTTCCTCCCATGTCTGTGTTTACTGCAATCACTGCGTAAGCACAGAGGTACTTCTTCATTACTTTTACATTAGGGAAACCCATTAATATCATAGTATGCTTCCAGGAAAAGTGGTGTTAGAGTGTTACACATACGACCCATATTGTCTCAGGGATAAGAACATAAGAACATAAGAACGTTTACAAACGAGAGGAGGCCTATCGGCCCATCTTGCTCGTTTGGTTGTTAGTAGCTTATTCATCCCAGAATCTCATCAAGCAGCTTCTTGAAGGATCCCAGGGTGTCAGCTTCAACAACATTACTGAGGAGTTGGTTCCAGACCCTCACAATTATCTGTGTAAAAAAGTGTTCTGCATGCCTCTTTATCTAATCTCCCTTTGTGACCCCTGGTCCTTGTTTCTTCTTTCAGGTCGAAAAAGTCCCCTGGGTCGACATTGTCAATACCTTTTAGAATTCTGAATGCTTGAATCAGATCACCACGTAGTCTTCTTTGTTCAAGACTGAACAGATTTAATTCTTTTAGCCTGTCTGCATACGACATGCCTTTTAAACCCGGGATAGTTCTGGTTGCTCTTCTTTGTACTCTTTCTAGATCAACAATATCCTTTATGTAACGAGGTGACCAGAACTGAACACAATATTCTAGATGAGGTCTTACTAATGCATTGTAAAGTTTTAACATTACTTCCCTTGCTTTAAATTCAACACTTTTCACAATTATATCCGAGCATCTTGTTGACCTTTTTTATAGTTTCCACACATTGTCTAGATGAAAACATTTCCAAGTCAACATAAACTCTTCAATTTCAGTATCTCCCATATGATATTTATAATGCACATTTTTGTTGCCTGCGTGCAGTAACTTACACTTTTCTCTATTAAATGTCATTTGCCATGTGTCTGCCCAGTTCTGAATGCTGTCTAGATCATTTTGAATGGCCTTTGCTGCTGCAACAGTGTTTGCCGCTCCTCCTATTTTTGTGTCGTCTGCAAATATATAAATAATTACACTTTAGTGTTTCACCTTATTGTTTTAGCTTCAGGGAATACATATAGTGGAGACAGACACCAAACGCAGAACAGAATTAGTTAGAATGACAGTGTGCTGTATTTTTGTCATCAGGCAGAAAATGAATTGGGAATGCATTGTACTGTATCAGGTAATGGTTGCTAATAGAAACACAAATCCTCTGGAATCTACTGGTAAATTGGTGAACAGAAAGACTAAATCATGGCTGTCCAAACTCAGACCCAGGGTCCAAACACAGCCCACAGACCTCTTGGATATGCCCAGATACACTTTCAAGTAACATCAATAAGCAGCCAGCCTACAACCATTGGTATACTGTCTGAAGGTAAGGAAATGTAATCTCTGTAAATTGAGTGTATAAGGTTGACATTTAGTTAGTGGTTAAAATGATCATCTTCCTTAAAGGCAATCTGCCCTAAATGAACGGATTCATACAATGTAGGTGTCTGATAATCTTTTTATTCACAAATGTTTGTTTGGTCCAGTAAAGATAACACACCGACTCAGTGTCAGCTCTTTGTGGATTGTAACACAATAGAAGTGACCACAGTTTGGGTAAATACTGGCAGTTGGAGAAAAAAAAAAACATGAATATTCAGTACACGACAAATAGGCAACAACATTAAGGTTTTCAGCTGTAAAATGGTTTAATTTCAATTGTGACTAAGCACTCCAGCGACCACTTCATCATTGTGTAATTGTGTTTGAGGAAATGTCATGAGTCCTGTCAACTGAACTAGGTTATTTCAATCTGCTGTAAAACAAGCAGGTTGAGATTTCATTCTAGCTCTGTGCTTTTAGAAACTTGTTTATCAAACATTTCATCACCACTGCCTTGATAACAAATCTAAAAGTAGAACAATGAAGATCAGTTGTGCTCAGAGTGAACCATAATCATACAGAAACAAAAGGTAAAATAAAACTATACATTTACTTAGACCCAACAAGTATCTTATAAGCAGGGTCTTATTTTATTCTCACTTTAGTTTGTTGGGTCGGTTTCCTGTCAGCTTACTTGGTCATAAAGTAATGTCAAGGAACACAAGTGGTATATTTGCAATTATGCAACGGTAAAACTGACAAATATCAGTTATCTTGAGCACGTTTTTTGTTTCATTATTTGGTACTTCTTTAAAGCCATTAAAAACATAGCAAGACAAAAAGCAAGCCTTAAGAATACATTTTCAAACATTTTTTTCATTCACATTGTGTAGTAACCAAAATGTAATCAAGTATGCTGTTGATCCAGACAATTTACAGAACATTCTTGGTTAGAAGATGGCATTCCATGTTTTTACAGCAAATTATCCCCGATGTCATAGTAGTTTATTTTGGAGCAATCAGACTTCTGCATTCTCATCGCTGCTGCATCAAATATGCCAGCAGGGTCTGGAAAAAATATGGAGTGCAATCTTCTAGCCAAAAAAGTTTTAATATGCAAGTTTTAAGTAAATTGCCAGGATCAACAACCTACTAGATCATCTTTGTAATTTTGATTACAACCTGGTGCTAGTCTTGAAGCATGGATATAAAGTGGTCAAAATAGACCACTTAGACCACTAAAATAAAATGTTGCTTTTATCGGCGCTGCTTGTAATGCGAATTGTGGCAAGAACCCCTGGAAGCTTGGTAGTTTAAGAACGCACGTAATTACCATTATGTCAATCTAATAGGTAGCGTAGGTGTTGAATATCATCATTTAAACATGGATCTTTAGTGATAGCATTTCCATAGTTATTTCATGCTGTTTAACATCTGCACTGCTAACCAGTGCCTGTTTCTTCAGAAGAATGCCACCATTGCATACAGGACATAGACATAGGTTTGACTAACGGAGTTTCCAAGCTCATGACACCAACCTATGATTTTGAACTAAACGCTGATGTACAGGTAAGTAAGCTGGGCTGAGTTGAGTGGGGGACGGAGGGGGGTGATGCTGGGACGCCAGAATCACCGTCGAGCCCTCTTGAGGTGTCGTGGGCTAGTCGACAAAACACTGAGGATGGAAGGTACCCTACTTAGCTTAATCCAGACGGTTGTCATGCTGATGCGCTGGGGAGGCCACACTGTGGTTGATCCCTGGAGCCAGCATCGCAGCCGTTGTGTGTGCTGATGCGCCAGGGAGGCAAAATAAGCTGATCCCTGGAGCCAGCATTACACTTCAGCCATTAACACCAGACAGAAGGATATCTACATCATCATATGGAAGGAAACGTAAATGGATGGAGACACATATGGATCACATTAGTTTACTGTAAAGTACGTCTTAGTTGGTGCTTATCTTGGCGAGAGCCGAGTTCAAATCAGCATGAAATTTTAACATCTACTCTCGTGTAATGGAAATCATGTGGACCAATGCAATGGTTGTCTGCAGACTGTCTGCGTGTACAAAAACAAACAGTTATTCCTCTTTAAAAAAAAAAAAAAAAAAAAAAAAAAATAAGAAAAAAAAAAAAAAAACACATTAAATCACTAATGCCAGTATGCATAAAGCACTGGAATGTTGCAGACCTTCCAGAAGTATTAAATAACACTAAATCCTAGATTAACCAAGGGGATTGTCAGCCACAGTGCTTTGTTACCTCTCTGTGATGGGATTAGTGCTAGCCCTGTTGGAGAGGGAACTACGGGACGATTATGCAGATCCTTTACCACTAACTAGAAAAGCAGTGTACAGCCCCACGGGATAAAATAATACCAACTTCCGGACAGTGTCTTCATACTCATTAATTATTACCATGTTTGTGTTCATGTTATTTAAAAATGTTTTAACGATCTAGAATACTGCAAGATAATGCAAAATGAATGTCCACAACTGTAAAATTAACCCTAATCAAACCCCATGCGATAATGTGTTGCTTTTATTTCCAAGAGAGCTATCACATTAACAGTATTATGTGTCTCTATATTACCCAACCATTAACCTTAGATTAAACCATTACAAAAGGTGAATTACAATACAAGTAGAAACTGAAAGCCCACTTGACTAAATTATAAGGCTCTTGTTTCACAGAAAAGAAAACATTAGTTGTTTCAATGATGTGACAGGTCAACATTTTTAGAAACAAGATGCTGTAAATTGTGCCGACAGAACATTTACAAGTACAGGTAATCTTAAATGAAAGTGTGGTGCTTTTGCAATTCCTTCTCTCCATTAAATAAGCAGTCTAATTTAAAAATCAAACCTTACTGTATTTATTATTATTATAATTCTTATTAGAAATGGGAAGCTTAATGGAAAGTAACGAAAAGCAGGAATTAAATAAAAAATAACACTGATGACACTGTGCAAGTCTTTAATTATGTTTTATTAGAGAACCGATTGCTGCTAAAGGTTGTGTGCCCAAAACTAAACTACCAATAAAAAACACAATGATCATATTTGAAAGCATCTACATTTTTAGGAAACCAAAAGTGATGCTTTTGCTTTTAGGATCACCAGTATAGCAGTTTACATTGCCTTTTAAACAGTTTTTTGCATTTGCTGTACTGTAAATTCATGGATTACATTTAAAGGCCTACCATTAATACATTATAAAGTCATGGCAAGTGTGTGTCTATATATATATATATATATATATATATATATATATATATATATATATATATATAATCAAATCACTCTAATTGGATGATAAAGCTAATGCATAATGACAGAAGGTGGAGGCAATTGGTTTGTCAATGGGCCTTTGCTTGCTGCAAATGCCTCTGGTTGCTTTGACTGAGCGAGCAGTGTCGTCTACAGTACACTCCCACTTTTAAAAAGGCTGTATGAATATTGCATGACACATCATTCCATTGCAACAGTCTGTGCCACACTGCGTGGAGCTTAACCCGCTACAATGTCTAAGACACCTTGACAAAAAATAAATAATGTATATGCATGTATCACTGCAGCATGTAGCGGATGATCCCTCCCCCCCTGACCTCTCGCAGTCTCTGGCAGTGCCGCAGCATGTTCAGCATCACATGGAACTTCTTTTCCACCTTCATTTGGGTGAACTCCTTAATATCAGCATCCACAATAAAATACTGACCTACAATATTAGACAGCATACAGCATTAGGAATACTATCCTTTTGGGGCCTGAAATCAGTCACTAATATTATATATATATATATATATATATATATATATATATATATATATATATATATATATATATATATGGGCAGCTGGCTCTTTGAGCTAAAATAAATAAATAAATAAATATATATATATTTCTTTTTTTTTTTTTTTATGTTTTTAAAACAATGTTAAACAAATAGAAAATAAATGTCAAACCGTCATCCATTAAAGAGATATTTTCACTACTTTGCTTAAGGCATTCGTGAATTAAGATTTATGCAGATCATTAGAGTATAGGTTTAATCCTACAGGAAACTTTTAGGAGGACAGTTTGATTTATGCCCCAACATTAAATGTCACAGCAGATAAAACAAACAGGCATTAAGCAAGATGTTCAGTAAGATGTGTAGCTCACTTAAAATGTTCGATTAGCAATATGGACTGGAGTTCTATGGTATTTATCTTGTAGGCTTCTTGGGCTTACCTTTGGTTTCTTTGCACTCTTCATCCTTGAATCTCTGGTAAAGTTTTCGTGTTGCATTGTTCATGGATTTGAGAGATTGCTTCAAAATCTTATACTTGCACACCACTGCTTTGTTAATGTCTTGAATAACATTGTTGATCTGGTCGTAGGTAAACCGCCCTTTCATGTATCTAAGATTGAACAGAATGTATTAAACATAAGCCTTGTTAAATATTAATGCAAGACAACACAGTGCATGTATTTCTATAACAAAGATCAGAAGCAAAGGAGTAAATGTAATGCTGTGTATTAAATAAACTTCTGTTTGAACAGCTCTAGTTTCTCTGTGATGAAAGGCAAGCAGAATTACTGATGCTAAAAAATAAAAATAGTTGCATCCTTTCATCAGGGAGACAGATGCATGTGGGTGTAGAAAGTACCGGTAACCTCTGCTAAATTTACCAGTACCTTGTTCCAATTTCTCTCCAAGATTCCTTGACCTACATACAGTAGAAACATATTGATGACAACCATAAATATACTCAGTGTGTCAATTCCTCTCCTAAAAGACTAACATCAGTTTAACGTAATATTCTTTTCTGAAGCGATCACAAAGAAATTGTCTCTTTTAGATGTGTTCTTTTTGTCTGACAGGCAATTGAATATACTTATATTATACTTATGCATAGTAGTATAAACAATTTTACAATAGGACCAACCTGTGTATACCGTAGATGTTCTCCAAGAAGTTTGGAACTGAGGTCACATCATGAGCAATAGTCATGAGCAATAAAAGATTAGTCATTCTGCATGAGCAATAAAAGATTAGCCATTTGCATAAGGTTTAAGGAGATTGTTAGCCAAACCAGCTAAGCATTGAACTTATTTCCTGACATACATATTGGTGTAATCATGGCAATTTTTTTCAATTACTGGTGGCATTTCCTTTGTTTCCTGTTTTTTCTGTCCTAACTGGCACAGTATATCCACCCTTTGATACAATAACATTTCATCTTGGCTCATCTCCAATGTGATTCCTTGTCAAATGCTCTCCAGTATTACCACAACCTTTGACATAGGCAGTCAAATCTGCACCCTGTGGTGCCTATAACAGAACCATTCATCCACAAACCACTGAATGCATCCCTGTTCCTTTCTCACACCAAACACTAGCTTCCTCTCCTTTATTTAGATATGCCACCTATATATTTACTAAATCAAGCCATCTATTCATAAATCCATTTTCAGGAACTTTAAGCTGCAATGCTGGTGATCAACATAATTCCTGCAGACAGCACCTGATGTAGATTTAAATTTTCCAAACAGAAAGAGGTAATCCCATTTGTTCTGTAAGTGGGACTCAGGAGGCCTTTACCAGATGGCTTTTCACTGATCAATTCTATGAAAAGTCAGCAAGTCTCCATGATTAGCTGGTATTACTGTACTCCCTTGCTGGGAACAGTCTGTCCCAACATATAATCCTGTTTGGAAGCACTATTTATGTAAAAGTCCTGGAGAGGTTTTACATCTATATAAAGAACAGACGCTGAGGTGATAATTATGAAAGTAAGCCTTTCAACAACTTTGTGGAGGTAAAATGGTTATACAGATCCATTGTCATTACTACTGTGCTGAAAATTTTTTTTACTTAATTTTTAAAAGGAATGCTAAACAATACTTTAAAATCAATTTCCTAGCTTTAACATTATTACTTGTGCAAACTATTGTGCCAACATTCTTTATTTTATTTTTTTTTTATCATCAATTCAGGATTCGGAAACGCCATTTCAAATGCATCCTGGTTCCTTTGTTGTAGGTCACATGGTCTGATGACAGGGCAGTGCCACAAATTAGGCAACCTGACAGTCACAATATAAAAATAACCCCAATATATATGGAGTGCCACTTTGAAGGCAATTATCTATAGCTTTAAAAAATATGGCTTATTTATGGAATTAGTCGATGGTCTAACACATACCAGTACATGAAACTGAATGCAGCCATATAATGCCCTGAAATCTGAGACTGCACAAAGACAAAAAAAAATAAAAAATAAAATAAAAACTGAAATGTTTCATGTTTTCCCCACATAAAATGAATAGAAATCAATAGAGTTTTACAGTTGTTCTAAAGCATGGTGGGTTTCTAATGCTGGAAACAAGTTTCTTGCCTTTCACCTATGTTGTGTTTTTGATCATTTATATATAGTCCCTTCATCTGTGTATGGCCGACACCAAATAATTAGCTTTTATTATTTTTTTCAATCTCAACATTTAACACATTGATAAGCAATTGCCACATTCAAACTGCAATGCACTTCTGATGTCATTAGTATATATACCAACTTACTGTGTAGGTAAAAAAAAAAAACAGTAGTCAATGATGCAGAGCTCTTGGATGTATACAGTATTCTGCAGAGCTGTGACACCAATTGAAGCCAATTTCTGGTTCATGCCTATGCATGGACAGGTTGAAGAATGCAGTAGATGGTGTAAAAATGTCTCTTTCAGGTGGATTTCTCTGAGAATGCCAGCCTAGGCAACCAGAATGAAATATAAAGTGTCCACTAGAGCAACGGACAGACCACATATTTACAGGACTATTTACAGCCCATGCCGGGAGTAAGCAGTCTGATACCAGGGAGAGTAATGCAATTGTTTCAGATGAGCTACAAGTTATGTAAGTGTCCATGCTTACATGACTTGCTTCTCCTCTACCTTGAAGGAGAACTAGCCTTCCATTAATCAGATTAGTGTATTCTCTGACAGTGCCAGCTCACAGTTCAAACAAAGGTTTGCTCTATGGGAGCTGGAATTTGATGTGGATCATTCCAGTGTCAAACACTCACAAAATACACATTTGCTGGTAACAGACACATCTGATTCTCTGCAGTATGCGGAGGTGTGAATACAGCAGATGTTGACTTAACATTGACCAGTGAAGAATCAGAAGCAAACCAATCAACCATATATTGAACTAAGTATTGGTGACTGGGTGGCAGTTAGATATGATGGGAATTAATTACCTGGAATTGTAAGAAACTGGAATTGGCCTAAGCCTGCAAATCATATTTTCTACTACAGAAATGATGTGGTAAAAAAGATCTTTATATGTACATTGTGGAGTGTGGAGTAGTGGTTAGGGCTCTGGATTCTGGATTCTGGCTCTGGCTCTGGACTCTTGACTAGAGGGTTGTGGGTTCAATCCCCAGTAGGGGACACTGCTGTTGTACCCTTGAGCAAGGTACTTTACCTACATTGCTCCAGTAAAAACCCAACTGTATTAATGGGGAATTGTATGTAAAAATAATGTGATATCTGTATAATGTGAAATAATGTATAATGTGATATCTTGTAACAATTGTAAATCGTCCCGGATAAGGGCGTCTGCTAAGAAATAAATAATAATAATAATAATAATAATAATAATAATAATAATAATAATAATAATAATACATTTCCAAACAAGGAAGGTGTTGTGTAGTTATATGGGTCAATTATTTGGTCATTTTTTATCTTGTGATTTTGAAGTATAATGCAATTTACTGAAAGGTTTCTCCTGTTTAATAAGCACTTATTTGTAAGTAATTTTGTTAAGTTATATTTCAACATTTGTACCGAGCAGACGTGTACTTCCAACATCATACAAATATGTTTTTCTCTGAGTTACATTCAAAGAGGAAGGTTGCTTCTTTTGTAGTGTACTGATAAGGGTTTGATAGAAGTACAGATAGAAAAAAAATTGTACATAAGTCCTCAAACTTCACTGATATTTTGATACCATCCCAGCGTCTGGATATGTCCGATATGGTATTTTATTAGCATTTCTCCCTTACTTAGAAAGGTGGACAAATGATTTTGATCTGAATTACAGTCCTAATTGGTTGACATGCTATGCCCATCATGATTATACTAATGATTACCCACAATACAAGGTCAGACATGTGACATTTGCACACAAATAAGACAGTGAAAATGTGACATGTTCTGAAAACACATTAGTGACCTGGGACCATGCAACTCCATTTTAATTCTCTGTATTAAAAACAGGAGTTTTCCAGAAGATCGTTGAACAGAGTTGCACTGAAGTGGCAACATAAATAATTCACGATCTGACTCAAGAGATTTAATGTACAGGCAATTATAAAACAATTAAAACAATCTTTTGTAGTCAAGATTAAAAGTACCCAAGTTCATTGCCATCCCCAGTACTCCCTTATAAATAACTTCCCTTGCTAAAACATAGTAATATTACTACAATAAAAATATACAAATTCTGAACTACAGAGAAAGCATGAATATTGGACTAAGTAAGAATGCCATTCAAAGCTACTCTTTACATAACACAGTCCACAGTTAAAACAGACAATAATCCATGTATTCATCAAACCAACCACTGGTGGGACCTACTGTAAGCGGACGGGTTATAGAGACCAAGCGAACAGTAAAATGTAAAAATGTGGGGATGCAACAGGGTGCTGTTATGGCTGGGTTAGGAATCTACAACAAGTCAAGTAGAAGCTTTGGGCTTAATGAATTCATCAGTTACGATTATAAATTATACATCTTTAAACCAAATTTACAAAGATCAGTTGTCTCAGCAATCCAAATTAATTTAAGCATGGGATTTTAGAGTTAAGGACTGTGATAACAAAACGTCCTGGCATCACACATTTTAATTTAGATCTAGATTTGGATATACAAGAGTACACATCTTTATATACAAGTAGTTTTACAGTCAAGTAGCCAATACAGTGTTCTAATAACTATAGTATGGTTATGGCTAATACCAAATCTGGCTGCATAGTTTACCATCAGCTGTAACTAGTTTAGTGATACACCCGAGGGGCCCACAAATAATGAACAGTAATAAATCAACCAACCATCAAGGAAACAAAAGCATGAATTAAACAATTTTAAGATACATAATGTATTTTTGTAACTGTCCCCCCCCCCCCCCCCTGCCAAAATAATCTTAAAATACTGTAATCCAACAGAGATTATTTTACTTTCAGTGGGAGCCGGTTTCTATGCAGATTCCATAATAACACATCTGTTTAATACTTATTCGTTATTATTTATTTATTATTATTTTTATTTTATTATTATTATTATTATTATTATTATTATTATTATTATTATTGAGCAAAACATGTTTTTCTGAAGTATACAAACATTTCAGGACAATGCCTCGATATAAGTTTTGACTTTGACTTGACTTTCCCAAACTTTGACCTCCAGATTATGTACGAGACCACAGTTTAAAGTTACTTACGCTGGAATGTTTTCAAACTCTGCAGTTGTGATGAACAGCATCTCTCGAATACAATCTTTGTGTTTGGAGGGTTTCTTTGAAAGCTCCAATTCCTTATTACTTTCAGGTCCTTGGCTTGTTTTTAGCACTGCAGCACTGTTACATATGAGAAAAGGAAAGAGATCAGCGTGCAAACAAAGATTCCATGTGAAGGGGTGGCATTTCCCAGGCCAATGTTGCAATCATGGTCATATGTGCAAATCTTCCAAAACAAAAGTTGTAACTGCAACTGTAAGAAATCTAAAACTGGGTTAAATACACCCACGTACATATATGCTTTTCGATGAGGCATAAGATGTGAATGTGCGGGTGTGCTCGTGCCTGTATATTTAATTAGGAAACCTTGAGTCATGACCAATTGTGGGTGAAAAGTGTAGAGTATGTGAAAGCCTGCTAATTAAGAGGTATCTAACTGAAGTCAGCTATGAATTACTGTTTTAACTTGTACATCTGCCAAAACAAAATAGACAGAAACTTTATAATTGTTCGGGGACATAGACCACTATTCGTTTTCTGTTGAATAAATTTAAGTGTCTCATTATTATCAAACCTGGGTACATGGTGCAGTGCTATGCAGATCAACAAAGTCTAGGAAAAGTAAACAGGGTGGAAAGTAGGCCGTAGTACAGCTGGGAGGAGATATTCCAGCTAGCTATTCATGTCACTCTGTTTGACAAACTACCACACACACAGTATTTTAAACAATAAGCCTACCTGCTCTGAACAGGCCCCTTCCTGGGCATGTGGGGAGGAATATTCTCTTTGAGGTGTTTTGCCTGTTTCACATCCTCCTCAAAAAATTTCTCTAACTCCTACAACCAATTAAGAAAATGCACCCATTACTAATGATCTATATAGATTTCAGATTGTTATTATAAAACATATGGTTCTCCTTTATGCAATGATAGCATGTTCAGTATATGTTCAAATAAACAGAGACTCAATCTCTGCTCTCCATTCCAAAGTGCTTTAAGGAGACCACAGACAACAGTACATACTGTATAACAAGTATACAGATTAGCCTAAAAGCTCATGGAGGTATTCAGAAAAACATAGCCATTTAATAATGGACTTGCTAATAAAAACATGACATGATTTTAAAAGGTGCAGTCACACAAACCAAACCTTGTGGTACTTTGCCACTCTAGAAACTAAAAAAAGACATCCTCATTTATCTGCAGACTTTTAACAGGAAACCCAGAAAGAAAACAACCTTCTTTAACATGTAAAGATGTATTTTATAATCTAACATGGCACTACATTTACATTTTGTCTATGCCCTATAGAATTTAAAATACAAGTGAAATACAGATAAGAGCAATGCAAATTTCAGAAGTACAGTGTGCCAAATGGCAATAATACAGCCACTGACAATTATTTTGCTTATCGGACGGTGCCCCCTGCTGGTTTATTTATAATATAACTTTGTTTTTTGTTTTTTTTGGAGCCACAATCCAGCAGGTTTTATAGGTATCCCTTAATCATCAATTTTTAAAGACTTGGAACAATTTAATTTGGACTAGTTAAGCAGTAATTCTTTCAAGTTAAGTAGTAATTTGTTCAATTAAGTAATTTAGATATAATTTGGAACAAAACCCTGAACATCTTGCAGCTCTTATGGAGCAGAGCTGACCACTCCTGATTTAATTGAACAAATTAACTTGCTAAATTGATCAACAACTTCCATTCTACAGAAATTAATGATTAAGGGTTACCTAGAATACCTGCTGGATTGTGGCACTCCAGGACCAGGGTTGGCCACCCCTGCTGTAGTTAGTAAATCTAATAATAAAAAGGGTTTACACATGGTCTGTGAACACAAGGGGAACAGAACATAAAAGAGTACTTTAACTGCAGAAAACACGGTCCCTCTTGCATTATGTAGATGTATAGGCAAAACCTGCATGTGTGTGTCCAGCACAGTTGAATTTCTGGGTTGCTTCTGTTCTTGCTGCCTGTGTCCCAAGGATGAGTCCTTCCGAGTTAAATTTCCTGTATGCAGCTGCCCTTTCTTCAGAAATGTTCTTGTGCTAGACACTCACAGCTAGCGTAACAAGTACTGTCATAAAGCTCGATTGGCCACTAGCCATACTTGCATTATCATGCAACTATAGTACAGTACAGTACTTCACATTGCAGTTTCCGACTCAAGTCAGTTAACTGGGTTAGAAATTGACTAATATTACAAATAGGACCCAATTGCCAGAATCTGAAGTTCCCACACAATTAGCTTCAAGTTTATAACTAGCTTCAGGATTTCAAAATGCCGTCTTCCCAAGAACAAAACGAAGAAAAAAAAGCACCAAAAAAAAAAAACACACATAATTACCTTGAGTGATTTCAGTATCTCTTTTTGCTGGTTAACCTGTGCTTCAAATTGGTTTAAAAGGTTGTTTATAGAGAGAAGATCCTGACTTATCTTTTTCAGCATATTTCTCTTATCAGGGTCCTTGGCTGAAAAAACAAACCATTCTTTAATGTTTTTTTTTTTTTTTAACCTAACTTTATTTAATTCAGTTTCCTAGTCTGTACTAAAGCTGAGGATCATCTGATCCCAAAAATTGTTCTGCAAACTTTTTTTTATTGCAACTGACCAAATCATTCTGGATGCGTTTCACCATAGCATTACTACGACTATATCAAATGCTGTGTTTTACTGTAGTGCTTATCACAGTTGCTAGATTGACATTTGACACATGCAAGCCAATGTGTAAGCTTGCCCACACTAATCCCCTCCCTTAAATACGGTAATAAATTGCAAAGAAAAAAATATATATTTTCCTTAAAACTGTACACCCTGCAAACCATACCCAAGGTCCTTAAATGGAGGATCTTCATGACACCAGATATTTTGTCATTGATGTGCTGGGTCAAATCTTCCAGCTCAGAAGAGTCCATTGTGTAAACTAGACTTAAACAAAGAAAGACAAATATTGATTGTTTAAGATACATTTAGCCTTAATATTCAAAGTTTTTTTTTTTTAATGATTTGTTATTCTTATTAAAAACCGAATAGTTTGTACTAAATGCAAGAAAATAAGCTGT
Source organism: Acipenser ruthenus (assembly GCF_902713425.1). NCBI lineage: Eukaryota > Metazoa > Chordata > Actinopteri > Acipenseriformes > Acipenseridae > Acipenser > Acipenser ruthenus. The sequence continues at coordinate 35,340,795 of NC_081189.1, read as the reverse complement.
GGAAAGAAAGTATGTCTGAACCACAGGTGAATTCTTCCTGAGTGCTTGTTCCAATACAGGTATGTAGAGTCAAACTCGCTTTCACTCCTCCAGTTATGTCACCTCACCTCCCGCTTATTATCATCAACACATTGAAACTTACGGTTCAGAATATAAACAATGACGGCACGTAACAGATAGCAGGCCTATCACTTCGGATAATAATAATATCAATCACTATCAGTCATAAAAATGATTTTCAACCTTCTTCATATGACTTCGGGAAATAAATATTAAAATAAAACATTAGAAAGTTTACATGTAACGTACAAGTGTAGTGTTAGTTTCAGGTACGAGTGAAAACGAGGTACGTTTGTGTAATGTTCAGGCGTATCGCTTTCTTAATGTTGATGAAATGTGTGTACGTTTCACATTCCACTACAAAAAGTGGATATTTGTTGTGTCAACACTGTTGAAGGTTGATTTAGCCAGGAAAGGTGAGCCCTGGATGTACGGCTGTACAACAAAGCAGGTGCTAAATCATAATGTCATTCTGTCTTTCACACATAGTAATCGTAAATTATAGTATTTGTTTCTGTAATGGTTGGCGTGTGTAAGTTACATGAAAGTGATACTGTTTCCATCTCTCAAGTCTAGTAAATGGCCCGGGGTCTACAGTTTAGCGGACTGTTAAGACTGTACTGCGGAAAATGTTGCTGGTAAATACAATGTTGATACATGCATAAAATATAAAAATAAATACTTACTTAAATTTGTATATAAACTCCGGATACGTTGTTTAGCTTCAATGTCTTTGTTTTATGATGAAAATGTCTTGTACCGTACCAACGGCAGTCGGTTTTATATTTCCTTCACATTTCAAAACTCCCTCCTCCTTTCGTGCTCGAAAGCGCTCAGTGCCACTCTCGCGATCCTTATATAATTACAATGTATGTCGGGAAATGTAGTTTTCAATGTGATTCCAATGCCACCAAATGTCATGACTAGTAGCCAACACATGATTTGGAATTTAGATTTAGATTCAACAAGAATATCAGTGACATTAATGACCCCCACACTACACTGACAAAAATGCCACTTGTGCATTGTTTAAAGACGTTTTCAAACTATCGGAAATATTCCCCGTTCTAGAAGTCTTCCTTGTGCGACCTTAAATAGGTGTGAAACTGTGGTATGCCCCCCATAACACTAGTGTCTACAGCGCTGCACACCTACTTTTTTCTGCAATATATATATATATATATATATATATATATATATATATATATATATATATATATATATATATATATATATATATATGTTGAATTATTCATTTAGGACAAATAAATCACACTATTATTTTTATTATTTATTTCTTAGCAGACGCCCTTATCACACTAACAGAAGAGTTCAAAAAACCATTTGATTATGCAATTAGAGGGTGAAGTTGAATGACAAAAATTAAGAAAAAAAATCAGGCTTACTATGTATACATGTATTTGGATCAGAATTTAGTAATGGATTTTTTTTTTTCTTTGTATGAGATAATTACTGGAGAATGTCCTATTGTGATGAAACTTGCTCTTTTGTTATATAAAGGTAGTGGACAAAAAAATGGAAACACCAATGTAAAGTCACTTAATAGGGCGTTGGGTCACTATGGTATCCCGCTCTATGGAGTTCTCGGCGGACCGTTTTTGATGAAACTGGCTGCTCGCCCCCCAGGTTGAAATTTGCAGTCAATTGATCTGCAGTTGCTCGCCTGTTTTGCCTTGCACTTCGAATTAATGCACGGATATCACGATCCTGGAGTATGCGCTTCCGCACACTGTTGCTCGTGAAACATCAGCAAGTTGAGCTGTCTTGGTCACTGAAGCTCCTGCCAAACACGCTCCAACAATCGCCCCTCTTTCAAAGTCACTGAGGTCTCCTCTTGCAGCCATGCTAGCCATAATTATAGGCAACCAGACCTGTCCAGCATTTTTATACATGACCCTAAGCGTGCTGAGATGTTATTTGCTTAATTAACGCAAGAGCCACACCTGTGTGGAAGCCCTTGCTTTCAATATACTTGGTGTCCCTCATTTACCCAGGTGTTTCCATTTTTTTGTCTACTACCTGTATATTATGAGAAGAGGTACATTACATACATGTACATCTAGAGACATGCCGATTCAGTTGTGATGACACTTCGTATGGATATACTTTAATAAAAACTATTGAGGGCATCAAAATCAGGGGGTATATGAAGGCATTTGTTCTGTCTATCTATGTCAAACATATTTTCAGATGTGCATCCAGTGGGAGTAGGTCATGGCAATTTGCTTCTTTTTGTTGCTGGTACATTTAGGTCAACATTTTCTTATTAAAAATTTTTCTAACTATATCCCATTAAGTCCTGATTTTATCTGTATACTCAAAACCTGCTATCCCTTTGTGACCAATGACAAGTTTCTTAAAGATGCTGTAGCACACGTATAACAGGGTGTGGGCACATCTGCATTTGTGTTAATGGAGCTTTTAACCTCATCGACATGTTACAGAATCCATAATGACCATGCCTCACACAACACTGCTCCTTACACAAACAGTACAGCACTACTCTGACCCAAATTCATGTTGGTTGTACTGTTACTGCACTGTACGCCACCGCCAGTTTAATGGAATGGCAAAAGATGCGATATCCTATTCTTCTGTATTTATATACTTGATAAAGTTATTAACAAATAAGCCCTTGTTTAAATCTACTGGTGTTTCATGTGCAATGTTAGGAGTATAACAAAAAAAGAATTTAGAAAGCTTAAAGACGAAAACGCTTCTGCAGGAAACAGCTGGCGCATGCCTGTTAATGTCATTATAGTGACAAGAAGACTTTGAGGAAGATGTCTTGCAGCTGAAACTACCTTAAAATAATATAATATAAATGATATAAAAACATGAAAGGGTAAACACAAGTAAAACACTGAACAGGTTTTAACACATTCCTTCATACGAGCCAATGCCACACAATATGAATTCTTACAGTCATACTGGAGCATGTAAAATGTGTCAATTTATATTAATTCTCTACTCTCAGCCTTTGTGTGTTTTGTGGAAATAAGGGATTCAAAGTAGTCTATAAAGTTTATTGATTTTTTTGTTGTTGTTAAGTACATACAGGTCAATCAAATGCTTGGAAAGCAAGCAAAAACAAATCAAGTCTCATAATTCATATCTAACAGGATTAATTATATTTCTCTATGTAATATTTTAATTTTAAAAAATGAAATCAATCTGTGCAATGCTGGAAAAGCAGGTGCTTACAACTCCATTTCTAATTTGTAACATTTGCAACATACAATGTATTTTAGAAAGAAAAAAAAAAGACTAAGCTATACATGTCAAGAAATTAAATATGTCCAAAATGTTTCCTTATTAAAAACCAATGCATTCCTAAGGCAAGAGCAATTTGTCCAACTTCAGGAATTGTGAAGAAAATGTGCCCATTATATTATATTATATGCAAGCCAAGGGACCGGTCTGTCTTGAAGCGGTTATTAACCCCTTGCTTAAATAAACCTTCACAATTCCCAATGTTATAACACAATGACAGTCTTAAATTTCTATTGGAAAACCGAAAGTACATAGTTACAAGCAAAACAGGCCCAGACAACCCCAGTTCCACAAACAATTCATCATAACTCACAAGTAGGTACACTGCAGAGGAGGACCACTGTCAATACTGGAGCCATTTTAAGTGCAACTTGGTATGGGTGGGAAATATCAGTTATCTTAACTAACAAATTCTTCTTGTTAGGTAGATTCACTTTGTATCATTCTCAGTCATCACAAAAAGTCAACAGAAAGTGAACTGCAAATGAAGCAACCAGAAGATCTTCCTCTTTTTCTTAAGCTAGTTTGAAAAAGGCAATAACTCTGTTAAACTACAACAGCTGTATCTGTAACATGTTGGATACCGTGTACAGTATGTGTCCCTCAATAAGAAGAAGAGAACAGCTCTGGGTGCTATCATCCGGGGCTCTCAATACTCTTTATGCATACGTTCCTGAATACAAAGGCTGATATTCACGCTGCCTCCTGTTCTTGCATGTGATCACACACACACTCAGCATCCCAAAAAACTGGAAGAGAAAAGAGAGGGAAACGTCAGCCATACATCACTGTAAACCATGTTGTCCTGGCAACAGATTTCCTGAAAAGGGTTAAAAGGTTGTAACTGCTGGCACCTGGTTTATTCAGGCAGTAAATAACATTTAGTTTTTATTAAAAACTGAAAATGTTTACATTCTATCATCACTCAGTATGCACAGCCTAACAATGCTGCATTAACAGCTGTGGTCATAAACTGTACTTACAAATATTTTTCTACAACTAGTAAGGAATAAGATGCACATTTTTTTTTATTCCTTTCTATCCCATTTTAGATTTGTTTTTGGAGAGATCCCAACACCCGTGTAAGTTTCTAATGGAAAGATTACCTTCAGAATGGCAAATCCCAGGATCACCAGCATGGCATAGCTCATCACATCTTGCAGGATGCGGGCCAGCTTGGATTCACAGCCCTGTGCAGTGGTTGAAGATCAAAGGGTTATAACATACAATAGGACTGCGCCGTGTCTACTTTTTCACTACCTTGAAATACCTAGTTACATGTATGTAGATGTAGAGGAGTCAACAGCTTGCCAATGCAGAGTATAAAGTTTCAATATTTAGATCTACCGGTATTTAGATCCATAAAAACGGACCCTGTGTTTTTTATCGTGATATTACATCTCAATCATCCATACTTCTGTAATTAATGTATAAATCCAAGCAACCAGGCTGAAGTTAAAGCTTCATAATTGTCTTAAAGCTATGAAGCATGACTTGGTAACACTGCAATCAATATTGACTTGGTTACACTGCATGCATACTGAATTTCAGTTGGTGCACATGTATACCTTTTTACTTTGCAGCACAATAATGTACAACACTTCAAAACTGTGTGTATATCTGTGAAATATAGCTGAACACTGTTTGCAAAGACTGTACACCAATACGGATTCCATTCGACGGATGAGCCCATCTTTACCAGAGTGTAGATGTTTTCTGTTTGGTCCATGCTCCCGGTGCAGTTAGTAAAGCCCTGTTTGCAGCAGCTCTCAGGCACAGAGTGGTTACCAGTGGAGTTGTACCACTGAGTGGTATTCCAGTCAACGTAGCTATTGACTCCACAGCACTGCACCTGCAAAGCAAATAAACAGCACACACACTATTACTATACTAGTGCAAAATGACACTGAGCATATGGCCGCATTTTTTTTTTTTTTTTTTAAAGAACATTTTGAAAGCAATGAATCAGGACCCTTTATTGTTTGAACACGTCTCACTGCATCTGTAAGCACTAAAATGAAAGAGATCACTAGTGCTTGCAAGCCTTAGGATAGCAGCTGTCTAACACAACACAACAACTATGATATGCTTGTACACAGTCTGCTGATTTTCAATTTACCTGTTGTTGCAAGTAATCCACTGCCCTGCTTTCAGCATTACTTCCATCATACTTCTGGAATACATCATTCATTGATCTCTCAACATCACTTTTTATCTTAAAAAAAAAAAAAAAAACAACAAAAAAGTTAGATAAAAAAAAAGAAGAAAACCAAAGCCAACACTTAACAGCTAGACTGGTTATCCAACAGTTACATCAAAATAATACTGAACTGAAATAATACTGAACTGAATTTTTTTTTTTTTTTTTTAAGATTAGACGTTCAAGTTCATTCATCTACTGTGATAAATCACATGAATAGTCACAGAGGCTTGTAGTAAGGGGTTGAAGAAAAGTAGCAGAGTTCCGAAAAATAGTCTTATACGTCCACACGTGTTGCTACAACTTTTTAAATAACGTACCTGTCATTTTTCTTTTCATTGTTAACATCCTGACAACTTTTTACACTTATGACTTTAGTCTGTTTCAAAGTTATTTAAAAAAATCCTAATAGGGGCTCTGGCTTTTCTGTACCACACCACATCGTGGGTCGTTATTCCTTGTGGTACCTGTTTGGCGGACATTTTGAAAAGAGCTTTGAAACAGAATAAGCGTAAAAAGTTATCAGGATGTTAACAGTGAAAAGAAAAACTACAGGTACGTTATTTAAACAGTTGTTGTAACACATGGGGCGTGGAATGCTAGATTTTTTGGATTCCTGCTACTTCCTCTTTAACCAGTTTCAGGCAAATCCTAGTTTCCCCAGAAATACACATTTTCCCATTCCTGCCAACTGCTCTTTGTTAAACATTTAGAAAAGCCTGACAAAAGGGCTACTGGTTTTATACTAATTGGAAAGTATGTGCAGTAACTAAATTCCTGGACTCACTTACCCGTCCCTGGTAGACGATTGCAAGCACAAAGGCAGCAACTTCAGCAGCAAAAATGATCAGGATAATGACCAGGAACTGTGGGGAGAAAGCAAGAAAAAGAAACAGTAAATATTTTCAAATAATTAAAACATTAGTTACACACAAACGTCAAACACTTAAATTATGTGAGGAGTACTAAAATCGTAATTCAGCCATCATGTTGTTTAAACGGAACATCAGTTTGACTACTGGGGTAAGCACCTTTAGTTTTAACAAAAGTACTCAGACATAAAATGTTTTGTATTACATACAAGAAAAAAGGCGGCGAGCCTAAATTATTATTTAATTGACCCTACTGAAGATTCTTAAGATAATTAAGGGCCTGCAATGGTACAGTCAAGGTTGTCTACCCCTGCACTAGGTTATTTTACCTGGCCAGTGAAGTTCTAGCCAACATCTTTTTTCTGATATTATCCTATTGGCTGCTTCCTTTATGACTAACCAGCTTTGGAGCCAACCTTTGACCTCAAACACATTGCTGAGGTGAAATAATTTATGAAGTGCATGGATAAGAGAGTACCTGAAAACATGCAGACTGGGAGCTTTTCTTTATCTATCCGTTACCAGATAGGCTTTAAAAAATGAACGCGTTTGCTACAACATGTGTGTCTTTCAAAACCGCACCTACTAAAAACATACCTGTCCTACCGGTGATGTGAATTAAAAGTGTTGGTTTACTTGCTGTTTTTTATTTTAGAAAACCAGAACTGAAAACACAAGTGACATTCCTCATTCCTCCCCCCTCCCCCCCCCCCCCCCCCCCAAAAAAAGGAAGCAATGTGGTATCGTTTTTTATTTTGGAAATATTTCTACAGTAACCACACACTTTAGCACAGTTTAGGGCAGCAATATGTAATTGTATGTAAAAATAATGTGATATCTTGTAACAATTGTAAGTCGCCCTGGATAAGGGCGTCTGCTAAGAAATAAATAATAATATTTCAATTTTTTATACTTATATTTCATATTTTTCATTCTTCTTTCACAACATAATCTATTGACTGATTTGAAAGCGTGAATGTCTGTCACATGGACCAGCTGTGTGTACAGTATAGAATAGTTGGTTAAAACAATTTCCAGCACCATGACAATTTAAAGTATCATCGAAAGCTGGATGCAATGGTATAAACTGTGCATGACGTACAGTAGATTACTTTGCACACTGAGATTTATTCTAAACCCAATCTCAAATCACCCTTCTCCCCGCTAACTTAATATACTTTTCAACATATAAAAATGGAAAGTCGAACCTATTCAAAACACAGGTACACTCTAATCTGGCCTGAATGTTGTGTGTAAAGTTGCAAAATCGACAGAGAAAAGCAATTTACTTACAAATCCCAGTCCAACACGAGACTCCCGTAGTGTGGCGCAGCAGCCAATAATTCCGATGATGAACATCACCACGGCAACAACAAGGATGATCACTGCAGGCAGCAGAGTATATTTGTCTTCCAGGAAGTTGCCATAGTTTTTGTAGCTGGTGAACACATAGGATCCCACGTAAGAAAGACAGGCGCCTGCAAGCTTAAATCAAAATAAAAAGTATAAATTAATATTTTCAATAAAATGTACATAATGAGCATTAGACCTAGTGGTTTTCAAGCCACTCTAATATACTGTCCAACAGATGAGTAAAATACAGGCAGGAAGTACAGTTAAAGGAATAACAATGCAAGCCACCCAATTCATGACAACAGCGAAATGGGCGGAAATTTAAGCTATATTACTATAGCAGTTACCATTACTGTTGATAAAGAGAGGGTCTGGTGACCTTGTTTGAGAAACAATGTTTTATACTTATATGGATTCCTCATCACATTTGTTTATCAAAATGTACTGTATAGTTTTATTACAGGATTTGGAATACCAATGAAAGTGACAGAGATCAAACAACATTTAAAAAAAAAAAAAAATATATATATATATATATATATTTTTTTTTTTTTTACCTATAAACAAACAAACAAAAAACCCTACAAACCTACACACTATCTGGGTTTCTCTTCCCATCTGGTTAAATTAGTAGAATATACTGCCCCGCATTCCCTCTTCTCTGCCAGAGAAATCTGCCAGAGTGTCACTCATGTTATTACGAAACCAAATGTCCAAATTGTCCCCTCAGCAGGGGATTTTACAATCTCAGTTAACACTGGGAGGGGTTTTATTAAAAGACATAAATCAGGAATAACATTATGGTTTCAAATTAAGGTTAACCATCAGAAAATTACAGGACATGCCCATATTCAACAAGCAAAGACCTTGTGAAACCAAAGTCTTATTGTAAGTGACTCTGCATCAGTAGTTATTGATGCATAGTTCACCTCCTAGTCTCTAAGTCGCTTTGGATAAAAGCATCTGCAAAATGACTAATTATTATTATTATTATTATTATTATTAATAATAATAAACCTGCACTCAAACAGTGTAAGCTTTTACCTTTGAAAATAAGATTAAAGGAATAGAACATAACGTCATTTTACTTATGTATCTAACACGTGCGTTAGAAATGGGTCAATTCTTGTTTCTGTTGAGTTCAAGGTTCCTCCAGCCATTATGGCTCAGTTTAAACTGTATGCATGTGACTGCAAACTGTAGCTTACAAGTTGTATGCATGTGACTGTAGCTTACAAATGGAAGAAGCAAAATTAAAAATATTGCTCAGTTCATCATCACGACTCAGCTGACTGTCAAAGATGTTTCAAATGACGAGACTGGGTCTTGTGCTTCCAACATGGAAAAAATGAAGCCATACATCAAAATAAATTTAAAAAATAGCTTCCTCCTTTATTAAATCACACCAACCAAACAAAAAAAAAACAACACAAAAACAGACACAGCTTGACCATCCTTTGTTCCCACATAAATCGTCATCACTGGCAATTTACAGAGGCAACTTATCCGTTTCCATTTAAATATTTAGATACTACATTATGATTTACAGTATATATCTGTAAATGTTTCCTTCCTGTATTACATTGTTTGTGTCAACAGGGCTGGATAAACCCCTGTGTTCACAGGCACAAGTTAATGATGAATAATATTGCATAAAGGGAAACCTTGCAAGCACAAGACTGATACAGCACATAAACAATACATCTGGCCAAAAAACATTTACACATCAAAACAAAACTAATGAACAAGCTAAATAAATAAACAAACAAACAGGGAAGCCATTTAAAGACAGGTAAAACAGGAGGGCACTGTTTTATAACAGAACAAACATGCAGCACATTCATTAAACCAGAAAATGCAGTTTACACGACATCGGTTGATGTGCTTTATAAGCACCTGCTCTACCTGTACTGTAGTAATAGAAACAGACACAGAGTGATGTTGTGTCAAGCAAGTTTCAGGAGGACAGAACCCTTGCATTTCTGCTCTTACAGCTGCCTGTGGGGACTGCAACAAGGTCTATCTTCTATGAACGTATAGAGTGGACAGAAGGCCAACATGTGGTAACATTTAATAAACTGTATAGGAAATTGAAAAGGACCAAGCAATAGCAGTTTCAATTTTTTTGGTATGTATAGAGGGAAAGTAAATGTATCAGGGTACGTTCTAAAGAAAGTCTAGATTACCTCAACTATGTATAATGTAATACCCAGAATACAGGAAGCTAGACTGATGCTGGTTTCCCTTTGCAGCATCCCATGCCTGGAATAATCCCACTGGGGACATACCAATTACTGGCACTGCATTTTATTTCATCAGCATTGTTCTTGAAATAAAAAAAATAAATGCAGAGTTAAATGTTTAATTTCTGAACAGTTGGAGCCCAGTTCTGTAGCATGTTCCGATCATGTACTGTACTAGTTCTGGTGGGTCATTTCCAAAGTAAAAAGCTACATATAGTTCTTTATAATCACTGCTTTTAAAGTGAGAGAATATCAGGTCTACAGTGCACTGCTGGAATGCAAATATCCACACAGAGCTCCAGCTGACCTGGCAGATACCACTATGCGTCCAAGAACGAACTAAATCAGCATTTATTATTATTATTATATAGCCAATAATGCACTTAACAAGTTCATAGATATGGATATTTTTTTTTATAAAAAATTAGAAAATCCCTTAGCCTGTGACCCATGCAAATATATGTGGCCTCAAGAGGCGTCATGTGATCCACTAAACCTATAAGCTGTGTGAAAGTGTGCAGATAATCAGTAACAATCATAGGAAAGCAGTAGGATCTGTCCATCTAGACACTCCCTGACGTCCCTGGAATGGAACTCTTTGGGGAAAGCCACCACTTTAAAGCACAACTCTGGACACAAGAAGGTCATGGCAGATGAAGCCTGCAGACACGTGCAATGGATTGTGATATGAAACAGACGTGATCAATTGACCCAAATCACAGAAAGCTTCCACACTGGACAACACACACCTTTTTCCACTGAGTCCAATAAAACAATCCTACTATCAAGGCTATTCTATTTTTTTGCGAACAATGAAACTTGTTAGGTAGCAACAATACAGTGGCCCAAAGATAGCCCATTGACTGACACAAAGGACCAACCTTCCACTGTGGGTAAATTGCCCCCTCCATAGCAAATGTAATACTGGGGCAATTTTAGGTTTATGGGCTAGATTTAATATGGCTTTTTTCAAACTGGATACAAAGCTATAAAGGGCTTTTTTTATTTTACTTATCATCCAAAACTATAAAAAACGCTCACAATTGCTACACTGTAACTTTGCAAGAGACGAGTAAATCTGGTCCTGTGATTTTTAACTCGGCAAGCTAGAGGGGGCGAGTTAGCAGCATGGCTCAAGAATGTGTGTCTTACAGTACACTGGAATTCTATGCCAGCAAACAGCCTATTAAATTGTCTTCCTCTGCGGATCTTTAAACTAACATTGAAATCTACATATGTGCTCCACCAGGATATTTATGATTGGTTTTATATAACTGTATAGTGCCTGGGGCTGCTGATGCAAGAAAAAAAACATTTTATGTGTTTAAGTTTATTTTACATAAATTATAGATATCACCACAATCTCTGTTTCTTCCAGCAATAGTTTACAATAAATAATGTTTTCCTGTTTTTAAAGTCAATACAAATAAATAAAAAGGAGCAGATCAAGCTTTTTTGCTTGATTCCATCTATTATACTTTACATTTTCAGAAACAGATGTTGTTAGTGCAGCAACACAGTGGCAAGAGGAGCAATCTAATCTAACGCTGGTAAAATTGCACATAAGGAGACAAAATGAGTGCTTTGTTGGAACACATCAAGCTGATTTTCTTCAACTCTATTTAACAGATTTGTAACGGAAATGAAACAAAAACCCACAAAACAAGCCTGGGTTTTCCCCACAAGAAGCAGTGTTCTTGTTTAGTTATGTATCCCTTTTGTAACACTACAAGTCAAACTCTAATATCTGTGACTTGTTGGCGTAACAACATAAGGATTTTTCAAATAGGACATGTCAGAAAGTTTCCCCATCACTGCATTACTGGAGATGTAATCTGTCACAGGGAATACTAAAATACTCAGTAACTTCCAAGAGCCCACTGCGATGTCACTCAGTGGTACTATGAAATCCCCACACCTGCAAATGTTTTACCAGTAGCAGCCTCAAAAGACACTTAAATTGGAAAAGGCAAGTTTCCCTCAGACAACATTAACAAAACTCCTCCCTCGCCTTTAATGTTTAAACATTTAGCCCATTAAAAGATTCCAGGGGCAAAGTAAACCACGAATTATACCACAATAGAACAAGCCTTTACTGTATATAGCAATGGCAATGGCAATTTGATAAACTGCCAAAGAGAAAGCTAATGAATAGTTAAACAGAGGCAAGTCTTTTACTTTCCTGAGTTTTTATTTAGTTCACAACTGTCAATTCCGTTTTCAATCCTGAACCCTGGAGTGAAAGCCCAGACTGGATGGTCTTGACCTGAGCTCCTCTAGCACCTGATCGATTAGGGGTCACTGAAGCAGGATGAGATGCACTATCCCAAGCAAATGTGCCTCCCTAATCCACAGGAGTGCAAAGACAATGCAACATTCTTGTGGGCCCCTAGCCATGAATATAACTTGAAACATGCTCACCAGGGTTGGGATCAATTCCTGTTTTTCAATTCCAATTCCATTTCTAAATCCTTTTTTTAAAATCAATTCCCAATTCCCTCTAATGAATTGGATATTTTAGAGACACAGTATGTCTATTCCATTGTTGTGACTTAATTTCATTTTAAGCCAATTTATTTGACTAACAGTGACTTTAAATACGTTTTTGCCACTGTGAGAAGTCCATTTTAACAGAAGACTGCTGATTGCAATTTTGATCAAATGGCGTGTTGCGATTGATTAAAAAGAAAAATAAATTATAATTCAGAATTATGAATTGACCCCAACCCTGGTGCTGACATAACTCACCTTGCACCCAGATTAGTGTTTTCATTTGTGAGGCACATCATTAAAAGACCTTCTTTAGCAGCATATTTTTAAATACATTTAACAGTTATTATCACTTTTCGGATTTTCACAAACAGTGGCAGGATTGGTATTAACCCCGTAAATTATTTTGATTAGCTGACATCATGACGTCTGTTTATGCAAACTGTCCCATGCGGCGTTATCACGAGACAGTGTTACATTAAGGATCAGAAATCCCAATTAAAATGTACGACAGAGATTCCACTTCTCACTAGTGGTCAACATTGCATTTAATCAATCCATTGTCAACTCGTGTGTGACACACATTGGAGGTCTAGATTCTCGAGGCTATCCAAATCGTCATTAGCGCAATTACAATTATAAAACGAGCAAGAAACAACTTGATACAATCAACAAGCTGCTACAGTAAGTAAAAAAAAAAGTCGTAGTTGTTTATATGTAGTTGTTGATAACTTTACTGGGTGTGTTTCCCCTTTCTGAAAAAAACGATTTGGAGTATGTATAGCTTTTGAGGATTTAGCCCACAGTATCAATTACCACGTAAATGTAAAATCAATGTTTTTTTTTTGTTTTTTTTTTTCTTATTTCTAAAGGGAATGTCCAGTCTAAAATAGCTTGGGTGACTGTTTTATGCTGGATTTCAGTTATAAATCAATTATGATAATTTCACCGATCATGCCGCATTCACCACAAACCGAGACATGTGTCTAATTTGACTTAATGGATTTCTTAGTTTGATCTTATTGCGTTTCTCTAAAATATGTCCTAACCTGCACAACTCACACTAAACTGAGCAAACTGCAGACTTATTTAATAAGTTTCCTGATAAACAAAACATATATAAAACAGTAAGTATATATGAAGTTGAATAACGACTGCTATTGTGTAACTTTTTTTTCTGTAAACACACCTCACTGTTCATCCATGGTACAGTGCCACAACATATTCGTGACGATTTATTTAATAATATTACCGACAACATAAAATAAACATACATAAATCAAACTTACCCAGAATATTACACTGAGAAAAAGTAAAACAGATTTAGAAGTTATTATTCCACAATCCATTGTCGATTCGTAAAGCTGCGCAAACTACTATAAAACTGTATGCTTGGTAACGATGTATCAGTAAACTCGACTTATTCGCTAGCTGCTGAGATGTAAAATGTGTGTTTTATAGCGACACTTCCTGGTTAAATTGTGTGAACTCAACAGCACCGGACCATCTTGCATATGAGTCACTGTCACATGCTTTCCTCCAAATAAGGGGATTAATAGTCGTCTTTTTGTGCAGGGTCCTAAAGGCACCCATGTAACTAATAAAGCTACGTTTTTGCACAACGTATGCCCAAACAAATAAAGGCGGTTAATTATCTTTGCGAAATATTGACTGTTCAAGGGAATCCCCACACCAAAGGTCTTAGTCAGGCTAAACTGGGGATATTTAAATAACTACATTTCATAAAGGGAGGCTGTGTGGTCCAGTGGTTATTGAAACAGGCTTGTAACCAGGAGGTCCCCAGTTCAAATCCCACCTCAGCCACTGACTCATTGTGTGACCCTGAGCAAGTCACTTAACCTCCTTGTGCTCCGTCTTTCGGGTGAGACGTAGTTGTAAGTGACTCTGCAGCTGATGCATAGTTCACACACCCTAGTCTCTGTAAGTTGCCTTTGGTTAAAGCCGTCTGCTAAATAAACACATAATAATAAATGAAAACTAGACACAAATTCTACCCCTGTAGTGGGAATTAGCCTCGGGGTGATAATTTGCATCGGCAAAAATTCACGGGGATGAAAGTTAGCCGGAGGTGAGCATTAGGCTGGGACACGCAAGTTTTCATGTTTTTGGCATCTTGGTAGACAAATAATGTATCCCCATAGGCTCCCTTGTATACCACTGTTTTGGAATCCAAATAACTTTGTTCTTGATGTTTATGGTGTAAACTAGGGGAAATAAATAAAAAAAAATTACTCTGGAATACATGCATGTCACTGACTTTGCGGTCTAGTATGGCTGGACTATTTAAAATGCGGGTTAGACTGGCTCATCAATTCACAAAGCATGACACTGAATACCCCTGTCCCTCTAAACTACGAACACTGTCATACAATTACCATAGCAGATTATTTAGGTCAAGCAGAGGAAAAAACTTCAAAATCAATGTTGTTTTAAGCAGTCAAATAGGATACCCAGTGCCCAGGCAGTGTTCCTTTGAGTATTTCTAACTTAAACTATCAACACCCCATGTGACCTGTTTTGACCAATCAGGATAGGGTATTTAAAATAGTGTGACAGGGCAGAAGCCCTACACACTGGGAGAATGTGTTTTGTGGCTGTTTTACACAGCCACAGGTTTAATTGTTTAATTGAGCCAGCATGGGAATCACCTGACACTAATTTAATGGTAATTAGACAGGCAGGTATATAAGCAGGTCAAAATGTTGGTTCTGCATGTGCGCTAAGGCTAAGGCTAAGGCTAAGGCTAAGGCTAAGGCTAAGGCTAAGGCTAAGGCTAAGGCTAAGGCTAAGGCTAAGGCTAAGGCTAAGGCTGCCTGTGTAGTAAGGCCTGAAAAGGTATTGTGACACTTGTGAAGTGTGTTTGTTTTGGTTACCGGTAAACGGCTTAGCCGTCCAGGTACAGTTAAAACTAATAAAAGTTTAATTAGAACTCCTTGGAGGAGGTAGGCTTTTGTATGTGAGAGCCCTATCACTGGTTCTTTTATGGATGTTTGCAGCTGGGACGTGGAACAGGAGATGCGTTGCTAGGCAATCAATTGAGCAGTTAGGCTCACCCGGTGCTGAGCTGATCGGGAGGTCTGGATCGGCTGGAGGGCGTGCCCAGGGAGGCTATACGGAGCTCAAAAGGTGTCTGCACCACAGCTCGAGTCCACTGCACGGCCATAGCCATACAGACGGGCGCTGAGCGAAAGCTTGCTGTGTTTACATCAAGGAGGAAAGCGTCTGCTCCATGGAGAGAACTACTACATGAAACCCTTCCACTTCAAGATGGTGCTCGTGAAGACATTGCCCAGCCGAGGACTTTTGAAAAGGCAGTTTGAAGAGTCCGGAGTCACTGTGAGGATCCGGTATAGCTTATACCCACAAAAGTTTGGTTAGTACCCCTGGAAGAAGTTAGGTTTTGGTTTTGTTTATTTTTGTTTTGGAGTTTAAAATAAACATACAGGTCTGCCCTGTTGAAAACCTACCTGTGGCAAGTGAAGACGGTCTTGCATGTGGCAAGCTCACCCCGGGTTTGTCACAGTACCCTAGCATCAGGACCTGTGTTGTTATTAAATCTGTGCAGCGTGTCAGCACCCACTGTATTTTTCAACATCATCCGACACCATGCGATTTCAGGCCACAGACGCATGAGAAAAGTCTGTATGCCTTTCCAAAATGACCCATGTCGCAAGAGTGTGGATGATGTAATTCCAACCTGTTGCACAGTGCCGGAGACACTCGACTCCGACCAGAAATCTGAAGTATGAACCAGCTTTTAGTTATTCGCTGCCCCATGTTAACCCCTACACTGTGATTCAATATGTTAGCCAGTTCTTGAAACAAGTGCTTAATTTATTATGCAAAAAGCTTAAC
The DNA here is from genome assembly GCF_902713425.1 of Acipenser ruthenus. NCBI lineage: Eukaryota > Metazoa > Chordata > Actinopteri > Acipenseriformes > Acipenseridae > Acipenser > Acipenser ruthenus. Next base: position 35,324,407 of record NC_081189.1, on the reverse strand, counting down.
AACAAATCACTTAATGTTACTCTAAGTACACCTAGAACTTTAATTCTTGCTGTGTGTTGAATTCTTTCAATAAACTATTTGGAATTATTTGATGTTAATCAGGATTAGCTCATGACGTTGTTCTGGAAGATGAAAACAAAACAGCATTTCTTGTGCTAAAGAAAGGCCTACTAAGTTTCATCCCAATCTTGAGATATGTTAACAATTTAGTGTCTGAATTACAGCATTAAATATCCCCATTTCGGGAATATTCATTTCAGCAGGCAGTGAAGGCTACATATTGGATGAAGAAGTTGGGAAACTTAGAGTTTAAGAAGTATTAACAAGACTGCATTCAGGGTGTGCTATTTAAACATGTTTTATTACTGATTCAATCAAAACAATTACAGTTAGACTAAGAGTTCAGGACATTCCAACGGGGTTGTCATCCAATAGTCTTGATTTTAATAATTGTTTTCTTGCATAGCTTCCACACATTTACCACCCTTGTACAGATGACAGATATACATGTTATTTGAAAAAAATATAAAAATATTTAACAAGTGGCATCATCCCTTGCCAAGGCTGTAAATACAAAATTAGAGCTATCAGTATCATGCAAAATTAAATCCACTGGTACCTTTACATTCAAGTTGTGCAATAACAAATGAGTACTTCTCTTGAAATGTGTAAAATGTTCATGTGACATATGTACAGATGATGGACAGGCAGACATGCAGTGTGTCTCCATAATACTCTTAACACAGTAACTTGTGCAAACTAAGTTTCATCACAACTGGATAAGCAGTTCTCTGTGTAAAAAAGTGTGTGACATACAAAAATGTATTCATATATACCCTGTTTCTGATACCCTCTGAACTTGTGCAAAAGAATGTTCTTTGAACCGCAAGTTAAATACTGTATGCATTATTGGTCTATGGGGATCATGATGTAAGATGTACATTGCCATTAGCACATGATATTGTATTAGGGCCTCACAAGATGCTCACATGTCTTACATTCCCTCATTGAAAAAGGAATTCAAATGTGAGAACTGACCCCAGGGTCAAACACTTCCACATTAAAATAATCTGCTACATTGTTCAATTTATTATTTTTTTTATGATTTTTAAATTACCAATACTTTTTATTTATTTTTTATTTTTGAGGGCACAAACGGTGCAGGGAGTGGATTTGGTTATTGGATTATATCTGGTTACAAATTACATAAATTTGTGTTTGATAATGATTAGCTTTCTCCTACAGTTTTGTTAAAGTTAACATTTGGGGCATGGCTTTCTGAGAGTAATAAAACTATTTGAACATGCAAATGTGGCAGTTGCTATGGGTCCTGTTTTTATGATAGGTGTATTTTCTTTCTTGTAGTGCTGCATGAACCGATTATTTGATTATTTAGATCGACCATTCCAAGTGAAACAAACGAAGAAACAACTGCTTGGATTTGCATGGATTGCTATTCTCCATAGTCTAAAGCTCCTTCCACACTGGCATGCTCTACCCGGGTCAGGACCCGGTATCATGTGGCTCAGGTACGCGATTTCACACTGCTTTTGATACAGCAGGGTTGACCTGGGTGACAGACACAAGTGCACAATCAGTGCCCTGGAAGCAGCTTCTTTGGATTGAACCATCGGCCCAAATGTTGATTAGAGCAAAGGTTTCAACATCCCTGTTGCAATCTGGCTCATGCTGTGTCTCAATCAACAAAAATATGGCTAAACAGAATAAATAGAAATGTTCCTTGCAAAAGTGAAACCTTTACACAGGTGTGGCTGTTTGTTATTGCATTGGCTCACGAATGGCCGTCGTGCATTTTGTCTCACAACCCGGGTCAAAGCGTGTCGACCCACATCCTGAGGTGGGTCGCTGGGACCCGGGTCAACCCGGGTACGACCCAGGTACATGGTTTCACACTACGTGGGATTGTGACCCGGGTAGACAAGGCCCGGGTCTGGACCTGGGTAGGAGTGCCAGTGTGAAAGGGGCTTAAGCTGATCAACCGAGCGAGTCGGGGAAACTCAATGGCCTGTAGCGCTGTAAAGCAGCACAGACACCTCAACACTACTTTTGTCCCTTGTTGTTGTCGGGGTGAGGAGAATCTACTTGTTTTTAATGTTTTTTTTATTTTCTTAATTTTCTTTAAATTGGCAATAGCCATTTATTCAGAACTGCATACAACGCAGAATGAATTCGGAATGATAATTCCCGCTGTTCTACCCTAACTTGATTGGCTGGTGCATGTTACTATGGAAACAAGAAAAGCGGTCTGGTTCCAGGATAGGATTGGATCTGCAAGAGCAACAGGGCAGTGCAGATTCAGACAGTTAAGCAGAAAGCCTTATTAATTACTTAGTCACCAACGTGGTGACTTCATGGTAAAATCTACTGGCCATATTAAAATGGAAGGTCGCATTTGGCGACTGGGAGACCTGATTTAAACCACCCTGACAGAGATGCTAAAAAATATGTCCCAAATATTTGCTTCAAACTAAATTTGTACTGCAAAAAGAAACATCCATAGAGCTTATTTCTGAAAATTTAAAAGAATTTCAGCCCTTTATTATTAAACAATAATAATAATAATAATAATAATAATAATAATAATAATAATAATAATAATAAACACAAAACTGACCACACAATGTGCAGAAAATGTGTAAACACATATATGTGATGGAAACATACTTTTAAAATAGAGACCAACAAGCTTTGAGAGTAAGTGAATAAAAGTATTCTGTCCTGGATTTGTGCCTTAAAAATGAAAAATTGTTTGCAGCAGCTGTAAGTACTAATAATTATGTACATTCTCATCGTGTTGTAGTGAAAAAGTGGGCTTTAACAATTGTTGAAATATGCAATAAATGACACAAAAGAAATGTGAACATTTAAATAAAAGCATTCATTGCAAATGTATTCTCAGAATTAGTCTGCGTAACATCACCCAGCTACACCACATCTTCTGTAAGTCATGGCCGTACCCTGTAACCCCACTTCCAGTGGGGCATGATGACCATGGGGTCTGAATCTTGAGGAGATCAAGTAACAGCTGTATGATCATATTGCCATAAAAAGAATGTAAAACACAGGCACACATACCTCTAAAATATTAGTATGTGTAGCAAAAAGTGCACACATTTTTCAGCATTAATATACCAAACACATTTTTATTCACTGATGTAAATATATGCCTGTATTTAAAAAAAAAAAAAAAAAAAAAAAAAAAAAAAAAGTTTCACTAATGAGAAGAATATTCTGGATAAAACAGACGATGCTACGTTCTGTATGTTACTACATCGCGGGAGTTTTCTTTTTTTCTTTTTGGGCACGCACTTCCCCAATCCCATTCCCCACCCCTCCGTTAACAGAGGAAGTCAGCATCAGGAAGCAATCGGCTCAGCATAAAACAAAGATGCTGATTTAAAAAAAAAAAAAAAAAAGGCGTATTAATACAAAACAAGTTAAAAAAAAAAAAAAGGGAAACGTCAAGAATATAATAAAGCAAACTCGTGATTAACACGCTTAAAAAACAAAACAAAAACATATCTCCAAAGAAATTAACGCGTTAATCGCATAAATTAACTGCGATAATTGACAACCAAATAAATATACAAAATATACAACTTTGTTTACAAAATACTATTTAAGGACATGAAAGATGAAACAATTAAAATATCAAGCACAGGATAATACAGGGATGGAAATAAGACTCCTATTGCATAGCAGTTTCGATTCAGGTTTTAGTACGAGCATGATTAACCAAAGTGTATAGGTAACAAGCTCAGGTGTGTCTTATTAAACTCGTAGTAAACGCAGAATGGATCAAACTGCTATGCAATGGGGGTCTTATTTTCATCCCTGTAATAACTTTAGTTCCAAAAGACTATTACTAATAGGTTGAGTAGTATGCGATTAGTCATCTCTAGATAGTAATTAGCATAAATACAAGCAAGTTCCATTAACAATATACAGTATTTAGTGTAAGAAAGCCAATAGCAAAATACATTCAAAGTGAAAATATTTAAGCGTTTCAATAACAAACAAAGAAAAAAAAAAAAAAGTAATGCGATCTGAACACTGATTGTACATCTTAAAATGTATTTGTACTGTTTTGTATTTTTCAAACTTCATACCGATACAGTAAGTGTGTGTTTAAACACGTCTTAGTTACCCCAATACAGTACTCGCACATCATAAATGCTGCTTACAAAAATAAATAAATAAATAAATTAATTAATTACTTAAAATAGACAGATTTTCTGTCTATTAAACCAAACGCGGGTACATATAAAGTATAAACTAACGATATTTTTCTGTGGTGTTACATATACATGATAATTAACTACCGGTTTTTAGTTTAATGTATTATACAAAGCTTCCAATGGGCTGATAAAACTTTGAATGGGAAAATTGAGACTTCAATGCCATTGTCACGAGGCTAGTGACTGGCATGGAGAGGAGGCCAAACACCATACACATTCACATTTCTATGGCAACAATCGTCACTTCCTCTGGCATTGTTTTGGTTGCTATGGAAGCGAAACGATGGTCCCGCACACAAATACAACTTTTGCCGTGACGAGCAGAGGCTGATAATTATATGACACCGTTTTGTCATTCTTTGCTTTTATCTAGTATTTTCTCACACTGAGAAAATAAAACAACAATAAAAAAGATGTTGGTGGGTCCGAGAAGCAGACCACGCTGCAGGGAGTTTACAGGACCAACTCCACATTCAGTAGCTGTGGTACGTACCGCTATTTAACACTGGATACTGTTCTGACTGTTCTATTTATTTATACAAAAGATGTACCAATTGAGACCGAGGCCTCATTTACAAGGGGTCCTGTTAGACAATAAAACAATAACAAATACAAGCAACACAATAAATACATGTGTGCTTCAAACTTAGTCAGCAGCCAACAAAAAGAACAACAGAAATAGGACATATCTATATGTTAATGTAGACTAAAGGAAAAACAACGCTAAGAGGTTAAGACAAGCAATTCCCAAATACGATCTTTATTGCCAGAAAAGGAGAGATTGTCCATCTTCATACTACAAGTAAAAGTGTTCCACATTTTTGTTCATTTTGTAGTTTTATATGCACTTACTAAGTTTTTGCTAAAGGCTTCTCCCATCCCTGTCTACTCTTGTGGGTGTGGGTTATGGTTTTGATTCTGAGAAAGTTGTTAAATGTCTCATCTAATAATAAATCTGACACTACAGATGTATGTAGTTTATGTTACAATTTGAGGGACAACGCTGGAATTTTTAGGAGCTGGTGAAATTATGTATTTCAGTGTTGTGTGTAAGCCTGATATTAAAAAAGGCATTATCCTGCTGCTACCTGCACCACCTGGAGCCGGAGGTTACAACCTTTTAAGTAAACTGAACTTTAGGATCTAACTGTGTATGTGTGTGGCTGTGTGTATATATAGAGCTGTTTGAATTCCCCATAAGACATATTGTCATGGAGGCCTTTTGTACATCATCATTTCAGCTAATTACATCCTGTTTTTCAGAGAGCAAAGTTCCCATCTGCAAAGCCACCAAGTTTTTTAATTCTAGAAAGAAGACGACACGATGAAGCCAGGGAGGAAGTTTTGGCTTTTACGAAATACCACAGCCAATGTGCCATGAAATCCAACTGGGAGAAGATCACAGACAGGCGGATCATGCATGGCACTGTCCAGAGGAGGGTCCATGAGGCTATGCATCAGTACAAAATGGGGATCGAGGAAAGGAGGGAAAGGTTAGACTTTGCTTTATAAGATCATTTGAAATGTACCAGGCACTTTTAAGTAACAAGAACACTTTAAAAAAACACTTTTTGTGTTTAAAACTGGTAATGACTAGCTCACTAAACATCTGTTTCATTGACCATTAACTACATTTTTCTTAGCTTGTTTTGAACAGTTTTAGAAACAAAATAAAGGTGAACATATTCTCTGATAAATATGTATTTTTTTCATGACTAGGGATGGCTACAAAGTTTTAGACAGCATGTGACAAGTGTAGCTTGTTGTTCCAGGGCTAAAAGATTAACAACAAATTTATACAAATAAATTAATCTAGGAATTACAATAAACTGTTCTGACAACATAGTGGAACACTGGCTTAATACGTTTTCTCATTGAACAACTATTGTACACAAACACATGTTTTAAATGAGCTATCAGTAGTCTAGAGTAACAGTGAACGGTAACACCCTACCCACTTATTTATCAAAATACAGCCAGCTATGGATCTAAACTCTTAAAAGACAAGGCGCTTTTAGATCTCCGTTTTACAGGAAGAATACTGTGTGGTTTCCCGCCAGTGGTCACCCAGTGACAGCTGTGGGACTATCCAGCATCATCGGCCTTAGCGGTAAAAATTAATTTTATAAGTGCAAAAAGAGAGGATTACCATATTTAGAGCCCTATGGAATCTGTGTTATTCTGTTCTGTTCATTTTTTTCTGATTTCCATTTTTACCTTTTTAACAAATGTAATTAGGTTTATTTAATGCACACCACAGGCAAGGTGAACAACACAAAACCGTAAATCTACAGGCGTCTACTTTTTCCATTCGGTTTGAGTTCGTGTTCATTGAATTAAGAGTATTTTTTTAATCTAATTGTATTGTAAAATAGTATTGTTAACTTTAAAAACGGCTTGTATATTTTATTTATGTATTTATTTATTTTATAGTGCAGTGTGGGGCGCTCCTAAGCAAACAGATTGGCAGTGAGCCGAGTGGTAAAAAAAAAAAAAAAAAAAGGTTTAATAACTTTTTGTTTTGAAATTGATCAATTATATATTGACTGTCACACCGATGGTTTCACTACTATAAATCTTCTCTGTGTGAACATTGCGAAATTATTGTTCAAAAGTGACTGTACTGTAAAATATCCCTGCTATCTGCCTATCTATGGATCCTTAATTTAAATTAAGTTATTTTTTTATTGCCATTTTATTGTCTACAACGTTGTCTAATTGTTGAAGTCCTTAAAAATGTTTCTGTTTATTTTGCATGATTGCATTTATTTAACATACTCGAACTGTGAATTATTTTCACCGATTCCCTTCTCGTTGTTTATCCCTAGGCTTACAGAACACCCCGCCTCATTTATAACCCAGCTACAGAAACTGCCCCCCCATATTAAAGTTTCACATTTTCCCTTCAAATATGTAACACAGAGAGAAACAAAAATAAAACTAATATGGTGACCCTTACTCAACAAGTAGATATAAAAGGCAAGCTGAATTTACTTCTACCTACAGTCTGTACTTTGTGTTGGATTTGAAAAGAAACAATCAGCCAATCAAAGGTTTGCACACCATTGTGGTGATCAGTCAGAATGCTATGTGCTTCCAGAGGCATGTTAGACAGCAGCCGCCACTTGCTGCTATCATCCCCACCCAGTCAAAAGCGTGTGGAAATAGGTTTGCAATTGTAAACACACAGCTTAACTTTATTTGTTGCAAAAGCACAGTCTCCTTCCCTGTACAGTTGCAAAGTACACTGCAGGGATTGCTATCTTTTAGTTAGAGATCCGGTAGGGTAGGGGACCCTTAAAATATTTATTTATCTTATTATTTATTCTCCAATAGTGCATAGTGGGATATTTTGTTTGCTGCCAGTTTTTAAAGGGTAAAACACAGCCCTGCCATATCCTTATACATAATAATACAACACTATGACATAACATGTCATATTACTACAGTAACAATTTGCTTTTAATGCATGCATTGTTTTTAAAGGGTAAACACATATCCTTACACATAATAATACACTATGACATAGCATGTCATATTACAACAAACAGTAACAATTAATGCATGCATTGTTTTTGTTCATGCTTAAATAATCATTTGAAATTACATTTTGATCTTGTGTAATGTATTTTTCTTCTCGTGCAGGCTACGTGATCTGTTGGACACTGAAGAGAAACATTATATCAACGAAATGGAATCCATGGAAGAGACAACATTAGAGCGACAGGCTAAAATGAGAGAAAGAGCCAAGACCCTGAGAGAGAGAAGAGAAAGCGAGAGACAAAAATTAGTTGTTGAAAAACGAGATCAGCAGTTCAGGTAAATATTTAGTTCCATTGCATTGTTGGGATTTAAAGAGGATCATTTTTTTTTTTATTGCAGGTCCCTCGTTACAAGGTTGTGTTAAGCCATGTCCAAACTGTATTGTGACATGTTATCGCAGGATAACAGGATTTGAATGTACAATGTTAGTCTTAAGAGTAGCGATTATTGATACTGGAACTCTTCTATTAAATGAAAAAATGATACAAAAAACATGTTGATATAATTTAGGTAAATATTACATATTTTAACATACTAATCCTTTAAACAATATTGAAAATCACACTTATTTGCACCTATTGTAGGAATACTAGTAGCTTTGAACCTTTTTTGTATTAAAAAATAAAAAAAGATTTCCCTTACTGTAGCCGTGCCTTGTCGTAACATGTGGCAAAGGGTAATTCTTCTAATTACCGAGAATAATAAGTCATACATCTGGAAAACTGACTTAAGCAAAACAGGAGATACATTTTAAAATCAGTGGAATTAAATGAATTCTATCTGGACAGAATCCGTTTAAGCCAGTAGTTGAATTTGTTTAAAGGGTTTAAAATGCCAGGGCAATGCAATAAAACATACAGCTTTTTCATTCAGCTGAAAAGGGCTGAATACTTTTTGAGGTTGTGCTTCTTGTGTTTTAACTGGCTTGTGGATACAGAGGAAACTGAATGATCGTTCGTGGTATATGGATTTTATTCGCCACAGGAGGATGCTAGTGGTTTATGTAAGGACATCCTCCTGAAGTATGTTAGCTCCATTTATTGTGTGAATTTATATTTTCCCCACAGTGCTTTTATCAGCTTACTAATTCATTGAACTGGGATACCACAGTTTATATAACTGTGTGCATATGTGTTTAGGGAGCAGTGTGAGGAACTGCGTTCTCTGATGACACACCGACGACAGGGCGAGGTTTGCTCTGACAGGAAGGTCCAGCTCGCCATGAAGGAGGAGATCCGGAAGGCGGAGAAGGAGCAGGAGAAGCTCTTCGCTGACCTCTGGGACAAGGACAGGCTGGCCAAAGAGGCGCGGGAGGAGCAGGAAGCACTGAAACAGATGGAGAGGAAACGGGAGGTGCTGGATGTTCTCCAGGTCCAAAGGGCAGCACTTGAAGCCCAAAAGACAGAAGAAAAACGTCTGAAGGAAGAGGAGGCCCAGCTGCTGGTAAGGGAGCTATGTTTGCACTAGATTATATATATATATACAGACTAACTTCACTATTACGAACCCTGATTATAACGAATACCCGTTTTTAACTATCCCAACTGCAAGAACCGATTTTTGTCAATGCAAATTAGCCCGAGTAGAACGATCACGTACAGGATCAACCCGAATACAATGATCTCAGTACTGACTGACACTGAACTTTCTCCAGTGTCAAGTGTGTTATTCTCTCGGTGAAAACAAAGACCATGGTTGACTAATTCAGAAATAACGCTAATTCAAAGATGACTTATTGTAGTACGAATCATGCATGACGAATGCAATCGTTGCCTGTTTGTCATCTTGCAACCAGACAACGGGCATGAGGAGCAATGTACGCTGGGTAGTTTTTTCAAGAGAAAGGATGTGTAATTACTGTTTTCAGCATGTAAGTGTACATTCTTTCCTTTTTCATTTCTTTACTGTTTTCTTTTAAACATACCTGTAGCAGGGCAATTGCCCTGCACAGGGGGAAATTAGTCTTGGTGTAATTTATATGTGGAAACGGGTTTGTTTTGTGTGCTTTTTGTAGTTATGTTTGATCAAGTAATTGTTTACAGACGGGCGCTCGATTGAGATTTGCTGCCTGCCTGTCTTGTATGTGTCCTCTGTGCGTTACCATTGTTGGTAGCGTCACATGACCCATTTGTTTATTTTCTGTTTTGTGTTTAATAAATCCTGCGCGGCTGTGCCGGCGTTTCAACTCCAACTCCTCTGTCTTGCAATGCGGTTACCCACACATTTGACTGTTTAAATGTTGATTAATGTGAAGGAATCCTCATAAAAGTACTATATACTGATGTTCAATTCAAATTTGCCGTTTTGGCATTATTCTGATACAGAAAAATGCCAAACCCTATTATAGTGAACACCCTGATTTAACAAACATTTCTCCAGGACCCATGGGGGTTTGTTATAGTGAAGTTAGCCTGTATATATATATATAATATTGCATATTTGTGTGATAAGGCATGCATAGATTATCAAAAATAATCTATAAAACTAAGAAAAAAAGAATGAGTTTTGACAAGTGTTTCAACAATATAATTTATAACATGAAAGACACATTTTATAAGACCTATGCTAAACGGTTTTACAGCAAACACATTAATTTCAGTTACTGTCTGCAATGCTGTACGTATTCCTGCTATATCTTTTTTAACTTTATCACAATTATGTTATTAGAAGGCTTAATCCCATGAGAGGAGTCAGGCACTTTATATTTAAGAAATATTACATTTCATATTCTAAATATGCTTTTTACATGCCCTTTTATTTATGGATATGTATTCCTGATGCTCAATATCCTGAATACTAATAGGAATTTAAAATGCATGTAAATATGCTGATTATCATGTTCCGGATTCATGGAAACAGCACATGTTGTTTTCATGGCAAAACCCTGATGTGAAATAGATGATCGGTGATATTTTAATGAAAATATAAAGATGAAAATATCAAAACAAGTACGTTTGCCAACTGTTTTTAGATCTGCCTCTGTTTAGATCATTAAAGAACCTCATGGACTTCTAAAGATCTGATCAGGCTCAGTTTTAAAACCTTTTAAACCATTGAAGAGGATTTCATTATTGGAATGTGAACCTGAGACTTTGTTGTTAAGAAGTGGGTTAGATTGTAAGCGCTGTTTTCTAAAAAACAGAAGGAGCAGCGGGAGCTGCTGAAGCTAGAAAAGGAGCGTGGCTGGCTTGAGAAGCTGCAGAATCAGCAGCAGACCAAGAATCTCCTGGACGAGTCTCTGCGTCTGAAGATTAGGCGCCTGGGCAGGGAGTATCAGGAGGAGGTTGCCCTGGACATGAAGATCATGGAGCAGGTTCTCAACGAGGTGCACGACGAGACAGAGGAGAGGCACCAGAGGAAGGTAAGTGGCATGGAAAATCATCAGCGCATAGTGCTGTAAACCGGGTACATTTATGTTCCTAGTGATTGTGGCTTAGGTTATGCTATGTCTATTAAAAGTAACCTGTTCATTTGTTAAAAAAAGTTTCAATGAGAATCTTAATGTCTTTACATGCTAGGTTCTAGAAGTACTGAACTTTTATTAATAATTGTTAATTGCCAATTACTGAATAATTGTTGATCACTGAAGTCGGTAAAAAATTATAATGGGATTTGATGTCAGAACAAAAAGACACTTTACTAGTTCCTGTACCTGTGTATTTTTGTATTCCATTATCTTCTTTTTATAACAAATAAAATACACCAGAACTATACATATAAGGCTGTAATTCCATCTCTGGGTTGTGGTGGTAAACCACAAGAGCAAGATGTATAATATTATAGAGATAAGAGAGTATCACACTCAGCAGAGCTGTGGTTGTGTTGTGTAGATAGAGCTCAGTGAGGAGCAAAAGAGGTACAGGCAGTACCTGGCACAACAGCTACAGGAGCAAAAACAGCAGGAGAGGGAGTTGGACAAGCTACTCGAGGCAGAGCTCAAGAAGTCCTGGGCCAAGAGAGACAAGCAGTGGAGTCTGGAGAAGGAGGCGAGGAAACGTCTCATGAAGGAGGTCATGGAGACACGGAAGGTTCAGATTCAGGACAAACGTAAGGAGTCTACTGTTTTGCTGTCCGTGGGCATTACTTAAAAATTAGCCTATGTGGTAAAATGTTTCCAATTTCTAAATTGCTCGCAACGTTCTATATTTTTAGTAGCTTGCTAAGAAAGTTGTTTACATCATTTTATGATTATTGCTATAACCCTTGCTAGGCTTTTAAATGCAGTCCTAAAATAGTGTTTTTTACAGGCTTCTTACTCTTACTCAGCTGGATTGTATTATTAATCATATAGATTTTAAAATTACTTTTGAAATGCAACCTTGCAGAATTTTAGTGGTTCAGAGATACTGCTGAATACCTACATGAAAAGTGTATGAACCTATTTCTGAGATTGATTTAGGGCTGTGAAAAGAATGGTTCTTCCTGACATTTTTCACTTTATTCCAGACATTTATTACACTAATGTTTTATGTAAGCATTTAAATGTTACTCCTGTGAATTAATGTCCATTCATGAGTGTTTTATCTGTTTCCCACAAGTGGATGGAAATACTCAAATGCAGATGGAACTTGCCAAAGACCGAGAGCTGTTGGCCAAAGCCATTGAAGAGCACAACGCATTGGAAGAGGAACGACAAGCTAAGTATGTCCACTCCTGTCGTAATTTATTGCTTTTCTATATTTCCCTAACTGCTCATGGTGTTTGCAATCACTGTGAGTGGTTCTGATTTATGTTGCTCTCTAATACCGAGTTATTTCCATTTTTCTCCAAGTCTGCCTTTACTTGGCTTTGAGTTTGTCTGGAGAATCTTAAGCCTTCCTCATTCTATTCAAATTACAGGACAATGTAATGTTTCAATTATGCCATTCCCATCTACAGTCTTTCTGTATTCTGAATGTAGAGTAGGTGGGGAAAGCAGAGTAGAAAAGTCACATTGTCACGTGGTTTGAATGGAATGAGGAAGGCATTTCAGTCCAGACAAGCTCAAAGCCATAAAAAAAAAGTTTTCGAGAACACCTTGTTTGTTTCTATGACTGTTGCTTGGGGAGGTTCCATTACTAGCTATTCTAAAAGGGCAAACTAAGCGCTCTGTTTGGTTGTTGCTGATCACATTACCGTGCAGGATTTTTTGCAGTACTGCACTGGTCAACTTTTTTTTTCCTCATCACATTTTTAAAACTTAAATAAACTGCATAAAGATCAAAGCATGCCTGGGTCAACAACTTTGCAGAGCGTCATTAATGTAAACATTAAATGTACATATCAATGTGTATAAAACATGTAGGGAAACAGTTCTAGTCTTACATTTTTTTTAGTTTTACTAAAAACAAGACATTCAAGCTGCTGTATAAAAATAAATAAGTAAATGGATGTGCATCTATACAAAAATTAAACAACGATTAATTCAGCAGTAAAAGGTTCAAGCCAATTAGTTGTCTCTACAACCAAAGTATAGGGACTATTTTGCACTGGTGGTAGGATACATTCAATACAAGGGAATTTGAAGTTTAAAATCTAGTGGTTTTTTTTTTGTTTTCTTTTCATAAAATTAACAAAGTAATTTTATAAGCGCAATAACACCCGCCTCATGTCACAGCGCACCCACGGTGTGCTGCAATTTTATAATTACTGCACGCCCTGTTGTGTGTTATTGCTTACCTATATTCATAGTAATATAGTAATTGTCACAGTGACAAAAGGTGCCAGAGATATGCTGTTAAATAACAATATACTACAGATTTCTACAAGTTTTCTTACTTAAAAAGTGTGAAGGACAGGTTTCTATCAATGGAAAAGTGAAAACCTCTGTCATTCACATTTTTCTGTTACAAATCCCGGCCTTCAAACTATTCTATTAAGAAAACCCTGTTCTTCAAACTTTTCTACTAAGAAAACCCTGTCGTTCAGACTTTTAAAAAAAGAAAACTAATATTTGTCCTCCTGTGTCCTTCAGTTTAGTAGCACCCTTTAGTATGTGTGTTAATTGTAACTATTTTGCATTTAAAGACAAAAGAGAGTGAACCTGGAATACCAGGACGATTTGTTTGCCCAGATGGCATACCAGCAGCAACTCCGAGAGGCTGAGAAAGCTGAGGAGTGGCACGAGTTTGATGCAGGGATCAGTTCTCAGCAAACCTACCAGAAAAAGCTGGAAGAAATCCTTTCCCGTCCATATATGAGTAAAGAACAAGTCCATCCCTTCAGAAGATCCAGAGTCTCCACGCCTAAGGACTGGCTCCCAGCTTAATTTAAAAGGAATGAAAAAGTGGAGCATATACATAAATGTATGTCATTAATATATGAAAAAATGTTCGGTGTTCCACTGTTAAACTTTTTTTGTAACTTTTATTAGCAGTGTACTAATTGCATTAAATATTTATCTGGTAAGAGATACTGACATTCCATTCTATGAATCACTAGTTCCTCTACTTGTTTTATTCAATCTGAATTTAAGAAGCACTAAGTGTGTCTTTCTCCATGATAATCACCTGGATCACTTAAATAGAGGAGGTGTATATTATTTTTGATCAGCAGTATTTTTCTGTGATGATAGACTTCACTCGTCACTATTTGTTTGAGACATTTTCAAACAATTTTCCCACATAAAGAGTTCAAGCAAAACATCAAAACAGTTCCGATTTTAATAAATTGCTTGAAATTGTCACATTCATCTAGTTCCTTCAACAGTCGAAAAAAAAAAAAAACTTTTTTGAAATACTTATTATACTTTGTAGTGCTAAGGAAAATACTGTGTTATGAAATTTGCTGTGTTTTCCTGGTGTGATTTTTGTTTAAAGCGCTGGTTAAGGAAATATTAAATCTGTATATAGTTAATGACAGCTTCATTACATTACTGGTTATGTATTGTAACCTTCCAGCAATATCAGAAGACTGAACTTACAAACATGGAAATGAATTACACAAACCATTGTGAAGATCCAGAGGTGAGAGTAAGTAATACAATGTGAGATCAAGTTAAGATTAGGGCTAAGAATAAAAAAAGAGAAGTGAGTGAAATTCACGTATGATTTGGTACATTGTTTTTTTTGTTGTAATTCCAAAACTAACAATAAATATGGTAGTGCTTTCAAATGTGATTTTCTTTTTTTTTTTTTTTTTACAAAGCTTGTTACAGGCAAACTGTTAAGTGAGTCACACTATTGGAAAAAATATGTGAAGACTGAGAATACAGTAATCCGTTGCCTATCCGATTGCGGTGGGACCAGAGTCAGGGCGGATATGTAAAAAGCCGGATAAATTAAGCCTGTTATGAATACCATTATACACAGCTGTAACAATTACAATATTCACACAATTATTGTTTTGAGATGCAGCTTTTATTAGGGAGATCCCCTAAATCCCTTGTTTAGAAAGATACAGGGTATTAATGCTTGTTATTTAAAGATGTTTGGCATGGGCGATATGAAGAAAAAAAGGGGCAATAGTTGAGTGGAGACTCAGAAACATCTCATACAGTAGGTGGCAATATATTTTGCTTCCAAAAAAACAGAGCTGCAAACTGCACAACATCAAGCCTGGTCAGGGAGTGAACCCACAACCTTTCAATCTGGGTGCTGATAAGTAACAAAAAGAAGAAAAAAAAAACACCGAGGTACTTTTGGATTGGAGTCTTGTGGGTCCAAGCAGCTGTCGCACAAAGTAGAAACCTTGAATGGTTTTCTCTGGGGCCAGATGGCTGCCAGTAATTACTACTTGGTTTGAAACGAGTTGTACACTTTATTATAGCGCACTCCCAAAAAATGAAGCCATTGGGACTCCTACCTGACTGCAGAAGTATAGACATAACTAATAGTATGGGCAAAAACATAGGAAACCCACAGTACAGGGATATGGAGGGGAAACTGAAAAAAAGGTTGAATTAATGCAGAGTTGCGTAATTGCTTGTCAAAGTGTATGGGAAGATATTGTGTAATACCTTGGCACTCGTGTAAGCTGCTTCATTAAACCCACACTTTTACTGGATGCAACGTATTGCCTAATTTAATATGTGCTTCAGAATCAGGAAAATCTAATGCAAACCTAACATTGCTGCTATACATTCTGAAATACCACTTTACTGAAAGGAGGGAGTCCATGTGAAGATGCAAGGTGACACATATAGCAAGAAAATGGGGTTCAGAAAAGAAAACTAATTTTATTAAAACTAACTGGTGTCAAACTACCAAATTTGATAAAGAATGTATGCATTGCAATTTTTCAGATATTGTGTTTTTAAAAATGTTATGATAACTGTTATGGTGCTTTGACTATGAGTTTAAGAGTTTCTCTTCAGTTGTAGTTGCCTAAAATAAACATACTATATGTAAATTAGGCTGGGACCAAATCAAAACTTTAACAACCGGCTAATCGCACTTAACAAAATTGTATTTAATAGCGTTTTCTTTTTTTTGTAAGTATCTTATTTCTTCTACTCATAAAAAGAAAATGCTATTAAATACAGTTTTGTTAAGTGCGATTAGCAGGTTGTCAAAGTTTTGATTTGGTCCCAGCCTTATCCTCGATCAGCCAAATTGTCTCCACTATAACTAAGCGCCAGCACCATCTTGTGGACAGCAGTGCAAGCAAAAGGAAACCTGATCCAAGGTGGTAGCTCACTAGATGCTGCTGGCTCGTACTTTTATATACCTTTGATCTAGCGTGGGTTATATTTGTCTGTAGCAGTCAACTGAGTCAGGTCCTAACAAGTACTGTTAAAACTTGTTTTTTCAGGACAGGGCATTCTCTCCTAACATTAGTGCTTGTAAATAGAAGTAAGCCTCACACCCACACTCAAACACGCCTCATTTGTATCTATGCAAAATCGCCCACATTATCTTCCACAAACACTCACAGTGTACACATTCACACACACAGTGTACACATTCATACACAATGTACACATTCACACACACAATGTACACATTCCCACACACAGTGTACACATTCCCACACAATGTACACATTCACACACACAGTGTACACATTCATACACAATGTACACATTCACACACACAATGTACACATTCCCACACACAGTGTACACATTCCCACACAATGTACACATTCACACACAATGTACACATTGAAACACAATGTACAAATTCACGCACACAATGTACACATTCACATACAGCCACCCACATGCATGTTCACGTCTCTAAAACTGTCCAGTTACAATGTGTAACCCAGCCCCATCTACAGACACACAAAGAGCTACAATTCATACACGGCTGAGTCTTACCAATGTGAGTTTAAAACCACAACAGAAACGGTAAAGCGTCCATTCCTATAGGCCTTTCCTTATACAGGTTTATGTCAGTTTGCTGCATTTGTTCCCTAACCTGACAGACAACATGGTCTATATTGAGATTATTACAGTAAAACCAGATTAAGAATAGAAGAATGGCTTCCTAATTATCATTCAGTCCAGGGATCTTTATAAATCATTACAGTTGTACCTCACCTGCTTGTGAGTGTGTGTCGGACGTCTCCATATTTTTCTCTGATCTAGTATTAGCATGGGAAAAGCAAAGTAAATGCATGGTGAACTCAAAATAACTATGCAGATTTACCCCCCCGACAAACTTTCAGAATAGTCCTGTCATTGGGACTTCCCTGAAGGCAGCAGTTTTTAAAATGCTGGAAAGAGGTTTGGAAATCAGCAATCCCCAAGTCTCCCTGACTGTTGTGTTGCCAAAGTATTAAAAATAGATTTGATAAGAACTTCACTCACAGTGTTACGCACAAGGGTCTGAATCGTGTGTTTAGGTAAGGATTGGAGTTGGCTGAGAATGGCATTATGGAGTGGACGGTCTCATCAAACCTTGTCTCCAGCTCTGTCTGTGCTGCAGTTATTCAGTTAAAAAGCAAGATTATGTAAATAGGAATCCATTATTGTTCACGGTCTACTTACATGCATTGTCTTACAGTGCTTCCTCCAGTACAAAAATATATAAGATTTCCAAAAACCGGTACAAAATGAAAACTATACCATATTGAGAACCTTAGTGGGGGCTGGGACTATTATGTGCAGCCAAGATAGTGGCCATTAATATGAATCTTTGACCTGTCGCAAGTAACGCTGAATCAGCTAGGCTGGTCAGTAAAATATTGACTCCTTTTGCATGGAGGATCTCGGTAGCTACAGCTGTTGGTTCATCAATTGAATCAGATTCAGTTGTATTGTGTCTGCCAACTGATGATGTGAGGCAGAACAGTAATTGGATACCAGAAAATATGAATAACAGTGAGTTTTGGCCTCCGTCAGTGTTCTGGATGGAAGGCGTACCTCGCAAAGTGACTCTGTGCGAACAGAAGGGAATGTATAGTAACAATGTATACAGATCCAGAACTATTGTACATGGTGTAGAATTAACCCTGACACACAAATTGAAACATAATCCTCTTGTTATGTGTGCATGTAATATGTGCCAAAGCAAGTCATCAGTGACTGGGCCCAAACTTTGTCCAGCCTGTAGTCATTTAGCTAAACACTGTAGAATCTTGTTTGAATGTAATGATTCTGAAGGAATTTCTTTCTCTCATCTAAATGTAGATCCAAAGGATATTAAGAGGATTGAATGCATAAATTGTGAAGGAGGTCATTTAGTGAAATGGGCACATCTAGGTAAATTGGAATGTGTAGAAGGTGTCCCAGCTAAACGTGTCCAAGTATCTTGTAGGTACGAAGTGAGGAAGATGGCGTCTCACACCTGTGATGCTAAACTTTGGATAAAGGGGCCTGTTGTCGTTTTTGCGGAACCAACCAGAGCTGAACCCGGCACAGAAGTTGAATCCTGCTGGGAACGCTGGGATATGCAGGACATGGACTAGGCAATTTCAAATATGGAATGTATTATAAAATGAAGTGTCAAAGATATTAGGAAGGATAAAGAAAGAGTATCCTTGTACCACCAGTGGATGGCTCTCTTGCTCCATGAAATAGGTCAGTCTACATATGGTTCTAATTGAACATTTAGTAATCTGAGAATTTTTAAATATATATATATAATGAACGATTTACCACTAGTATATCTTATCTTCAGAAAGCATGACACTTGATAAAAAGCACCATTCCGGCTAAAAGTGAACGTTAATCTACAAATTTATGTCCTAAAACCACAAGATAAGAAGAGACTCTTTATGACCAAAAGATTAACTAACAAGCCAGAGGTCTTGAGAAAAAAATCCTGTCTCGGCTGGATTTTGTATGAACAAAGAGAAGGGTCAAGCCTAGTTGAATGCAGTTATACTGGCCTATATTTGGATTTAAATCTTAAGAGGGATTCACCAAAGTAATATTATAGCAACTGATAAACAGAGGTAAATTAATTGAAAGATTATCTTATAATGAAACAGGTTCAGTGCTAATTGACACTGTTTATAGTTCATAACAGTTATTTCATAAGATTAATAATATGTTTTAAGTATTTGCTATAATGAGAAAACATATTATTTAAAACTGACAAGTATTATTGCTTGTTCACGACTTTGCTGTAGTGATAAGAAGATTAAAAGCTGGAGCAGTATTCGATTTAATTCAATGGGAGAATGATACAGTTTATTTATCCTTCTATTGAACAACAAGACCTCTAGA
This sequence comes from Acipenser ruthenus, assembly GCF_902713425.1. Taxonomy (NCBI): domain Eukaryota; kingdom Metazoa; phylum Chordata; class Actinopteri; order Acipenseriformes; family Acipenseridae; genus Acipenser; species Acipenser ruthenus. Next base: position 35,305,009 of record NC_081189.1, on the reverse strand, counting down.
CATTATGATATCCATTGAATTATAGAAGTTAAAAGGTGTTGTGTTATGTTTTTGTGTTAAGTTTGTAATAATATACTATAATGTACCTTGTTATTAATCCACTATACTATTGTCTAATGATGGTAGATGGATTCCTTATAATGTGGTGATTTGAAACTGCTGCAGTGAAAACAGGGCCTCTCTTCTTATCTAGAAAGAAGGAATGTCCTTGGGTTCCACTTCAGCAGAGCTGCAAGCCTCATAGAGATGGAGTGTTAAGGTTTATGGAATTCGTGGTTTAGCACAGATAAGAATATATCTTGAAATAATATGCAAAAATTATGGCTTAACAGACCTTTATAGATCATAAATCTAAAAAGTGTTTGCACAGACTCTGACCTTGGAAAAAAACAAGAGACTGTGGAAACTGCTTGCAGTAACACATTCCCAGAGTCAGGTACAGGTCAGAGCCTGGTCAGTGCATCTCTTAATGGATAAATAATTGTAATTAAAACTATTACCACTTAAACTTAGTGAAACTAAATGACTTGAATATTGTATGAGACAAACTTTTGTCAAATACTCTGTTAGACAATGGTATATGGAATCAAAACTGACTCATTAACAAAATGATGAAACAATATGAAGTTAAAAGAAAGACATACCTTTAATTTAGCATAATATAATCACTTAGAAGATGATGTCACATATTAAGAACATCTCTGATATATAACACATATAAAAATAGTGTTTTGCATGCAGTAGTTTTTTTATATTATATTATAAACCAAGATCCTGGGAACCTTGGTTCACTTAACTTTTCAGATAACGGAGGGGCTCGGAGGAAAGCAAAGAAATGAGATCATAAGAGTTGAAACAAATGTGAAGTTTTTGAGTACATGACACCTATTAATTCTGAAAAGTTAGTCCGGATCTTTTGAAAACTATTATTTGTAAAAGGGATAAAGAGCTGTCTCACCTGATTAATGATTGGATTTAATTGAGGCGTCCCATGTATTCCAATAAGACGAAAAACCTATAAAACGCCTGAGTAAATTTCAATGGGTACCACACTCATCCCAGACAGGGCAAGGTGGTCCACCTTTTGCAAACCGACACAATTGAGCTGATTGAATTCAGTTTCATTTGCCTGGTGAAGACAGCCATATCCTTTTACGATTTATATTAAAGGGTAAGCATTAAGCAATTATTATTATTTTATCTCACATGTATTGCATGTATTGCTATAAGGGACTCACGCTATGTTTTAGAAATAAGAGAGAGTTTTGTTGAATGTGCTGAAATAGACCATTGGGTGCTTTAGGTGACGTGTTCTTGGCCTGCTTGTCGGCCTTGATTATATATATATATATATACATGTATTAAAGTGTTAACGTTGATATCTGTTAAGACACTGGACTGCCCAGTGTGTCTTTCAGCTGGGGATACGACGTAGCCTGTAGCTACTCTATCCAATATTTAACCGTTAATAAACCGAACGAGTACTGATCATACTCCGATTTGTAAACAACTTTAAATACATGAGTCTGTCAATTTCTTGAGTTCTATATTAGTCATCTGGATATACTGCGGGTCCAGAGCACGAACTATACCCCACTGGGAGTAATAACATCACTGTCCTCCTAACGTCTCCCCTGAGATAAGAGTGTGTGTTGAGCAATTCATAAGAGTACGTAAAAGAATCTGAATACGCGGATTTCGTGACAGACCCTTATCAAAAAATACTGCTATTCTACAGTAAATACTGCAATATACTGTGATAACGGTCTGCATTTTCCACTTCCCTTTAATACGTTGTGTTGAAAAAGCCCCTTCATTTAAGATAAATATCTCACTGTAAAAGGACACAATATAAAAATAAATGTAACTAGAAGTTGCAGGCAACTTGAAGGCTTCCAGGCCTTTACAGCAGAACAAGATACGGTCTGAGACTCGTGAAAATGGAAATCGTACGAACATTTTGTTAATTGGAAAGCATCATTTTATCGTGTGTGTTTTTTGCAGGATAACGGTTAGTATTTTATAAATGTCGATTTAGTATTCCTTTTGATAACTACTTGCGATTCGTTGTGGGAGTGCAATTTGCGCTGTGGAACTTTCAGTTGCATATTTGAAATACCCCGGCCGTCAATTCTCTGTACACCCCGAGATTATAGTAATTTGATGAAAAAAAAATTCAAATAATAATATAAAAAATGTCAATTTTACACTGTTAAAAAATAAACTGGGCACAGTATTTTTTTTTAACCATTATATAATTTACTATTAGATGCGATAATAGTATTAAGCAGTATATGCTTTTCATGGTCATAAGCGGCCTCCTGTGGTGAGATTTTCCAAAGCAGTCTTTGTCTCCAGAGACTGTTGTACAGTTCGCCACAAGAGGGCAACCTTGTACCACCCCATAGGTAAAGGCTAAACTTTGTTTTTTTTTCTGCTTGTTAATGTAAAACACAGTGATATTTCGTTTTTTGTTGTAGTAGTGGGATACTACAGGTAACAAGATAAGGTTAAATAGGTATAAGATTATGGCTGAAGCAGTGAGCTGTGGAAAAGGTGGTGAGTACTGCATAGAAGCTGGTCAGCTACAATTATAAAATAACACAGTTATAGAGCAAGCGATTCTTAACCGTTGTGTATATACTTTTATTTAAATGAAATAACTAGTTAATTAAAGATACGCTTGCAAAGTGCCCCCCCCCCCCCCCCCCCCAAAGTGTAAGGATTATGGTTTAATTGATTATTACGTTTTACTCCTGCATAATGTAAACTCCTAAACATTATACTTTATTAATAAAGTATAATCATCAAAAACTGTGTCCTGCAGGTTTTTTTTTTTTTTGCAGCAAGTCTCTGTGCAACCTGAATAATAAAAGTAAGGTATAGTGATTTTGAATGTTGACAGTTTATTTTTGCAAATGTTGCGCTGTGTTTAGTTGTGAGAGTGAGTGAGTATAATCAATGTGGGCGGACTATTGTGTAAAGGTTTGCTGAAACGACTGGGGGGGGAAGTAAACAAAACCAAGAATAAGTGGGAAAGAAAATAATTGTTTATTGCACAAATAATCAATAACATACAGGTTCAAGAAGGACTGAATTCAAAGACTGTAATGAGTGTGTTTGTAGTGGCAGTACTAGCGCTGTTAAACCACACTTCCAAGGCAAACTGAAGTTTGTTTGTTGTGGTCTATTTTTGTCCATCCCCCCACCCGGGATTTCTTCAGCTGTTCGCTAGCGGGAGTCTGTCAACCAAACCAGCTGCAGTACCTCTGTTTCCTGGAGTGGGAGGCTTAACTGCAACCTACCTGCTCCACTGTTCCTGGAGGAGGAGTCATTTCCCTGACTTACCTATGTCCTACTGTTCCTGAAGGGGGTGGCAGTTCCCCAACCTACCTGTGCTACCCAATCACAGGATCAAGAGAGGTCATCATTCCCAGTCGGTGGAAGAACGCAGAGACAAAGCTGGAATCGTATGTTTACAGCTCTAGAATAGACAGGGATGAAGAAGTGGGTTAGTTAATGTCCGTACAGGACTAGGGACTATTAACTGGCAATTGTAAATAAAAATCCACTCGCTGTCTATTTCCTGGTCCAGTCTCATTTTATATCAGAGAAATTACGCCAACAAGTAGCAAAAATCGAAGTGATGGTTTACAGTACATACTAGGCTTCCATAAAAAAAGAAATGAAATTGTCTGAAACTCACCCTGTTCAATACAGATAACAAAAAACAGAGATGCTTTTTAGAAAACAAAAATGTCTGTAAAAAATATATTAGCATGGCCAGCTCAAATCTGACACTGTACAATTAAACTTCAACATGTTGAACATGATTTTTTTTAACCCATTGGATAATAAATAAGGCACCAAAAGAAGCCAAAAAAGAAACTGATTCATTGAAAATGTGCAAAAGAAAACAAAAACACATTCAAATACTCCCATTCAAGGATATCTCCTAAATACACAAATAGGACCTCGTTTTAAAGCAGGGCTGTCTCTCACAGTGCCTGAGTTAAAAGAGTTAGAGCCAGGTCACCGACAGGATATTTAACATTGGGCGGGCCCTAAAGAGTTAAAGTGAATTGCCACTCCCAATACTGACAGAAGCTAATGTGTCGCTTTGAAAAGAGGAGAACAAAATATGAGTCACCTAAAAGTTACTGAACCAAAACGTGTGTTTACGACATAACCTGTTCCTACTACAATAAACCTGACTGATTTGTTGGTAGGGAAGTATGTATTTGAGGTTTTACATGAATGTGTGTCACAATGTGTTCAGAGAGAGGTCATTAATAAATACAAATTTATTTACATACATCCTGCCAGTCTCTCTGGTCGTGCGGTATCTATTGCTGATAACATTTATGAAGGCAGATTATAAATACAATTGCAGTTTTGTGTTCCAAACTAACACTGCACTTACTGGTACAAATATTTTCTGTGTTACTGCGAAAACATTGAATAATGTTCCCCATCATGAAAGGCAATTTTTGGAGCTGGGTTCATTGATGTGCCTCTAGCTTCATCATGCAATAAAAAATGCTGTTTTCTAAATACAAACAAGTTTGAAAACTGCAATTGGGATCCCAATATGTTTATCTTACTAGTGGATTAATGTAGCACAGGGCTGTCCAACAGCAGTCTCTTGAGCCACGTGCCGTATTGGTTGTCTTGTGGAACATGCAGTGAAAATACACAAAACGAACACATGAAGCTAGAAAATATGTCGAATCTTAGTTTAATCAAATTTCTTTGGTGCTATTTAGTATGCTTTTTAGTTTGTGTTGGCCATTTTCAAGAGCCTGCTGGTTGTCTTCATGGCTCTTTTAGTCAAAAAGGTTGCTTAGCTTAGCAATGTTACCAACACTGTTACAATTTATACGCAAAATTTATCGTAATAATAATGATCAGAGGTGTGTATTAGAAATGGCCTGTCAAAAAATACTAACTTGCAGTAGTAACACATAATGCACTTATAACTTGTGAGGGGAAACTTTGTTTTTTACACAACTAAACCAGACTATACTGCAGTTTTATAAACAGTATATAACTAATGCTATTATAACTATTTAAATAATTCTGAACCCACTGTATGTGTTGGTAGCAGAACAAATGACATAGTAAGAGAGTATGCACTCTCGTCAGGCCTCAGAAACTAAACAGGGCTGGGAGACTGTAACGGAGAAAGTGTTACGTGTGTGGCTTGTCACTGAATAATAATGAGTCAGACACAGAGCATTGGGTGTTGACACGTTGCACAGCCGCGCAGATTGAATTAACACAAGTGCTGACATTAGGGTACCAGCAATGGTAGCCCTAGTGTTACATTTAATAAATAAAAGAAAAAAACAAAGCTAAAAATAAAAGTTTGCCACACAAGGTGAGCGCTAGTCGCACTAAAAGGAATGTCCTGCTCCAGGAACCTACTACACTATGCAAACCCTCTCTAAACTGTTTGGGATCAACATCCCTTAAACTGACTTACTTCTGTGTAGGAACATAAGCTAATTATAGTTTTAGGCAAAGTTGCATTTGATTAGTTCCAATTGAAAAAAATGGATTAGATCGAGGAATTATAATAAACAATACAATAAGAGGGTTTAATTAATAGCAGATCAAAGGCTATACTTAACAATCCTTAATGCTTTGGCAAACCTCCTGCTGGTTGAGCCAGTACTGTCAAGGTTCCCGAGTTTCTTCGTCTTTTTTTTTTTCAGTCTCGTTTCTTTTGTCCCCATATGGTCAGGTTGTGTATCTTAGCTCTTTGTTAAGCATCACGTGAGCTGTTTCATTAGAACTCTTGAGTTCAGTTAACTGCCACTTCGTGGAAACTGATGACCTTTGCCTGACCCCTTTATAGGTTGTGGTTGACACCTTTTATCCTAGGCCCTTGCAGATGTCTTGGATGAGATATGTGTTGTTCCACTGTTTGCGTTATTGGCACTGTTCTTGTCTTAAGTTTTAAGTTTCTGCATCAGTGATACATGTCTTTACTTTAAACCATTATTTTAATTAACCCTTTACCGGGTACAGTTCCTACAGCTGTTGCTCCCAAAGTCCTGGCCTCCCAGCAACTTTGGGTCGTTGTGACGGTCCTGGCTGAGAGGCTTCACAGGCACCATCTTGCAGTTGAAGGGTTCCATAGTAGTTCATTCTGCGGAGCGGACACTCTCCTCTCCGATGTAAACAACGCGCCCGTCTGTGTAGCATTGCGGTGTAGTCGCCTCAAGTTGTGGCACAGATGCCTTTTGAGCTGTGCGCAGCCTACCCGGGCACGCCCCCCTGCCAATCCGGACCTCCCGATCAGCTCAGAGCCTAACTGCTCAAATGGTTGCCTAGCAACACGTCTCCACATCCCAGCTGCACACATTTATGCAAGAACCATCGACAGGGCTCTCCCTGTCACAGAGTCACAGCCAAGCTGGTGCTATGCAGGATGATTGACAAAAAATCTATTTTGACCCAGGGTATCTTGCTTGTAGAAAATGTACATAATTGTGTTTGTATTTTGTGCTGTGGACCACTATCACCGTCAATTTATATTAAGACTATTGGATTTGAACCCAGGCCTCCAGAGATTGAAAAGCAATTGTAATGATCCACATTTGCAAATAAGAGTCCCAGACAGTTTTTACTAGGCCAGTTTACACTTATACTGTACATTCTTAATTTCTGTGAGGAAATTATCAAGAAAGGTGTGTTTGAGTGGTTACACACAATGAGGCCAAACTGTATACAAGTCTTTCACATATTTGATATTTCAATTGCAGTTCATTTTAATGTTCCCCTCTATCCTACATTGTTGTGACTCATAAAACTCCCCATACCTTGAGAGGGAGTGGAAAGGAGTGGTACAGGGAGAGTGGCGTAATTAAAAATGTCAAGACTATCTTCACTTGCTATAAGGGAAGTTCAACCTGAAACAAACAACCTGAGTCTCACATGAATACATTGAGGGGGAAATCATTGACCATAAAGACGATTGCCTAACTACTACTGCATGTGTAAATAAGGAGCATTTGTTATCAGATCTCAGGAATTTTGCCGTTGATTTGGATTCATATTTATGTCTTTTTTGTCATCTGAAGAGAGAACATAAAGGTTGAAAATATGCCAGAGGACTACAACTTCTACGCTAAGGTAAATCATGTTTCTCCTATCCGATTTAAACTGGGGCTGAGCCCATAACTTGACTGATTTAAAATGAGTGCATAACACTATAGTACAGTACATCTGTGATTTATTAGACTTATAAACCGTATAATTCTTAATTTATATCTCAAAAACATATTTGCATGAGGAATAAAATTGATAATCTTCGCCATATTTACTATGAGTGCTAAGCACAAAATGATTTGCTTGGTAGGATAACTGATACAAACACATATATTTCCTATATAAACTGGTAATAAAGTATGCGGAAAAGTAACTACTATGTAGCTAACTGTAGTTAATGTGTCGGAATTTTGAAGTTTAGCCAATAAAATAATAACATGAACATTTTGAAAAACCTAACTGGTGACATTTTGTTTTAGATTTTCCACTATTGTCTGTTTCAGAGGATTGCTAATAAATGACTTGTTTGTGTAAAATGGTCTACAAATAAAGCACAAATAAAGCATTATTATGTATTTATTGATACATGTATTGGTTCGGAATTAGAATTCATTACTTGTTGCCATTTGTTTTCTGTTCATATACAAGTGGAATCTCAGCATTTTTTTGGTGATTCATATATTTGTTTAAGCACTGTTAACATGCACTAGCTTGCTTCAGTACACAACATGATGACAGCTTGGCATACGTCCAGTTTACTGACATGATGGAGAGTGAGCGGCGGAAGTGACATAAGCACAAGGCCACTACTGTTTTTACTGAATGAACAGAGCTTAAATGCTTGACTAGTGGATAGATCTTAAAATAAAGACCATGATCAGGGCTGGACAAAAAAATTAAAATGATCACATTCATTCCTAAACGATTACCATAGTTCATTTCTTCAGGGAAGTTATGGGTGCAAAGCTACAACAAAATCTATCTCCAATATGTCCCATAGATTCCTCACTATGGCACTGCTCCTTGAGAAACATCACATGGACGCATCTGCTAACCGAGTGCCTCCTATCAGCCCTATCAGCAGGCTTGCCACACAGGGATATGCACCCTTTATATATTGCAGAATATATAGTGGGGATTTGAAAAGCAAAGGAATCAGTGATGTCAATTATGCATGAGGGTGATACACATTTACACAAACATGTGTGCTACAGATGACTATTGTGCAGATGACTATTGTGCATCCCTTCTAAGATTTGGTCTCGACACTTCTGCCCTCTCAAGGTACAACAGTTTAAAGCAACCTTGTCCTCTGTGTTAGTTTGAACCTCTTAATCCCCCCGTGCTTTCTTCTCTGGACAGAGCGGGTCCTTTCGCAGATCTCCACAAACACTATTCTGTGCCATCCCTTTTTACTGCAACTGTGGGACAGAAAAATCACTGTACTGTATAGCACTGTCAATAGGGACTTTGCCAAGCTCAGAGATCATTAGTGCACTTTAATACATGAGGACCATCATGGATACCAGGGCTGTTGTATAAGGCTGTACCTTCAGAAATCTTGAACTAAACAATAACAGCGGCAGTGAAGGGGGTAATAAATGACTATTTCAAACTTTTAAAAGATTGCATTAATGTGGACTTCAGAAATGTTACATTTATACTTGAAGTGGATGTTGTGTGCATGTAGGCAACAACATGAAATCTTTATTGTTATAATTAATTCAGTTTTTAAGTGTTTTCTCTCTGTACAATTCAGAAAATTTCAGACAACATCAGACAACTCTTAATAGTACATTTTAAATGATGTATTGATACAATCAATATTGAAACCAAGTTTGATTGAGATTAGTAAAAACAAGAATGGGCATACAAGTACCATGTAGCAGCATTGCTGTGTATGTGCTTCACTAGACAATAGTGTTTAGTGTAATGTGTGCCCAAGTCCTAAAAATATGAATTCTTTCATAAAATATTGCACATAATTATGAACCTAACCTATGCTTATTATTATTTATTTATTAGCAGATGCCCTTATCCAGGGCAACTTACAATTGTTACAAGATATCACGTTATTTTTTACATACAATTACCTATTTATACAGTTGGGTTTTTACTGGAGCAATCTAGATAAAGTACCTTGCTCAAGGGTACAGCAGCAGTGTCCCCCACCTGGGATTGAACCCACAACCCTCCAGGTCAAGAGTCCAGAGCCCTAACCACTACTCCACACTGCTTCTCTATATGGGCATTATATGGCAAGAGATGTGGCAAATAGACCTGTATTATGTAATCCAGATAACCAAATGAGAGACCAAAGCAATATAATCATTTACCTTCGGTATGGAATGTCCCAGTCGGTGTGCGCGCAAGTGCGTTTTTCCTAACAGCCAGCAGGTGTCACTTCTGTTGTGTTTGGGATTCCGGGGGAGACGGGCAGAGTTTAGGTGAGACATGGAAACCCGGACAAATGCATAGGCACGGGAAGGAAACAAGGGAGTAATTGTTTCGTTTGGTTTCGTGTCTTATTTCTCTTTGCTTCACCTAGATAGCCCTAAATAAGATCCAAGTTCATACCTGGACAGGGAGCGGCTTCGTTGGGAGGAGCAACGGTCAGAGGAGTGATAAACATTATTGAAAGATAACTTCACCTGCTGTGGGAAGGTCGGCAAAAAACAACCTAACAGCAAAATCTGACACACAAAATCAGGAACCTGAAAATATCGGGAAACATGGCGACCGGTCAAGCATCTGTCTAAACCAGGGCTTAACTTTAAATGGGAATTATTTTTAATCTGATTTGAGGGAGTTATTCGTGTGTTTGTGTAACCTGAAGGGGTGCTCAGGTGGAAACGATGTCAGTGAATGAGCTCTACACCAAGGTAAGTGCAAACCAGTTCCGGGTAGCGAAGTTTTAATTTGATTTTGAAACAGGGTACTAAAAAAAAAAAATCGAAACAACTAATGCGTACATTCCAGGTAGACTGTACCGTCACGATATTCACTGTAACATTTTTGGATTGACACCAACCTAATCGTTTTTATTGCTGGATACCAATTTTATTGAATATGTAAAACGGGAAAGTACGGAATCGCATACCGTTCCATTTATACTTGTGTTGATACAGTTGAAAAATAAAATCTGGTTTTATCATTTTTCAATAGTTTGAGAAAAGATTGCATGAATTGTTGCACGCTTTCATGCGGATTTGTGTTACTTCAGTGTATTCTGAAAATGTAACCCATAGTGCCCAGCGGACAGTTTTGTAACTTGCTGCAGTTCTATAAATGAACACATCCCATTAATAGTAATATCCAAAAATCGATAACGCGTGGTGATTAGAGAGTTGCTGAAGGACATTGGAAATTACAATCTTTATAACTACTAGCATTGGCAATACACCTTTTGGAAATATTTAAATTAGAAAGGAAAGGCAAGTCGCGGTATCTCGGTGTGTGACATTTCAATCGCAACAATATCTATTCTATGATCTAGTAATAATAAATAATATAGTAACATGTTATTGCAAAATTTAAACAACGTATAATGAAAATGCCCGAATATAAAGAACGAACTTGTCTAACATACTGCACTGAAACATTATATTCCATTACAGTCAGGTATTATATGAACAGGTGCATTTTGGTTTCGCTCTGGTTTCGGTAATATAGGGAGTGGGTAACATTTACGAGTTTAATGGAATGCGAACAAAAATGTCAGAAAATATTTATATGCGTATCGAATGACTACAATGGGCAACAAAAACAAGATTTCGACCAATTGAAAAAAAAACAAACCAAAACTTTAAAATCTAAACGTTAAGATTTTTTCCAAGACTATGCACATCTTATACGTGTATCCCTGGGTGCGTTCACGACACGCAGAGTTTCGTCATTCTGCACAGAATCGGAGCAAGTAGCCACTGTATAAACGAGGGTGCTTTAATTTCATATTGTAGATGTGTTAGTCGCATCACTTTTTCTTTGTGTTGGGAATTTGTGGATGGTCCCTCCACATGTTCAGAACTCGTTCAGTGCCATAGGCAATGCGGGTATGCAGAATTCAGGTTCTGAAGAGAGAGAGAGAGAAGGAGGCAAGCATACAGACTTCCACAACCGTTTGTATTTAACTAGGCTTATCATACGTTAATTGTTTGATTATAAGTGTTTATCGAGTATTATTAATATTTTACATGGATTACTATTATTGTTATTACTATTATTATATTGATAACAAAAGGCGGGTATCAACATTATAACGCTAACAGTCGTTTCAGATTAGTTCTGTCAATTGACAGAGTTATCAGGCGTAGCAGGGGAACGCCATATCAATTTGGTGCTTGCTGTTCAAAATCATTTTTTGAATCAGTACTTATTAGGTCTGATAACTGCAATAGTAGGGCTGGTGTCTGTAGCTTACTATTACTGATGTTTTCAATATACAGGACTTTATTCGAACAAACCCTGGAATTGCAGTTTGTAATCTCTCTGGAGAATTCACTGCAACAGTACATCTGATATATTTAATCTGTTAGTCTCTGCATCGCACTGGGTGGATGCAACCAGAACTCGAAATGCAGAAAGACACAACACAGGATTTCCTTTTGATTTGTTATAGTTATTTTAGAAGGAATGATAAATATCATTGGGAGGTGTACCCTGGGGGACATTTAGAAATATTACCAGAGCTTAAGCACATTTTAAATTGTATCAATTTAGACCAGGGCAGCATATTGTAATTGTTTGGAATTGCATGACAACGTCAGCTATGTCCAGCACCATCCTGAATACCAAATATTCAAATGCCACATCTTCATGTCACAAGATGACATTTTAACATTTTCGTATTTTCACATTAGGATGGTATTGCAACGATTTGATACAATACATGCTGGTAAACCATTACACTACCATATCCTCTGCTGGTAAATGGTGCTGTCTTTAAGGTTTCTATATGTTAATACACTAGTATTATAATGATATTTCTCTGGTAGTTTTCAGAGTCTACTGAAAGAGTTGTCAGCATAGACATCGTTGGTGCCCTGCATATAATGTGTAACAGTGATGGCGATCAGTCTTTTTCTATTCCATGTCATTTTTTCTATGTTTTGTGTATCTAACACATACTGTTGATTTTTAGATTCAATATGGTTTTTTTAAACTAAGGGAACCTGTATGTATACAGTAATGTATCATCTACTGGGGTAAGTGCAACATGTTATGCAAAAGAGCTGGCCCACATGACCTCTGTGCCTAGAGCAGTCAGTTGGCTGTAAAGTGTATTTCTTTTTTAAATTATTATTTATTTCTTAGCAGACACCCTTATCCAGGGCGACTTACAATTGTTACAAGATATCACATTAGTTTTACATACAATTACCCATTTCTACAGTTGGGTTTTTACTGGAGCAATCTAGGTAAAGTACCTTGCTCAAGGGTACAGCAGCAGTGTCCCCCACTTGGGATTGAACCCACAACCCTCTGGTCAAGAGTCCAGAGCCCTGACCACTACTCCACACTGCTGCCCTATGAAAGTCTTTATATTACAGCATGCCAACACTTTAAAGACCCAGGGTGCTTGAAATCCTTAATATCTTCGTATGTCTCACTTCACACTTCTACATGAATCATAGATATTATAATTAAAAAAAACAATGCACCAACACAACAAAAAGAAGGCACCTGTCCCTCTGTCTTTTGGTGTGTAAATTTGTCCACTTACATTGTTACTTGTACAGTAGCTAGAGAATCACTTATCCAGCTGTGATTAAATACTGTTGTGATCTGCTCTTTATCATTGTAATTCCTGTAATTTTTAACTGTGGAGGGTCATGCATGTTTCAAACATACTTGTCTAGAGGTGCCCACCATCACCTTGAATGTCTTTCCTTGACACTGTGCTGTGTTTGGTTTGACCTCCGTCTCTGTCACGCATCCTCTCATATTACTTGCATGTAACCAGAACATTTTTTGTAATCCTGTGCTGGTGCAGCGGAACTGTGAATTCCATCTGCTTGTAAAAGAGGATGACCAGCTGTCCCAGATTGCGTAGCATTACCCCATATTTTCAAACGCATCACCATGTCCCAAACAAAGGCCAAGGGATGTTTGTTTTTAAGCCTGTATTATTATTTTTATTTTTTTTTTAACAAAAACCCACTTGGACAAAATGGTTTGTTCAAATGAAACTATAGACAGATAAATATAAGGTTTTCATTTTTCATTGTTTTTGTTGAAATAAAGAGATTCTGAAATATTCTGCCCTCTCTATAAAATAGCTAATTCTTGTCCAGGATCCAAGCCATTTCAATTCAGAGCACTAATGTTGTCACAATAATTCTGATTAGTAGGTGTACTTGCTCCCTTTTCTAAATTGAAATTTTTCTCCACATATAAATTAATCTTACAAATTTAAGAGGAAAGAATGAGAACCTGTTGGAGTGGATAGACATCAAAAGATAAAACATGGCAGTTTCATTTGTGGAATTCACTGACTTTAACAGCGGAAGATGGAAAATGCCAGCCCCTATAATGCATGTGTTGATGGTAGAGGAGTGATTGGCGGATCACGTTGACTAGGATCGCTTAAATAACCAAAGCTTTAACTGAATAACCAAGCAAATACAAACCCTTACCAGATACATGAATTTGATTATATTTGGTTCCCCACCCAAAGAAAAGGAACAAGTTAGATGTCTACCATTATGTGTATTCACTGTGTTTATACATTTTAATTTACATGTTAGCGAAGACCAGTTTAAAAGCTGCGATATGTTCAGTTGGAATCCACTTCTACCCAAGTTTGAAACTGGGGTCCCCTGGCTTATAATCTTGAAATATGTTTCCCAAAAATATAATAGCATTTGAACAAGTTGCGGTTTGGACTGGTAATAAAAAAGCCCTGCACCTGAGAAGGAGAAGCAAAGCCAAGCTCATGCTCATGAACACAATTAGTTTCATTAATAACAATTTATCAGGCAAAGTAAGTACACACGTCAGCAGCTAGACACAGTATCTTTTCATTTAAGAAATGCGTGGTTCAGAAACACTGATTTCTACAAACAAGTAACCGTCTGTAACAGCACACAAAAGCAGAACTAGGATTTCGATTCTTGATTAAATTGCAGTTGTGTCAAAAGAAAAGAGAAGAGAAATGATTTAGAAATCAATGAACTGTCAGCTGTATTAGCCAGAGAATGCCTTCCTAAGCTTCTAATGGGAAGGGTTGTCGAATTGTAAAACAAGATTTGCATGGAGGTTGTTTGGCAACGATGAATGGAGACAGCAACAGTAGTTTGTTGTTCGCCTTGAGTGAATAATTGTTTATGAATGTTTTAGGAAAATAAACACAGTACAGAGGAGCTTTTCTGGGAACTCAATAGCACTGGCGATTAAGTGATGATCCATGCTTCATGGTTGTTGAAAGCCTATGTTATTTGGAAGAGTCATTTTGATTACTAAATGGAATGATGCCTAAAGCTATAAGTCAATGGACATGTTTCATTACAATTTTTAGGCACAATACTGTATGTCAAGCTGTATTGGAGATGTAAATTTAGCTTGGTCAAGCTTAATAGTACAATGCAAATGAGATATTAGCTATTTAAATGTCACATTCATTTAGCCTAGCATTCTAATTTTGTCATACAAGCCCCCATTGTGTGGTTTATAAATGCAGTTTTAATTTTTTTTTTATGAAAAAGAAAAATCACGACTCAGTTAACTTTCATAAGGGTTCAAAAACACTGTCCAGACATCTCTGTGCTGAAGTTACTGTAGCAACTCGATTGCAGTCTGATTTATATTTGTGTTCAGAATAGACACATTTGTGTAAAATAATATATATGTCTGGGTTTGTGCTCACTACTGCTAAAACCAGCCCATAATAACTGTTTAATCCCTATCTGCCAAGTATTATTGAGAAACCTGGTTAATTCAGGCAATGCAAATATGTAGGCCCTATCTGTTGAGATTGTTATGGGGTGGTAATATAAGAGTTTCAATTAGGATGTGTGGTTTTACATTTTTACTACATTATTCAGAAATCAAACTATATTCAGATATTTTATGAAAAATAAAATATCATACTACCTTTAGTTTTCTAGTCATTTTCTTTCTCAGTCCCTTTTAAAAACATATCTATTTTGGATCTGCTGTGGGGGCCATGCAGGCCTCAACTGAAGTGTATTTGTTTGGTAAGGTTTATTCAAGTTTATCATATTTTCAGTGAATGACAGCTGTACTGAAGTCGGGTATCTGGAACGCTTTAGAAATACTAAAGTTAAAATTAAATGATGAATGTTTCGATTAGAACTCTTTTTCACGATTTTATATGCAACCAAAATGCTCAATGAACAAAAAAGCAAGAAACAATAGCACAGCTAGTAAGTGATCGCCCATTTGGAATTAACAAAATAACACCACTGTACCTCTACATTCAACACCGTGTATTGTTTAGTAGTTATGGATGTATATGCCATGTGAAATGCTACAAAATAATGTGTCTCCATGCGCATATAATTTTCCTGGTTTCTTTTGTACATACTTTTGTTCACTAATCACTTGAAGTAGATCACGTGGTCTGATTGCAGCAATTACAGTTTCATATCTGCAGCAGTGTAAAAAAAAAAAAAAAAAAGTCTTTACATTTTTTCCTGCAGCACTTCTAATAGGGAAGGGATCAAATTGGAATTTGTATTTCAATTTGTAAAATGTGCCCCTTGTCATAGACCCCATTCCGCATTCATTTTTCAATTACACTTTTTTAGCATGCCAGCTGTATTCTTTATTCTCTATATTTTATCCCACATGAGATAGCAACCCTATATATGATCATCTGTTGATGATCTGTCATGTACTGCCTAAAGCATCTTAGCTGTTGTACAGTTTCCATGCATTTGCATAGGAATGACTGGGGGTTTGTTGCAGTTGCTACAAACCCAGTTTATCATTGTACTCCTCTATAAATACAGATATTAGGCACCTGTGCTCCTTCCCAGCGCAACAGTGAGTCCATTGTCAGTCCTTGTTTCCCTAACTGTGCTTGTTTATGATTCCGCTTGGCTGCCCTAGTGGAAGCAGCTTGGTCACGTTGCTACGGAGATCCTTAAATGTGTAAACAGATAATGACAGGCCACTGTTCCTCTGGAGAGAGAGACTTAGCTGTAGTTCATGTCTGATTGGTTGGAGATGATGTCCGAGGAGAGGGATTACAGGAAGAAAAACTGTTCCGTGTTCAACGTGTACTTCCTAGACACACCTTGTGTGGTACCTTGTTGAAACACGCTCACAAAGAGTGACAGTGCAGGTGCAATGAGACAAAAAGGGGTGTGTGTACAGCATGTTGTCATTATAGGAACATTAAGTGGTGAAAAGAAATGCCCTGTAGACTAATTAATGATCCTTCACGTATATTCGAATTAGAGACAGATAATCGCTTCATCAACATGCAGAGGATAAGCCGCGATGGTCCATCCACAGAACAACAACAGAGACCGGTTTTGTGTTTTAATTTTCTGAGGTTTTTATTTTATTTGTTTATTTAGCAGACGCCTTTATCCAAGGCGACTTACAGAGACTAGGGTGTGTGAACTATGCATCAGCTGCAGAGTCACTTACAATTACGTCTCTCCCGAAAGACGGAGCACAAGGAGGTTAAGTGACTTGCTCAGGGTCACACAATGAGTCAGTGGCTGAGGTGGGATTTGAACCGGGGACCTCCTGGTTACAAGCCCTTTTCTTTAACCACTGGAACTGACCTGTACGAGGAACTTTCTTCATCTAATTTTCCACTTCCCCTGTCTGTATCTTCTGTACATATTCAGATGATCGTAATAAAAGGGGAACATCTCTGATAAAACTTTCAGAGCTCTTTTAAAGGACACACACAAATTAATTCAATGAATAATACATAGGGGCTTTTTAATTGCCCTAGGCATGCAGCCATGGGAATCTGGATTTATTTACAGTCAATTGAACAACTAATTCGAAATGATCTGAGTTTCATTTTAATAAGTGTACAATTTTGTAAAGTCTTTATTTTGTTTTCTCCCTTATGAATTCAGTTGTTTGAATAACGGAACAAATAAACAAGTGCGTTTAATCTGCTGGACAGTTCCAGTCTCATTTCAATATACCTTTGCTTTGTCCACTGGAGCTGGAATAAAGGCTTTTTTTCCTTTCTATTCTGTAGTTTTGTGATTGACTGTCGAAAGAGCTATTTATAAAATGTACTGTATGTGTATGTAAGTGTGTATGAGAGCATTACTGATTTAGTCACAGTTCTAATAAATAGAAAATGGTGGCTGATGTGGGGGCAGGTACATTCATTCATCAAACACTGCTCATATAGATGCCAGCAAATGGATTTTGTACATTGACCCCAGGTTATGTGTGCTGACAGCATCACATTGTTGGCACAAGCCAACTAAAAATTCTTAAAATAGACATTTCATTCTTTGCTTTATACTTACATAATTACTTACTTTACTTTATTAAAAAAAAAAAAAAAAAACCAAAAAAAAACACAGTAAGGGAGACAAAAGGAGATGAAGCTGCGTAGTTAATAACAAGGCAATTTCCCCACATCATCCGAACCTCAAGACAACACCGATTTACTTTTTGGTTTATTTTAAATGTTCTATCCTATATTTAAATTTTACATCCTACACAGTAACACCCTTGGAGGGGCGCGGACCCACGTCCCTAGGAACTCCAGCACAGTGGCTTTCAACCTTTTCATCTGAAGTACCAGTGTTTCTGGCAGGAACCACCAGGTGTACCAGTAACTGTGCAATCTTAAGCCCTTTTCACACTGGCACTCCTATCCGGATCCGGACCTACCCGACTAACAAACAGCCATGTTTCTATTTATTCTGTTTAGCCATATTTTTGTTGATTGCGACACACCATGAGCCAGTTTGCAGCAGGGATCAAGAAACATTTGCTCTGATCAACATTTGGGCAGAGGGTTCAATCCAGAGAAGCTTGGATGGAAGCATCTGTAATAAGCTGCGTCCAGGGCATTGATATGTGTATTGTTTACTTGCGTCTGTCAGCCAGGTCAACCCTGCTTTATTATTATTATTATTATTATTTATTTCTTAGTAGACACCCTTATCCAGGGCGACTTACAATTGTTACAAGATATCACATTATACATTATTTCACATTATACAGATATCACATTATTTTTACATACAATTACCCATTTCTACAGTTGGGTTTTTACTGGAGCAATCTAGGTAAAGTACCTTGCTCAAGGGTACAACAGCAGTGTCCCCCACTGGGGATTGAACCCACAACCCTCCGGTCAAGAGTCCAGAGCCCTAACCACTACTCCACACTGCTGCCCCATTTTGATTTTACACTGCTTATTAAAAACAGTGTAAAATCACGTAGCCGGCCCGCATGACACCGGGTCCTGACCCAGGAACAGCATGCCAGTGTGAAAGGGGATTTAAATGGCTGTTGTAAAACAGAGACCTACCCCATTACAACCAGTTTTCTAACAGAAAATGTGACGCCATCATCTAATTATTTGACAAGAGTTCACCACAATCAACAACACAGAGTGGCTGCTTTGGTTCCACATCATTAACTGTGAAAGTTCACAACAAGTACCGCTCATCATAATTTCTCATTTCTCTGTGATTCAGTGGTACAAACAGATTTATACATTACTATGGTGCGATTGAGGGAGTATTGTGGTTGAGGAGTGATATCGTCATAAAGAACAACTGTTCCACATGTTGAAAACCAGTGCTCTAGCACACATGCACTACAGCTCTGCTAGAGAAGTTGGTGCTATTATAGGTATTGTAGATACATAGTTTTATGCAGCATTCATTACAACTGATAATGAAGGCTGAAAGTTGCGAGAAAGGACAAAGTTGGCAACATTTTTTGAGCCCCTGGTGGGCCCCCCATTGGTGTTGGGGCATGGGTTATCCGTGTATTGACGCTGGTGCTGCCTACCCGCTCACAGCTGGTTTGATCATGGGCATTCTGTACATCTGGAGCTTTATACCTAAGGCTATGTGACCATCTACAATCTTTCATCACTGTCTGTAGTACTGCATGTTTATGGCAACCAGTTAAGACTGGTTTTCCTAGATTAGACAGTAGCTTAACTGCAGTGTCTACACCATCTGATACATTTTCCCAGTGGCTCTTTAGCAGACAGTGTGCTGGACTTACGTTATTCAGCAGTCAGTCACCACGAAGTCTGTGCGACTCAGGACTGATTGAGATTGACACTAACTGTGAGGGTCGCTTTTCTTATTGGTGGCTTTGCAAAAGCTAGGCAGGCATTTCAGCGATCAATATATAAAAGTGATCTTGATGTAATTGATATATGTTCCAACTTGTCTGTCTGTTTGTTTGTGCAGCTTGAATATTTCCCCCGTTGAATAATTGTCCCATGGTTCAAGTCTAATTAAAGCCATTCTGTGCATTTTTTTATGGTAGTCCTTAAAAATGAATAAAACTATTGAGTTGTGTTAAGTTAATAAATACTTTTTTTATACACAATGCATTTTATGTAAATACAATGGACTTTAAAGGAATGGGAAAGAAGATTACAGTTTAATCAGCTCAGTAATAATTGAGGTAATAAATAATTAAATCACTGCACTTTGTTGTCTCTCGGGGTCCATTTCATTTGACAAACATTCCCTTGATTGCATTGACCACTAGAGTAGCTATGGCTTGTAATAAAAAAGCCATTTAATTAAGTCAATTGTAACTGTATAGAAGTTATCAGGAGAATCTGCAAAGCATTTAACACTTTTGAAAAGACTGCATCAGTGCCCCCAACATGTTAACTTATTATTCTTTGCCTACATTTTAAGACCTAGTTTATAATAAAAAGCACACACCGTCACACCTGAGAGTTTTGTTTCTGTGATAATTAAATACAACTGGATAGAAACAGCAACATCCACTGAATGTAATTTGTGCATATTGTAAGGGGTGGGGGGTTCTTGTGACCTGAGCCAGATTCCAACCCATGCCTCGAGAATTCTATAAAGACTAGTGAATTAGCCTGCTGCATCGCCTACCCCTTTCCTGACCATGTCATTAGAGAAAGCTTCAATGAGTAGTAACTATTTTCACTGTAACTTGATTAACTAGCAGATGCCGCTCAAGATCAAACCCTAAACTCTTGAGACTAAGAATCCATAAAGATTGTCGTGTGCAGAAATCCAGGATTAATGTCTCTGGGGGAGTGGATGGCCTTTGCGTCCAATCTTTTGAATGGCTGCTGCAGGTTGACTTTACATTCTTCAATTATGGTGATTCATCTCCTTTAGGGGCATTTACAGACTTTTTAGACCTTATTTTGGATCTTGGTACATTTTAAGTTTAGTTTATGTGAAAATCGCAGTACTTGCATTACTGTGTTGGAGCAAAAAAGTCTCGAATATGGGTTTGTTTGAAGGTTCGCTTTTTAGCTGCCATTGCTATCAAAGTCCGGACAAACAAAAGTTGAGTCGGACCAGCTTCGGGTTGCTGTTCCAGCCAGTCCAATCCTCTCTGAAAGCACTCCATAGCTTCACTGTGGGTTTTGTTTCCTTGTCTTCCTCGTCACTTTCTGGTTTGTTGCTGTTATTTCCATTTACTGCATCCACAATATCTTCATCGTCTAAAAGGTGATAGTCAGGATCTGCTTCATCACACTTCACCCACTCTTGAATTTTTATTTCAATTGTAAGCACAACTTTCGCTTTCCTGTAGCCATTTTGCATTAGCGCTGCACACGTGGGTGACGTTGCTGAAGAGGTTGATCATGGCGGATATGTGACGGGTGGATACGTGACGGATTACTGTATATTTTCCTTGGAGTTAATGAGAAGTTGCTCTCTTGTGTGGCACTAAATTCCTTTGGTTTGGAGATAAACTGAACTGCACTGCTATTACTTTACTGTGAGCACCGAATGTACATAAAAACATTTCCCATAATGAAGACATTTAAATCCTAAATAGGAATGCAATTATTCACAGTCATTACGCTGATACTAAAAGGAGTTTATCGGAATGAAATGTCTTATTGTTTGTGCTTCAGCAACTTCGATATCCAGCACAGCCCTGTATCATTCTGCTTTTCCATACTACACATCTTTCAGTTTTCCTATAATGTTTCCCTGGCTGCCCTGATATTAACATTATGTCATATTGTCCCTCAACATGCTTGCCAGGTTTCTTGACCAGTTGTTTTAGGTTCTTTTCCTGCTCTGCTGTGAGTCAAAATGAAGATCTTGGAAAAGTCTCTGAGGTGGAGGAAATATTGCCCGATGGTATTGGAGTCAGTGATTAATTAATTTTCACTCATTTTGTCTATATATACTAACAGGCTTTAAGGCAGCAGTGCCTATTGATGTCCATTTGTGTGTTCAAAAATACTTTGGGTCTGTTTTCCTTTCCTTATCCAAGTTTCTTTACAAATGCCAAAGTTTTTTTTGTTATTTTGGGAGTACATGCAAGATTACATGCCAAAATTGGGACTGGTTTTGAGCTCTTATATCCTTGAACTCTTAAATATTACAGTGAGTTTGGGATTAGCGTTACTGTCTGTTATACTTGTTCTAACCACACATATGATAATTGGATCTCTGTTAATCTCTGATCTCAGGGCAGCAGTGTGGAGTAGTGGTTAGGGCTCTGGACTCTTGACCGGAGGGTTGTGGGTTCAGTCCCCAGTGGGGGACACTGCTGTTGTACCCTTGAGCAAGGTACTTTACCTAGATTGCTCCAGTAAAAACCCAACTGTATAAATGGGTAATTGTATGTAAAAATTATGTGATATCTGTATAATGTGAAATAATGTATAATGTGATATCTTGTAACAATTGTAAGTCGCCCTGGATAAGGGCGTCTGCTAAGAAATAAATAATAATAATAATAATAATAATAATAAAAGTTTGTTAACGTAAAGGTTTTCTGTCTTTTTGTGTTTTGGTTAAAGTGTTACAAAACACCCTGTAAAGTTGACAAGAAACACAATATGTTAACTTAGCTTTTGTCCTGTGTTGTCTGTAGTTGTATATTTAAACATACTGCCGACTCTTATTTGTGTAATCACACATCGGGGGTTATAAATGAACTGCTACCTCCTGCAACAATGTTGATTTTCTGTTCCCATAATACACCACTCTGTTAAATCATAGCAACAGCATTGTTGCAGGTGGGAGCATGAACTGACTATTGACAGTTAAGCCTGGCTCACCGCTGCAACCCCCACGCTGACTAGGGAGAGACGAAGACGAACACACGCATCCTGAGGTAGCCATGCAGCCATGCAGCTAACTCAGAGCTACAGCGTCGGAGGACCACGCAGCTCTGGGCTGCTTGCAGGCAGGCCCGCAGGTGCCCAGCGGGTCTACAGGGGTCGCTGGTGCGCAGTGAGCTGAAGACACTCTGGCCGATCTAAGCCCTCCCCACCCCGGGTGGCGCTTGGCCAGTTGTGCGCCGCCCCCTGGGAACTCCCGTCCACGGCCGGCAGTGGAATAGCCTGGACCCGAACCGACGACCTCCAGGCTATAGGGCACATCCTGCACTCCACGCGGAGTGCCTTTACTGGATGTGCCACTCGGGAGCCCCTATCTTTTTGAAGGTGCAGTATGTACATACACATGTCATACTTCTGTAATTGCATGCAGGCCTACATACTGTTGTGGACGTCTCACTCTAATTTCGTATTTGCATATGGTTGATTTGCATGTGGTTGATAATGAGATTTTCAATCTTGGATCAGGCAAAATAAATGGATTCAGATTAGCCAGCCTTGTCTGCACTAAGATAAAAAACAGTAAATCAACAATTCACATCAATACTAGAATATCATTCCATTTCTGGCTTGCATGTTATGCAGCCATAATGTAACTCAAACCAACTCTACAGTGCAGTACAGATTCACTACAGTGCTGCAGAACTATGAACATTTGTTTCCTTATGGTACAGTACAGTGCGGCTCCTCTGCTGTGCCTTTGCGACATACAGTACATATTTGTGGGCTTTAGTCTTGATATTTTTTCATTATATTACCTTTTTTAACCCCCTCCCAAAAAAAATGTTCTTCAATTCACATGGCTATGACCACTGCCAGTTATTCAAGATTTTGACAGTACAAATAATTGTGCTTTTGAAGTTATTGTGCTGCAAAGAAAATTGTATTTCTGCCTTCA
Source organism: Acipenser ruthenus (assembly GCF_902713425.1). Taxonomy (NCBI): domain Eukaryota; kingdom Metazoa; phylum Chordata; class Actinopteri; order Acipenseriformes; family Acipenseridae; genus Acipenser; species Acipenser ruthenus. The sequence goes on along the minus strand of NC_081189.1, from coordinate 35,281,769 downwards.
ACTGGAGTTTTTATTTGAGTGAGAGAAATATCTATAAAAGATGATTGCAAATTGTCTCTAGTGCCCTAAAAGAAAGAAAAAAAGACTTTTGTTCTCTATAGAAAGATAAGGAGTGAAACTGCTGAAAGTAAGACTAGTGGAAGACAATGTGACCAACCTTTTGTGTTAGTCCCCAGGGGAGAATATACTCAGAGAGTTTTCTCAAAGGAGTGAAACTTGACCTTTTAATTTTCCAGCTACCTGATCATATTATGTGTACACAGTGATACATAGCTCACTATCACAATTTCGCCCTTAGCGCTAGCAGTGGGTTAATATGTATCTTAACATCCAGAGTCTGTAATACACAGAAGTGCCTATCAACTCTGCTCTTTTGGAATTGGGTCTAAAGAAGAGCACTCTAAGGTTGCGTTATTCATGTCAAGTCAGCTCAAATCAATGCTGTTTTAATTTACTGCTGCTGTTCTAGCATTTCATAGGGCTCTCCTCTGCTGTGAATACCTTGCACTGGCATTTCATTGACTGCAGTGATGGCATTGCAGTATTCTGTTAGAAAATCCTGCTGAAACCCACTGCAGGGATTGTTTTTTGCAAGTTAGCTGATATTGTTTCAGTATCAATAAACCTTTACTTGACTAGGCAGCGAGGGGGGGAGTCTACAATTCAAACAAGCAAGCCAGTGAAATTTATCATGGCTGTAATTGAATATTAGAGCTATCAGTGACATGAAAAGGTTTATTCCCACAACCTATATCCACTGTATACACATGTGAAATTGTAGTTGGACAGAATTATCATAATTGAACAAGTGCTTCTCTAGATATATGTAAAAATTTAGTGTGACTTAGGGACAGAGAGTGGCAGACTGCGACAACCCCAACCCCTCTGACAAACCCAACCCACTTCTTTAAGTATAGTGTAAATTTGATTTTTTTTCCTGCTGTTCATAGAGTGCAATAACAAATTCAAGGTTGACGTCTGTACAGTGAGATAAGCCTACGCAGGCGTGACATTGTATGAAAACTGTTTTAAAAGAACATCACAGGTCAAGAATGCTGCTGCTTTTCAATACAATTCGTATAATACAGTATTTGTTAGAGCTGAGACAAATATTCAACATTTCAAACAATCCCTGCTTGAAATGCATTCTGAATAAAACAAATGACCATTAACTCCAAAACACAATGTAGTAATGCGCAAAGAGTACAATATTTATTCGACTCCCTAAACATTTCTTTACTGTAGTGTGTTATTATTATTAATCCTATTATTTTTCAGCTAATTCAAATTCAAGAATATTGAATTTGTGTTGAATTTTGAGAGTTGTTGAATATGTAAAAAAAAAAAGGTCCCCTAGCAGTGTTTTTTGGGTATGTTTTCATGTGTTCTACTTCCAGTACATACAAGGACACCTGTCTGATGTAATCTCCTGGGGTTTAGCAAAGCTAAAAGAGGGATGGCACAAGCCAGAATTTCTGATGTGTGAATAAAACTTATACAAAATAAAATAAATGCAAAAATACCCCCAATTCCACTGTTCTATAATGCTTCCAAAGTATTGTAAAAAGAGAAAGATAAATTGGAATAAAGATACACATTTTAATGCATATCTATTGAAAAGATATTTTAATTTATGTCCCAGTGTGTGGTAGGGTGGCAGGGACTTGCAGCCAGTCTGCCTTTTAGAAATAATCACAGACTGCAGATGGATGCAGATTTATCCATTTTAATTCCCAGAGACAAATACAAAAAAAAGCACATGAAGGAATTTAAGTAGTTTGTGCAAAAATCTAGATGTTTGGCAAAAAATGTAAAAAGACAACAACAAATACTGTATTTTCATCTGGAAAGTGAATATATTTCTGCAATCTAGAGGCATTGCACTGACTCAAGTTAAAATCAAATGTGCCACGTGTGGCTCTAAACTTGAGAATCAGGGTGCTGCCATGACTGTTCAAATTTCTATAATTACATTTATTTTATATTGCTGTACATGCCTTTTCAAACAAATATCACAGTTGGAAACAGATGCAGTCTTGCCTGTTCTTGTATTTATTGAAGAGTGTCATTGTCTTGATGCTGTCATGATGCTGTTTTTGTTTCTCATACACCCCTTTGAATTGATTGCCCCCTCCACGTTATTGCCTGTCTTGATCTTCAGCCAGTTCCATCAATGTCACATTTTAAGTATATGGAAAACTACAAAGCGGTATGTAATTCACTGTGTTAACGTAACATTCGGCATGTTTCATTCGACTGAAGCAAAAATAGTTAATTCTGTAGGGTGATGCAAAACTTTTGGCCATAGCTGTAGATTCCTATAGAACGACTGTTGTCAGGCTCTAAGTTAGCGGTCTATTAGTGTGTATTCCACTACATGTGCTCTCTGTATAGTCCTCTATAAATTAAATAGAAGGATCTTAACTTTCTGGCTGCTTGTAATGGTAACTGTTTCCCGTACTTTCACTCTTGACTATGGCAGAACCAGGGTCGGGGGACGTGTTTTGCAATGCAAAATGCCAGTTTTTTGCTGGTGGGTTTTGCATTATAATTTACAACATTGGGAATAGGACAGGGCAGCAGGATCATTTAAAATGGGTCTCAAGGAGAATGGATATGACTGACCAGTTCAGAGGAGGTAGTTGCAAACGCATCCCACTTTTCAGGTTGTGTGGCTTGGAAGCTTCCTTGATGTTGTAACTGGGTGGAAAGAAAAACTCATGCATGCATCTTTCTGTATGTATGCATTTAAATAGTTCTTTTTCAAGAGCACAGATACAGTAGCACTGTTTCTGAGTGTAATGACAATACACATCCACAGAGTATGTAATCTAAAATACAGTACATAGAGGTACTGCACCTTCATTGGTTACAACCAGCGCTCCAGATAAGCTGTGCACTGGGTGTTTTCATGCATTTAAAAAAATATGAATTACACATGAGATTTAAATTTAATGCGTAAAGAATATGCATAGCAATTTTGCTGCACAGCTTGAGTTTGCATGTTATAAAGCTTCATGTACTTCACTGGTTCCCGTATTCTCAATGGTCAATTGTTAATATACTGCAAGCAGTAGCTAGAGAATGAATCAAACAAATGCCAGGCAGCTAATTGTAGCCTGCCTGGGAATTGCCAGAAACACGTGAACAGTAAGTCTGGCTTTTCAGTAAAAAAATAATTTAAAAAGTATGGTTGAATCCATTCACTTGCAATGTGTGTTTGTGACTGGTGAATAAGCGACTGGAATCTTGATCTTCAGGATTTCTCTACACCGCCTTAGTCCCCCTCAACCTAACCTACCAATTGACCTATCTGTCAACCACATTTTTGGAAAGTACATCTCTATAACAGATACAATATTCTGTGTTAGGAGAGAGTCGTGGTGCTTTATATTGATATAGCAAGGCGATCAATAAGGAATGCAGTATTATCGTTTCTTTATTTGCATTAGTGCAGTATCGTACAGTTATTTAAAAGGGAAGTTCTTCAATACCTCTGTCATGCTGATTGCAGGGTTGCTGACCTGCGTTTGTTTAGAAAATGGGCACAGCAAGATACTGGTGCTGTTCAGTATACTGATTTATTCAATGTAATCGTGGGGCTGGAAAGGATGTTTCATGAAAAGGAAGAAAGGATGGCATGCTAAAAGCAGTCTGAAAACTGATGCATTTTTACTTGTATCTAGAGGACGACATTTTTATTTGTATAAAGAGATGGTGTATAAAGAGACCTGTATTTGTATAAAGAGACCTCAGCCAGTGACTCATTGTGTGACCCTGAGCAAGTCACTTAACCTCCTTGTGCTCTGTCTTTCGGGTGAGATGTTGTTGTAAGTGACTCTGCAGCTGATGCATAGTTCACACACCCTAGTCTCTGTAAGTCGCCTTGGATAAAGGCGTCTGCTAAATAAACAATTAATAATAATAAAATAATAATAATATTGCAATATAAAGTATAGAGACACCTCCCTCCATCTGTATTTAAATATTTACATATGTACAGTTGTCACACTGAAACTGCTGTGCAATGGGAGATGTACTGGACTATTTTGTTAGGTTTTGTCACAATAAAGGAGGTACGTGGACTTTTCTCGAATGATTCAATAAGAGGATCCTGTGATACAGAGGGTTTCAACAGTTGCAATGTTAATTTCTAATTTCATAGCAATCCTAACTACTCAGACAACTCAGGAGATAAAGCTAGAAATTCAGCTACACCTTTGTTCCTAATAGAAAAAGGAAACCATCTAGAAGTGAAACAGCCTAGTTGCACAGAACTTGTATTTTCCAATCCGCTGTTACAGAGCTCTTTTGCTGACTCTACCCTAAGAGTAACCCTGCTGCAGACCTACAGATTTGAACAGAAAAAAACTATTTAAACCACCACCAACTGGCATCCTTAACATATCCCCTCACCTGGCAATCAGGAGGCTTTTAAACTGTTCGTCACCAGTTCTATTTCAGCATTTTAAAAAGACAAATGACTCATTTATCCCATGGCTTATTATCAGGAACAGAAAAAGGTATGCTGATAAATATGTTTCAGTTGAGACATAAAATGGTTTGCCTGGTAATAGTTATTTTTGTAAATCATGGATCTGAATTAATTGTGGATGCTGGTGTTAGGTAGCCATTTGCTCTAGAAGAGTGTCTTCCAAACTTTTACATGATGGCCCCCTTTGAAAAACAATTAAAACCTAAACCTAAACTAGATAGGCTAAATAAATAAATACATAAATAAATAATTGTGTGGTCTGTATCATAACTTTCTTTTGTTTGTTAAAATAGCTTTAAGTTTCATTCGAAAAATTCCCAAGGTTTGCCTATATATTCACCATGTTTAGTTTCCTCATACTTTAGGAAATGCTTCTCTAGAAGGTTCCATCTGATTTACATTGACTTTATTGTGGATACTGGTGTAAACTTGATTTGAAGTACACACAAGTAAAATGAGCCAAGCCTTTCAAATCTCAGTTCAACGTCTGCCCAACGTATTGTCCTTTAAATAAAGTGCGTTCCAGTAAATCTAGAGAGGCCTGTTTCAGCTCTACGTTGTTAAACAGACAGAGAGAGAGACTGGTGCTCTAGCCCTCCATTGTTTTCCTGGATGCAAATGCCACACTTAATTTTATCTGCAGTTCTGCAGGTTTGAGCAGTACAAACAGTAGCTGTGAAAATAGCCTGGGTGATAATTCCTTGACTTCCACACCCGTCTCCATGACAAGACTATGATGATGGAAGCTGATACCCAGTGAAGTGTAGGAGTGGGTTACCTCAGTAAACAGTGGGTGTGGGTAAGTTGGGGGAGCTCCCTCCAGGGGAAGAATGTACTGCCTAGACTAGATGAACAGCATTCTATATCTGTGTAAAAACACACTCCTGTTATCCCAAATGGGATCTGAGAGCAAGACTCTTTTATGTAACTTCCAACACAAAAGCCCAAAGAACCTGTCAGACTAGTTTATTGCTCTTTAAGGGGGTAGTGTTAGACAAAACATTTAGGAGGCGTAACAGAATACCACTTAAGGGTTGATTTGATTAACTTGTACCCAGCTTGGAAAAGCCACAGCAAGAATTTTAGAGCATTTTACAACAAAGGCGAATCACCCTGGATTGCATTATTTATTTATTTATTTATTTATATATATTTATATAGCGCCTTTCACCAAGGCGCTTTACAATTATTAAACTAAACGGTACAATCAAGAGAAATGGCTGAAGGAAGAAGGTACGTTTATTGGGCAAGGGTGAGGAAGCATCAACCACCCCTAAAAGTACTGCTATAAAAGAATCCATCAGTGGCTTATCCCAGTGGGCTATAAGATAATGAAAGTATGGTTGGTCCACTACTGCCCGAGACAAGTTAATCATTTGCAAGGAGGCTTGAATCATGAAGGACGGCATTTTTTACAGGAGAGCTGTCAATATTTAAAGTCAGCTGGGTTGTGCTAGGCAAAGAATTTTGTGTTCCAAAGTTCGTATTGATTTTGGGGAGTAAGACGAACATTTGCTGGAGAATAATTAGTCACCACAAGATGTCCCAAATTTGGCATAGTTTAGCCAATTCTACTATTAAATCTGTTTATACAACTAATAGAAGCTATATTAATATTATGTTGTTTTGAGGATCAGTATTTCAAATGGTTTAAAATATGTACAGTGTGCGATAGTAATCCTATATTTGACAGATATACTGTACTGTACTCAAAGCACTTCGTTAGCAGGGGTAATACACACCCAAGTGCCCACTTCTGTTCACTTAGAGACAAAAAATATTAAGACATTTAATGAAAGCACACCTTGCTATATGTGAAGCAATTATTTGCAGTAAAAAAGGGCTCTTTTTTAAAAAAAAACATGACAAGTCTAATCAGTTTTCCAGGAGAATAATGTGGTATTTGTCTTCATGAGACTGGGACTTAAGTGATTTAGGCACAGCGAAGCAGATATAGATGACATCTCATCAGTCAGGGCTACTGATGCTGCCACTGCCTCCTGGAGAGAACCACTTCAGAATGCTTTGCCAAGTGTTCTGCTATGTGGCATTGGACCTCAGTTCATCCATTCCAACCACTTGCCCTCTGACCACTACGCTCCTTTTGATTTGATACTCTGCCTCTCTTCATAAGAATGAAAAAGCCACAATTTTCACATTGTTCTAGTTTTGATGGTAGGTGCTTTTTTCCCCCTCACTCTGTATTTCCCTTAGCTGGTCAGAAATGCACTGTAAGCATCTAATCAGCACTATATGGGCCCTCACTGCTGCTCACAGCAAGAGCAATTCTGGGAAAAACTGCTTATTCAAACCTGCATTATTGCTTTGTTTGCTTATTACCAGGAGGGAATCATAATTCAAGTACATTGGGGTGCTGTATTTCAAAAGCATTAGCAATGCAGTCCTCTGTGTTAAGCAAATACTCCAAGATATGTACAGTATTCTGGATATAGATTGACCGAGTTAAAACCTCTATAACAGAAATATTCAATCATGGGGTCTATATCATCCCAAACAGTGCCCCCTAACAGCATTCTGTGGTATTGGCTGGGCTCTGGCTCTTTGGAAACAGTGCCCCAGACTCCATGCAGCACCTGAGTTTCCTTGGAAGCATAAACCCTTCCAAGTGTTTATGCTTGAAACAACGAAATTATCTTTTAAAATCAGCCAAGCCTTAATTATTCATTTACAAGCAGAACGTACAAACAAGATCTAAATAAGCGACTCATTTCTATTGACTATAATGAAAAATAAAGTATTTTATGCTGGACACACTTTATTACAGTCGCTATGTGTAACTGTATTTACATTAATAGTCACTTTTGCTTTTAAATGAAAAAGTAAAACTTATGATTTAAAAGCCTATTTAGTTGTTTCACAGAAAAAAACACCTGTAAATTAAATCAATGTTATTATGAACACGTTTCTCAGTTGTGATTGAGATGCACAAATGACTTTATGGGTATCAGTTTAATTCTTAAAGGAAAGTATGTCAGGGTAAAACACCAAAAGCCTATTCATATCTTTTCCGATTCATACAAACAGGAATATGAACTGATATTCTTTCAAGTTTGAAGTTGCCAAAGTAATGCAGTTACACGCTTGTGTGATGTTAGGTGCACTGCAGCACATAACATCACTCCCTTAAAGCTACAGCAGCTCAGTTATAAATCAGTAATACAACATCAACTGTGTTTTTATGATTACATTTAGAATTTAGCTTTTAGATTATATGTAACTTACACTATGTACTGCAAATCATATATTTATTTACATGTACTTGCATAATAAAGTAAAACAATAAATAAATAAACGTGTCCAGCATTGGAAATTTCTTTAGCTTTCTTCAGCTTACATTTTCATGCTGCTAACAGGAAACACTAACTATATACACTGTAGTTAAACCACTAAGCCAGACAGTTTTCCAGACAAACGCTTTTATCTATATAGATTTTCTGGTACTATTTGAAAGAAATAAGTTGAATAAAAAGAAAAATCTACTTGCTTGCGACTAAGATGATAGTAAAGCTCAAATGTTGCAAGTTGCAGTCTCTTTTTTCTTCATTCTAATATATTGGGTAAACCTTCCAGGAAGTACCCTCTGCCGTTTTTCAAGATTTGTTTTTCGCCCTCCCTTTTTTTGAAAGCATACTCAGTTATTGTGGACTGCTATGCAGCAATTTATTATATGCTGTTATAAACTGCCAGTGTATTTTAATGCTTTTTTGGCAAATGGCTTTTATTTTTGGCTTTTTTTAATGATTAAAAAAACTTAAGCACCTGTAACTAATCTGATGTTTGACTGCTGCAAATGTCTTGTTCTGCTTCATACTGGAGAATATCACTTCCCGAAGCCAATCATGATCTGGCATTTCCCTAATGGTGCATTTTTACTGATTTTGAGAACCTGTGATATCTAGGCTGAACAAATCAACAGTATTGCTTAGTTGATAAAACGTTATCTTGACCTGCTCATGTTCGTAAAATAGATATAATCTGCGCCATGCAAAAAGCCTTTTGTCGTGAGATATGGACAGGTTTTATGTCATGGGTGCCCTTGAAAATGCATGTATCTGCCCATATATACCTTATCTGTCTTGAATGTATTTATCCACAGGTAGTGAGCTGGCTGATTCAGCAGAGGGTATGGAAACCCAAGCCTAAGTGACTTTTATTCTCACATTTTAACTGCTTAGGAATATCATGTGTCAGCTACAGTATATTTATTACAAAACACTTCATTCAAAAGTAGTTATGGTTTAAGCTTGAAGCAACAAAAGTCTGAAAATTCCTTACAAAAAAGGACAAATTCACTTCAATGGTGCAGCTTGATGCCACAAAAAGTCAGGAAGTGCTATACCACTCATATCTCAGCTGCATCCAGGTTTGGCTTTTCACATAGATACTGTGTTGTGCAGGGTAGCATTCAGTGATAAGGGAGTGAAAACAGCAGAGGTAAGAAAACTAATTTTAAAATCTTAGCAACACCACCTTTAACTAGGAAAAAATTCCAGTAAATAATGCTGTGGAGCAGTGAAAACCCTTTTTGAAATAACAAAACAGCAAAGCAACACAATTACAAAACATTTCAATTTGACTATTAAAATATTCATTCAGCATTGCGTAAACCAGATTTGTATTGTCAGTAGCTGACAAATTCCATATAATTGTAGCAATTGATGTACCTGGGATGCTCAACATTTGAATAATATGCTTTTTGAATATAGGTTATTTCCTTCTCTGTAGTCAAATTCTAGACCAGGGTGAGATTTATAATTTCTGGCACAAAATAAGTCACCCAGTGATTTTCTCAAGGTTTTTCCCCCTGTAAGTGCTAGTTGAGTCCCTATTTGACACGACTCCCAGAGGGTAAAACCCTAAGCTGGCCTGCTTAATATTTCAAAAGCAATGTATTCATCAGTTGGCAGTGATTCAGTATCCAGTGCTGAGTCAACAGGCCAGCGGGGTGAGTGCTTGTCTGCTAGCAGAGTTGCTGTGAACAAAGAGCTTGGTTTGAGAAGTCTTGACTGGGGCTTTCTCCAGTTTAGACCTTTGCCTAATGTTGACAAAGACATATAAAATAAATGACCAGCACTATGTATTTCTTTCTTTATTTGTTTGTTTGCTTTTTTTTATTTGTTAAGGTGTTCATTTAAAAGGATTTACAAAGATTACTGTGTTTTTTGAAATCTTGGTTATTTATGTTGAGTCAATATTTCTTGAATCTCTGGAACTTGAAAAAGGCTAATCATGTTTAAAATGTACATTTTTTAAAAAAAAATAATTTTTATAAAACATCATATATGTGTTATTTATTACTCAAAGTCCAAAGTTTCATAAATCCTCCAACAGACTAAAGTCCAATAAGAAGTGCAATTTACTTGCATTGTAAACAGGAAATATCAAATTCCCAAATACTTTTTAATGAATAACAGTTTACTCTTGAATACCATATTTGTTAACCCTCACATTACATTGAGAGTCATATTAAAATAGACCTACCAATACATATTATTATTATTATTATTATTATTATTATTATTATTATTATTATTAATTAATTAATTAATTAATTAATTAATTAATTAATTAATTAATTAATTAATTAATTAATTAATTAATTAATTAATTATACTATAATAATGAAATATTGATCAAATCTGAATTCTGGAATTAACCCCCAAGAACAAAATGACACAGGTCTACACAGAGAAAAACTAAACAAAATAAGTGATTACTGTAGGTATACATTTCACCAACTCCACATAAAGAACCTTCTCCTACAATACAGTCTTGTGTAATACTCTCTCAACTGGTACGCTGGTTTCCCCCACACAGTATTCAACACGAGCCCATTCAGACAATATGAATATTAATTAGTAACTATATTTAAGAAATATGAAGGCCACTAATGCCTTGTAAATTTTACATTTGGTTACCTTTATAATAAGTAGTTATATAATTCATAATTTAAACACTCAATCATAACATCTAAGTAAACAAACAAAACTAAAGACAGCTAAAAAAGACACCAATGTTGTCTGCTATAGACCAGTGGTTTCCTAGGCTTTTTCCAACGTTGTACACAGTAGAGACAGCCTTGGTGGAACAGGCTGTCGTGTGTAATGCACAGCTGTTACGGATTCAGATAAGTTATGAGCTCAGTAAGTGCAGCTGCAGACGGGCAGTAGTGTTTTTGCATTGTGGTTAAAGTGTTTGCTTGCGGTGCAGTGTCTTCACACCCAGCCTCCGTCCAGTTACATTGCTGTTTAAGGATCTTTCTAAGGACCACGACCAGCGTCATACCAAAAAGTATACCTTCATTGCAATTGCAAATGATAGCATGTGGAAAAATTAATCTACGGAATATTTAGATAAACATTGCTGATATGTTCAGTGTTATTGGTTCAGTTCAGGCATGGTGCAATTTTACATTTTTTGGGGGAGAATTTGGGGAGGCTTTAAGTTTCTGTAACACACTGATAACTCCTGGCTCATGACAGCAGTGCTACAGGGTCAGCTGTGCTGTACACAATGCTATCGGTTAGTATACTCTGGATCCTGGTTCTCAGGAGCGTGTGGCATTGTTTTCCTTTAATTTGGTGTGAAAGATGAACCTCCACTGACATAAACTTTTCCTGACCTTGTGTAGCTATTGACTAGAGGTTTACAAAAACAAATCTAGCCAGTTATTGTAAGAGAATTGCTGAGTGATGTATTATCCTGTTTTATGACGGAGCACTCTGTATGTAAAGTACAATTGGAACATGTACTGCATACTGTGATTATTTACTGGTGTGTAAGGTTTAATACTGACCAGATTCACACACACTTTCAAGAGGCAATAGCTTAAAGTGGTAATTTGGTGGGAATCTCTCTTGGTTGGTCTCTCGCTGAGTTGAACATTTTTTGAGACTGTAATTTCACAGTATAGAGGTACAAGCAGACAAGCCCATTAAAACTCACCTGACTTGAATGCAGGCATTTGTTTGGGAATCTGATCATTTGATGTCCAAACATATACAAGTCTGATACTGCAACAATGACTATAATTTCCGAAACAAAGTATACAAAACGGTTAACCTGATGTGTTATTTTCAATCTGGCTGTCTGAAAACCAAGAGAGAATTCATTCAAATTAAGGTGTATTTAAAGCTTACTGTCATATGCTGTACACTGTGCCCGTAATGTGTGCTAATTAAAATATTCAGTTACTTATTCTGGGATGCCAATATATTTAGTACACACAGGGTTAATGTGCAATACCTTTCCTACCCCTGCTGGTGTAACCTATACAGGAACATGCCAAATGTTACAATATTTCAGATGCTGATAATAATACCTCCAAGGATTAGCTAAATGCATGAATAAGCCAGTCTGAATAATTTTATTTCAAACATGCAGTTTGTACAGATGTAATGTGTGTAGTGTTACAAAGAGACATTCTGTTGTCTTTTAGTTTCTGCCCCCTTTTTAGCCTTATTGGAGTATATGCCTGTGGCAAAGTGGTTACCAGTGTGCTGCGGTGATCAATAAACAGACAGACAACGATAATCCAGGTGCAATGGTGTTTTATTTTTATATTCCAGTGGTCTGATGACAAAAGACAGTAAATAATAATGACAACAGGCAATACAGCTGCGTGTATTGCTCCGTTCTAATCCATGGGTTGGTGCCGTAATAATAGTGCCAATCTTAAACACCCACACATAACACAAAACACAAACACAAGTCCACAGTGAGTGCTAAAGTGCTCGTGGTGTAAATACAGTTAATTGTGAACAGTGGTGCAGTGATGTCCGGGTAAGTGCTGGCCTTTGGTGACAGCTCCGGATTGTGTTAGCCGTCAAATAACAACAAAGAAGTATAATTAGACACGACAAAAACAAACAAAACACTCACGATAACAATATGAGTTTTCCTTCCGGCTCAGCATTAACCATACAAAGGAACAGATCTTTTCACTACATCCCCTTTTGTACCGTCAATCATGACCCCTTGGTTAACGAGCGCAACCACTCCTCCAATCGGCAGGTGCCACATTGTTTCCCTTCCGAGTCGATGATTTAGTGTACTGTAGCTCCGCCCCCTTTCTAGATGGCCGACTTCCGCCTAACCCTGGGAATGAATTGTCTGGCCATCCAGTCCAGGGCACACTGTTCCCTTTACACAGCGCCCTCACAGGTCGGGAGGGAGATTTATCACCAAGAATCATTCTGTCTTTGTCACAATGCCCTATTGTCAACTGTCTGCAAAGATCCGCCTTCTGTAAGGAAGTTAGTTCCCAATCATCACTGTCACGGTTAAAGGCTACTATCCATTGTGATTTGCATCATCCCTTATTGTTAATGATAATATTAGGATAGACTTTGACCCACTTTCAGTGGTTTTCACATTTAATTTAATTCAATTTATTTAGAGAAAAAATTAAAAATTATAGGGGGAATACTGGAGTGCAACAGGCCATTTCAATTCCATTTTGTGTACATTAAGTGTACATCTGTTTTCTAATGCAATGTCAAATGGTAATTGCGTTTCACAAACTGCAGCACTCATGTTTGAATCTTCTGTCTATTGAACAGAATAATATACTGACTAAAAAGAAGCACCCTCAAATGTGTGTGTCATACAAATGAGACTAGACATATACATTTTCTAGTGTGACAATTCTGCATTGATTTATTTCAGAATAAGTCATTCAATGAAATAGTATCTTCATAATACACCTTAAATATAAATATAAATGGGTTGGTATGCAACTCTGGGAAATGCTTGTGGCATTATGTGGTACAAATTGTAAATTATTTTCATGTTCTGCATTTATAAATTATAAACTGTAAGTAATAGCTATGTCTGCTTTTTTCAGGGATCACAGAATCCACAGTATATCTTGAGGGACTAATAATTTGACATTAACAAGAGAATGATTAGGCTTGCTTTTGTCCCATGCCCATGGTTCCATTGAACTAAAAGATTCTGTCTAAAAGAATTTTGGCTTTCACTGAAGCAATTATGAAATACTATGATTTGTGATAATTCATACTAAATCCAGGTGCTTGAAGAAATGTGAAAGGAACATGCCCTTACCATGCCGTTTTCTTCATGTAGAAAGAGAGTAGTGTATGATTTGACATTATTTTAAATATATTGCCAAACCCCAGGTTTATTAGCTTAAAACAATAAAAAACACATTTTCTAAATAGGTCTTGGGAGTGTTTTTTTTGGTTATTTTCAGTTCAAATCAGAAACTTCAAGCCCTAATGATGGGCACACCTCCCAACTACAAAAGCTTGGCCAGCACTGTATATACATTTATTTTAATTGACAATACCATGTAATGTTTTGTATTTGGATGGCATGCAAAACACAATGCAAACCATGAGATTTGAAATTTTGGTGTGAAAATTCTGCCAGTATTTCAAGCTTCAGAACTCTTTCAGCTTCACCAGTCTTCATTAGCCAAGATGTAATGGGCAGCCCTTTGCGTTAATTATTATGTTGCTAAAAAAAATATTTGATTTAAAAAAACATGTAGGTGCTGCCTTACTAGGTGGGAAGCAGTGAGTCTGAAATGATGCTGTTAATGGGAACTTTTTAAAAATACTTTTTACATTAACTTTTTACATAATATACTGGTGTACTGAACATGAATACAAAATGCCAGTGTGTTCTGTACTGTACAACTCCATACAGTATAAAGAAGACCAGCTGCTCATTGCTACCTCTCCGTCAGTCCCTTTCAGTTTGGAGATCAGTAAGTCTTTCAGGACCAGACTTTTTGAAAGTGTAAGCAACTTTAAACTACATTTGTTGACATTTTTATATCTTCCCTTGGGTGGTTTTTCACATTCAATATGGGACATTCACTGAGGCATGAGCTACTTATGGAAATCTAGAGCAGGTACTGCATTTACTGAAGCGTTACCTATGAAAAATAATTGTATCATAATGATTAAAGGGACAATGCTCTACTCCAGTTGAGCTTACAGTAATGAGCAAATATGAGAAGCAGTGACCTTTAATTAAAGTCACTGTTCACAATTCTTGGCGGTTTACATTTGAACACAACACTTGCTAAAGTGCCACACTTGTACACAGACAGCTTATCTAATAACTGACACTTCACTTTGGAGTGCCCTTGGGTCTCAGGACCACCTGGGAATGCTGCATAGTCCCATCCACATTGTACCTGCTTGTGTGCTGTTGTGTTAAATGTCCTTGAATTGTCAGTGAAAGGCAGTGGGACTGGCTGCAAATCTATTCTTGCAACAAAAGTCTAATGACACCAGCCATTGGACAAATATTTATGCAACACATAAACACTGTATCAGCAGCTGGTGCAATTCACCTGCTTTATACAATCGAGAACTTTGTTATTGCAGCACCCTCCTTATACACTGTGTTTGGGAATCAAAGTTAAGAGGCTGTGCTGTTTGTGTTCTTTCTCATTGAGAATGCAAGTGAAATGGCATTATATTGCATGCCAGGAACAACTTCATATAGAAAGCAATGCACTGTAATCTATATAACATTTATTTCCTGATCACAATCAATTAATCGATTAATCACACGTTTGCTCATGATATAAAAATGTTTTTTGAGTTGTTTTTGAGCTGTATTGCCCATTTCGATTTCCTTCAGCCAAATGCCAAGATAAAAAATACATCAAGAGTGTATTTAACAGATCAGTTTTGAGTATAGCGTAAGCTTTCAAGTTTCAGACTAACAAAGGTAACTTACTGAGTGTTATTTTATTTGGGGTAGCGGAAGAGAAATGTAATTTATTGAGTGCTGTTTTATTTTTGTTCGCTGATGAAAGTATGATATAGCTGTTAATTTTCTGATACTGTTTGAAAGAAATACATTGAATAAAAAGAGAAAACAGCTTACTTGCAACCTAAGATGATACAACATACTTGCTATGAAAGGAAAACACTGATGAACAACTGTACAAGTTGCAGTCTTTTTTTCTTCATGTTGAGATATTGTGAAATATTGGGTATACCTTCCAGTTGCCCCTTTACCAAGGTCTTTAGAAGCATCCTCTGCCTTTTTTCAATACTTATTTTTCATGCACATTTTTTTTTATACTACACTCAGGTAGACAATATTAATCGATCAATTATTTTTTAGTCGACCAAGGCCCACATGTGTGGTTAATGAGTGAATCCTTACCCCTAGTTTTGATGCTTAAGAAAGTTAGTCTTTTTATTATTTCAAGCACTGTAGCCTACTATAGAAAAATACACAAAAAATAAAGACATGTCAATTAAACCAAGAATGACAGCAACTTTAAAACAACAGGGTTCATACCAGTAACAGAAGAATTTAGAGAAGCTGCAAAATAAAGGATTTAGAATAGGAATTGGTATTTTAGAGACAATTATTATGATTGTTTAACTGCTTTCATTTGAAGTCAATTTAATTGACTAACAGTGACTTCCATTTTTAAGTTATATGTTGCCACTGTGAGAAGCTCATTTTAACAGAATACTGCTAATTGCAATTTTGATCAATGATGTGTTGGAATTGATTAAAAGGGATTTGGAATTGAAAAACTTTTTTTTTTTTCCTTTTATAAATCATGTAACAGTAAACCCCTCAAAGGACAAGGGTATTGCTGCTATAGACAGTACAACTGCACAGTATAATAATCTAAAGGGCCTTGGAAATGAAAGCTCACTGCAGTGCAGTGAAGCATTATACTGTTGTAGCACTGTATAGGCAGAGCTGTCATAGCCTTGAAATCTAGCAAGGGATAGGCTAGTTATATAGTTATAAAGTATGCCTGGCTTTCAGGGAACTATCATCCATAAAGGAGCAAGACCACATAAATGGTAAGTGCTGGAGGCACATCTGGGATATGGCCAGTCTTCGTATTAATTAAATATGTAATAGGCTAGATGTTTGGAATCGGGGACCATTTGTCTTATGAAGTCTAAAACCAAGTGTTGTTAATTGGTCTTTCACTGTGACCTCAGAAAGGTTTCTGGTAATTGGACCTCAATTGGACTTGCACCTGTTTATTCAGCGAGTCACAGGGTGTTTCTACAAACCCCCTCTAATCAGCTGACCCCAGTGGATTTTACAATAGACCTGAGAAAAAAAACAAAAAAAAAACACCAACAACTCTGCATTGCAGGCAGATCTGTGTCTTCCATGATATCCTTGATCCAGGTTCTGGTCACATGGTCTTTAGCAGCACATTGGTCCTCCCACTTTATTGAGGGTGCACCACATTGAGTCAGTCTGCTGCATACTGACATTTATTACATATTAATATATTTGATTCAAGATCTTAGCCATCATTTCTGGCAAAGTCGATCTGTATTGGACAGATAGATTTGGCTGTGATTCAGAATCTGGTTGTTAACTGTGGTTTGTTTTCTTTGGCTTGTATTTTAATACTATCAAGGAGAGACTGGCTCACAATTATAACAAGTTTCTATGTTGTCCCATTAAGTACAGTGAGACTATGGGTTTTTAATATTATTGTTTTTTTGCATTAGGACATTTGTTCTGTAGTTATAACCTGCTTGATTTATGCATTCTGTTTTTTAATAAAGCACTCACAAATTGCAGTGTATGTTTGAGGATACTTTGTCAATATTTATATTAAAAAAATGTATGCGAGTCTAGCCGTACTACCGGATATTTAAATTGATGGATCTAATTATTAATGGGACTACTTTCAAATAATTTTGTGAGTGAGTAACTTAAGTGGGGACAAAATGTACCTCAGTTCCTCATCTGGTGTTTATTAAACAAAAGTGCAGTTGCTGTCCTATTAATTTACCAGCAGGCTGATGCTTTCAATTACCCTTAGGTTGTTCATGGTTAAACCGTTTCCCTTTATCTGGCGATTCTCCCTTTTAAAATATATCTGCATGTAAATCTGACTGGCATATAAATATCATTACCAGAGATTCTTAATGAGGAAATGATGGACTCCTGTCTCTTTTTTTAATTTTGTTTACTTGAATAGGCAGTGGAGGATTCACTTGAATAGGCAGTGCGGGATTTTCCAGGATTAAAATTAGTCTGTAATAAAGCAAACAATTCAGATGTATCATTATTGATCAACAACAGCCTAAAGGTGAAATCACTGATGAACTCCAGGGCAGCTTAATGAAAAACTTTTCAAGTGAATGAGAATTTCATTGTTCTGGTCAAGTAACTGTAATGCATGCATTTTCTAGTGCTTATTTATTGGCTGCTCACTCATTGGGGAGTATTCTGTCTTGGAATTTAAGACAGGAATCCAGAGAAAGCTGTTAGGAGGGACAATCTTCATTCTGAATGTTCAGAGGCTGGAATCAGCACTGTAGAAAGGAGATTTGAGCAAAAGCAAAAAGGTTAATACATTTGCCACAATGCTTTATGCATCAGTCTTACAAATGCTATACAAAAGCACTGCCATCAAGCTTAGTTTGAGATCAGAAGAGGCTTAGTGTGCTTCAGGCAAGCTTACCTTGCATACCCAGTAAAACTAGGTATTGCGGCAGATAACAGCTTTGTAAATCATAAGATGTTTTATGTTCTATATGCATCTTTATAGAAACAGTGGTTTCATTTTGGTGTCCAGGCTTCAAAGTTAATTATATTGACGTGTAAAGAATTTAACACTTTGAATTTAAATATTCCTATTACTTGAAATGCATGTCTGTTGCTTTTGCTGTTGGCTGAGACTCCAAAGAGATACTGCAACTCAAGGTTTTTGTTGTTAGGTACAGGTAGAGGGTTGGGGCATAACCCAGGGTGCCCAGATTTGGTCCCATGAGAGAACATACAGTAGGGCCTTATTGTTTTGTTGTAAAATATGGTAGGAATCATCTTTATTTTTTGCCTTTAAGTTGCTATTGCACCACAAAAACGTGTCTGGGCTGCTTTTATAGACCTAGGTTATTAACCACTTGTCTGCTATAGTGACATACTAAACACCTGCATGCATAATAGGAAATTAAAGAAATAAAGAAAATGTAAACAACAGTATAATCTAATAATTATGATGACATTTTGTCAGCAAAAGTACAGCTTAGCTGAAAAGTGGTTAATACCAATGAGGGGTGTAAGATGTTACCTCTCAGTTTCACAAAGCACTTCTTTTTAACAGTAAACCCAGAATGAAATGAAAATGTTTAGCTTTTAATAACTTTCAAAAGCTGAGCTCATTTGTTCAAAAAGTATACCATTCTGTCTTTTAAATATTGTGTTGTGAAACTAGCCAGCAGTCAATTACAAGAAGTGCTTTGTGGAACGCCCCGGTTTTTTAGAAATGGAATATGCAGTGAAAGGTAAAAAAAAAAGACATTCATGGTTAGATCGCTGTGAATCACTAAAGATCATATCAAGCAAGCCTTTCAAGAAGAATGTGATTCTAGGAGGCTTGTGTGTATGCGTGCGTGGCTTTGTTTTTATAAATGTGACTGAGCAAATATTATTCTCCAGTGAAGTGGAGATTGGCTTGTGTTGGTTTAAATGCCATTATAGCATTTCTGGCCCCAGCTTTGCTGCAGAAATTATGATCTGTCCTGGTAGTGTGTAAAGGGTTACTAACCACAACATATCTTTATACACTGAGTAAACGTTTCAGCCCTGCTATACTCCCAGACTGTCACTTATTTGCACCAGGAGAGACGAGCTATATACTGTATAATATTTATGCACAGAATGCTTTGTGTTATCTATGCACTATACCAATTACACTTTCCATTATTATATTCTGCATGGCATGTGGGAAGGGTTTAGCATCCATCCTTGTGCACAACGGCTTCCTTCTGCAGTTCGAATGGAAGTTGCTGACACTTGTATTCCTGAATCAAAGGGTGCTTTGTTTCTTGTTAAAACATCATTCAAAACAAGCCCACTATAAGCGAAATGCACGGGACCTTTTAGATAGTTTTGGAAGGGTAACTGAATGCAATCTCAGTACAACACAGGCCTTTCCAGAAGGAAGAAATAGTGATGCACACCTCAAGTCCAGATGACTTTCAATTACATGCCAAATATTCATGAGTGCAGAAACAGTTGGAAGTGGTGATTAGAATACATATATAATGGGGATAATAAACAGAAACAAAATTGAATATAATGCAAATTTAGGGAGTATGAAGTATTCCCTCAGGATAAACTGAGCCCTACAGCGTTATCAGTTCAGCAGCTTTCAAGTGCATTGAATTCATCACAAAAGTAGATGTGATTCACATCTTCTCTAGGATCTGAGGAGGTTTGATTTTCTCATTTATAACACTGTATGTGAGTCTCCCCTGAATGATATGTAGTCTATTTGCTATGTGAGATGAAGGGAATAAGATAACCGCTTGGGGCTAAATCTGAATGGTTTGCCATGCTTCGCTTACTCAGGAATAGAAGTATTGTTCTTTGCCCCAAACCTTCCCCTTTTAAAGATTATTTCTGAATAGATTTATTGGCTAAAATGCTTTGTTCAAACCATGTGTTTCTGGTCTTGTGAGGACAGTGTGCTTTCTGTAATGTGAAATAAACCCTGGCTTTAGCGCCACCAGTTCCCAGCCAATATAAACTTTAGAAAGCAAATGGCAGCGACAACTTAAATAATTAACCCCAAATGCTTGTTCTCTCTGGTGACCAGGTCTTTCAGATTTGACTTTAATGAAACTGGTTGTTTGTGTCTCTTCTCTAAAGTCCAGTATATTGGCTTTGTGATGCACTCTTTAAGAACATGCTTTATTTATTTTGTATTTATTTATTTTTTTAAAATAAATTAATAGTCGCCAATTGATTTTACCCTATTTTTCTCCCAATTTGAAATATCCAATTGTATTTTAGGCTCAACTCACTGCTACCACCCCTGAGCTGACTCGGGAGCGGCGAAGACGAACACACGCTGTCTTCCAAAACGCATGCCGTCAGCCAATTGCTTCTTTTCACAATGCAGGCCCGCCATGCAGCCAACCCAGAGCTACAGCGTCGGAGGACAGCGCAGCTCTGGGCAGCTTACAGGCAAGCCCGCAGGCGCCTGGCCAGACCACAGGGGTCGCTGGTGCACGGTGAGCCGAGGACACTTTGGCCGACCTAAGCCCTCCGCACCGGGCAGCGCTTGGCCAATTGTGCGCCACCGCCCCCTGGAAACTCCCGTCCACGGTCGGCAGTGGAATAGCCTGGACTCGAACCGGCGACCTCCAGGCTATAGGGCACATCCTGCACTCCACGTGGAGCGTCTTTACCGGGTGCGCCACTTGGGAGCCCAGAACATGCTTTATAGTCACGATTGGAGCCATGCGAAGGTATTGTATTTCTCTGTGTTTTTTAGCGTCATCCATAAAATCCCTTATTGACCAGGAGTCAGTATGCCAATAACTTTCAGACCCATTGAAATTATTTAATCAATATGTTGGCTTCAAAGTGACTGAGATGTTTGGCAGCATTTTTAATAAACACTTTTAATTTAAAATGTCACCTAGATTTATATCAGTAAAAAACTAAAGCTAGTATTCAGGCCTGCCGCCAGCCCCCCCTTCACTTGTTTTTGAGCTTTGCCCTCCCAGTTTCACAATGTTTGGGAGCTCAATGTTTTATTTTCTTTAAGTACTTTTGCATTTGACTGTTTGTCAATGTAGCATAATTATTTAAATTTGTATTAGGTCTACAAAGTAATATGAAAGACAGGACAGACTCAAAAACTCGTTTAGAGCAAAAGGTTTAGGTTAGGGTACACAGACTGAGTGTTTGAGAATGCTTGTTAGTACAGTAGTCTCCACTTATAGGAACACTCCTAAGAGAACACTTTGGCTAAGAGAACAACCTTGTGGTGAAACAGATTTTCCCCATTGTAAATGCTCCGGCTAAAGGAACAGGAACTTCACTTAAAAGAACACCTTTTTGGCACTGATAGCAATTAGTTCACAACTGATACAGTACTATTTTGTAACACGATAACTCGTCACCCTCAAACCTAAATTCAGATGGTTTATTCAGTCTTTTCAAAACTGACTTGTCATCGCAAGAGTGTCTTGAGGAACACTGATTGGTTTATTCAATCTTTCCAGAATGTATTCTGATTTCCACAAGTGCACCTCATCGCTATCGCTACAAAATGGCATGTAAACAAACGCAGAAACGTGCCGTTGTTTCTCTTGCTACAAAATTGGAAATTGCTCAAGTTCTTGAAAAAAACCTGAATCAGACACAAGTCGCCAAGCAGTTTGGTGTTTCTCATTCTGGTGAATTGCTTCACCATTCTGTTAAATAATTGTGGGCATGTCTTGAATGTTGCTCCTGTACATGTATTCATAATTAATATTCTGATCTATTGTGTCTGGTGGTCAACTCTGTCTTGGAGAACACTTCAGCTAAGAGAACACTTTGCTTGCTTCCCGAGGGGTGTTCTTTTAGCCAGAGACTACTGTACTAACAGCAGCACCTTTTAATCAACAAACGGTTTTAGAAACCTGAACATAAAACATCCCTAGATATACGAACACCCACACAAAGTTTGAAGCTACGGTTCTCCCCAATCAGGCAAGTCTTGTCGTAACCTTTGATTTTATGTTACCATATTCAATTAATATAAATCATCTACATGCAGCAAAGTGTGCGATGAGCTCCCCAAAATGCTGCCGACTTAGTGCTGAGACTGCTAATGTTTTTTCATTGTACAAAAAATGTGGTTTCGGTTTCAGTTTGATTTAATCTTTTGTTGGTATTGTTCAATTTGGAATTTTATGCAAATGTCAGTTTGGGTTGGGAAAATGATAACTGTTGCACCCCTACCATAAAGCAATCTTCTGTTATAAGATTATCAATTGTGTATACGACCCATGTTCAATTCGGATAAATCATCACATCTTTATATTATTATTATTATTATTATTATTATTATTATTATTATTATTATTATTATTATTATTATTTGTTTATTTAGCAGACGCCTTTATCCACGGCAACTTACAGAGACTAGGGTGTGTGAACTATGCATCAGCTGCAGAGTCACTTACAACTACATCTCACCTGAAAGACGGAGCACAAGGAGGTTAAGTGACTTGCTCAGGGTCACACAATGAGTCAGTGGCTGAGGTGGGATTTGAACCGGGGACCTCCTCGTTACAAGGCCTTTTCTTTAACCATATAGCTTTATACTATATAGAAAAATTAGACCAACAATATTTGGACCCACTGCATTTGTGTGCTTTGTATTTATTGTATCTATAGCATTGAATTCCGTAAGGCAAATGAAACATTATTGCTCATCTTTTCATTGCCTAAAGGTTAATTTCATCCAAATCCTATTGAAGTTCTGGGGAGGTGTATGGTCCATTTGTTTTTGGCATGTGATTGAAAAATTGGTACCAGGGCAGATGCTGTGTGCATGCAGAAGAAGAGGTGTGTAACTCGGGCATCCACATGGTGAGAACGTGTCTCAAGGTGGGGACAATAGTTGGTCAACTTTGAGCTGTAACAACCTTATAAATCACTTCTTTTGATAAAAGGGGATATTTACTGTATACTCTCCGTAGTGCTATGAAGTCTGTTCATAGAGTTCGTTACCAGCTTTTTGGACTGCAATATCACTGACTATAGATTACAGTCACGGAAATGTCACTGTTTAAGTGCAAGAAGGTGGTTTTGGTTTTTTGAAGGTTCTCTTATTCACATTGATTATTCTTTTGTAAAAAAAAAAAATATATATAATAAAAAATACTTTTGATGGTCTTTTCAATGAGGGAAGTAATGAGTTTGTTAGTTCAGGGTTAGTGTGCTATGGTTTATGGGCGTGAGTATGTTCAGTCATTATTACAACACACCCTGAGCTAATTTAGAAAGAATGCAGGAACATTACTTTACAGCAGACGGCATCTTTTGTGTTTTTAGGTAGTGATGTCAACCTCAGTTTGGGTGTTGATACTGATGTCATGGATTTAATACTTTAACCTTTGTTTCCTTTGAAATTACTCAGTAACCTTTTTAGATATGCTTTGTGGGTTTCTATTACTGACTCTTAAAAATACACCAAGCACACCTCTTGCATTGCGCAAATACATTGGCCCATCCTTTTTGTCTCAAAAAGAAACCCTAATTGTCGCTGAGTGGCTGGACCAAGTCCAAACTAGAGAATGTCTGACATTCGCAGCCATCTGCAGACTGCTTTGCATGCCTGGCCCTTCACAGACATTTTTAAATAATAGAAGAGTCCCAGTTTATAGAAGGTGTGCCAGGAATTAGATGTGTTGTTAATTAAAATCTGTGGTGACATGTGGCAATGTGCCCCACCCCTGTGTGTATCTGTGTGTTATATGTTGCGTGTGCACGGGATATAAATGGGTCTGTGTAGCACAAGTGTTTAAAATGTGTAATTGTATTTAGACACGAGGGTGGCACAAATCACTTCACGTGCAAATTAAAAAGTGTATTGATATGTGAGCACAGGAGTGCACAGATTAGTTCACGTGCTGGGATTCAAGTGAATAATTAATTGGAAATTGAATCCCAGCACAATTGTATATGTAGATGCACGAAGCACTCACTCGGGGTTGTGTGTTCGAGAGTGGAGAACGGGAGAGAAAGAGGAGAAACATAAATCCCAAAAATAACGAATGCTACTCGTGCAAGAGGACTTGCATGATACTTGTTTAGTGTTTGTCCACTATCTGTTTTGTTTGTCTATTTATTTTTTCCGCAAATGCCGTGTTCTGTTTTGTTCAACCTTTTTATTTACTGTGTGTTATTAAAACACTGAGTGCAGCAGAATCTCAGTTTCACCTTCCACTAATGTCTGTCTGTGTTTCTTTCTGGCCTGATGTCACCCATACAGCCAGCCTGTTCACATGACATTACTTAGTGTTCAGTTAAACCACCTTGACAAGAAGAATTAGAAAATATCAAAATCATCTTCCTCTTTGAGCAAAGGTTTGTAGGAAGATAAATGTAGTAAGATAAATATCAATATTGATATTACAAACCAACCTCTATCTCTATTGACCAGCTCACTGACTGATGGCTTGACCAATAATTGGGTGAAATATGTGGCATTGCCTACTGCCAAGAGGGGAATTAGCTCTCCGCTTTTCTAACATTTGTGATTTTTGTTAAGTGATTTTGAAAATGGAATGGATTAACAGCACTGAAGATGAAAGCCAATCTCTGTCTGTGGAGAATTGGTAGTAAAGACAGTGGAAAGCAGCAGGATTCCTCTCTTTGCTTTAATAATGCGTCTGAACCTTAATCAGACATGACAGGATCTCATTCTGCTGTGTAGGCCTGAGTCACAGTCCTCTGTTGAACCCAAATCACCTGCTTTAATTCAGCAAAGGTTGTTGCAAGTTGTGGCAATGTGATTAGAAAAATGTGACGTGATTTTCCTGTGGTAGATATAAATCTCTCCCTTGTGCAATAGCAGGTATTGTAACAACATTTAAAAAAAAATGTTAATGGAAAGACCCATTTTTATTGAAAGATCATATTTTAAAAAATGTTGTTTGATACAAAATGTTCTAAATGTCTTCTTCATAAGTCACGATACAAATGTTAACAGGTCTCCTAGAGAAAATAGACAATTTAGCATTAGCAAAGTATCTGCCAAAATTCAGCTCTTCATCTTTCTTCTGATGTGGGGAGTTTATTAGAAATTAGAATTTTGTGTGGTTTAAATAAACTCACTCTGCTATGCATTTATGAATTATAAATAGTATAGGGTTTCTGATTGTTGGTTATTGGTTTAAATGGTGTAAAGATGTGACTGGTGTTTACCCTATAAAAACTGAAAGAACTCCAGAGACCACTACTTGTGATAACTTACCTCCCCGTTCATGATGCCGTTTACTGTAATTGTAAGAGGTACGACCCACCCTCTGATTCCAATCTTCACTGTTATTTGATTTACAAGATGCCTGAACGCATAAAACACCAGAACTTCTGATCAATATCTTAATGAACCGCTCAATTAACTTTCAGACGATTAAAAAAAAAAAGAAGTCCTTATTAAACATGTAAAAGAAGTTTTAATTATAAATCAGGTATTTGAAGTCCATGTGAGATGATGCCTATTCATCTGCTCCAAAACTAATTATAAAACATTTCTCAGCTTGTTATTTTCAGATTTTGTTCCTGAAGCAGCTAGTCTAGCGATATAGTGTGTTACTGAGGGACAAGAAGCCTGAGGCACTTTCACTGATTACTTTTGTACTGGGCACTGTTTAAAATGGCATATTCCCTGATTCAATTAGAGAATTCCTCCCCCTTCGTACAATGTAGTTTTCCAAGTGAAGGTAAATTACAATAATAGCAATAGAGTTTTAATACCTTGATGATCTTTTTACAGTAGTTCTTGTGCTAAAACAATGGCAGGTAGATTGAGAAAATGTTCATCCAAACATCACCCTTTTCCACTTCCTGGAAAATAATCAACCCATATTTGTCTCTGCTAAACTTTATGTTGTGTACCCTATACTGGTGCCTGAACAATTGGAGTTTAATTAGCAATGTAGGGGTTAGTTAAAGCTTTTCTTAAGGGGAAGACGACAAGAGATTTATTGACTCTATACTGAGTCTTTTATTGCCCACAGATATGCCTGCAGCCTGGCAATGTGAAAGGTGCTTTCTGACAAGAAGCAGGGTTTAATAAACACAATGCAAGAAATATAAAAGCTTACTCTTCATCTATTATTCACTGTGGCTTAAATGGTATTGCAGGCAGGCAGGCAGGCAGGCAGGCAGGCTCTTTGCCACAGTTTTCACATGTCCTTTTGTACTGTATGCATTGTGAAACATACTATGCATGACACCAGGGATTCCTAACCTTGGTGTTAAAGGTTTTTCCATCAAACCACTTCCATCATGGGACCAAAAATATATGTACCTTAGATTTTGTTTATAAGACTATTGTACTTCTAAAATATGTATCTACTGTACTCATAATATGTGCCTATAAAAAATTATTATCATGATTAACGTTCAGGTCATTTTTTGTTATAATTGCATATTGCTATTTGGCTATGCTGGAATTTTCAGTGATCACCTCGAGTTTGCTAATGAGCTGCAAGTGACCCCCAGACCATAGGCTGGGAACCTCTGCACTGTAAGAAGTATGCGTTTTGTGAAGCATACATAGTGGCACAGTCCAAAAACCTTATTTAAGATGTTCAACAAGAAACAAATATATTACAGACGAGTATCAGGTGATGACACAGTTGTTGGAAATAACTTCCTGTTTGTTTGTTTTTTTGTTTTTTTAATTCCTCACATTATTTCTGTTTTAATTTTCTTTTGCAGTACACAAGGGTGTGGATCCCTGACCCTGAAGAAGTTTGGAAGGCAGCTGAAATTATCAAGGACTATAAGGAGGGAGATCCGATTCTACATCTCAAATTGGAAGATGAGTCGGTAATGTACTACTGATCTCATTGTATCTATTACTAATATAGACATTCGGAGTTCTGTTTACCACCTTACTCTTACTGGTTACTTACTAGAATGTATACAAGTAGATGAATATTGTATTCGTTTTAAAGGAGACACGATCCTCTAGAGATGTCTTTTAACACTATCACTCCCATTGTAATTGAATAATATTATAATTCTAGATCTTTAAATACCCCCCCCCCCCCCCCCCAAAAAAAAACAAAAAAAAAACAAAAAACACCACCACCTGCCTAAAACCAAGGAAACACTGTTTGTCACCTGGCTAGGCCTGGCACGCCAATGATATTTTGCAGGTTTTGTGCCAAGGAAGTCTTTTGGATATTGCTAAATAAAAGACCATCTAATGCTGTGCAAGCTTGGACATGTTTGATCTTGAAGTGAAAATAAGGGATTAGGCTGGAAATCAATCAATCAATCAATCTTTATTTTATATAGCGCCTTTCATAGTGGACCACCATCACGAAGAGCTGTACAAGATATGTTAAAAAACAATGCATAATGCATTAAGTACAGTAAAAAAAAAAAAAAGAAAGTTAGAAGTAGTAAAGACACAACAGCTAATAACAGATATCAAGCTTAGAGAGCATGGAAAGCAAGAGAGAACAAGTGGGTCTTGAGAGTTGATTTAAAGCGAGCGACGGCGGGAATGGTTTTCAAACACAACTACCCAAACAGTTACAGTACAGAAATCCCACCTCCTTAACCAAAGCATGTCAGTGGTATTGCTGTGAATACGTCTGATTGTATTGATCTACAGTTTCCAGTATCTGGGTCTACACTGGCCTTCAGACTGTCACAGTAGAAGACCCGAGCCAAGAATAGACCTCATTAACAGTTCAAGTACCACGTTCTGAAACTGAGAATATGTGAATAATGTATTTTTAACTGGAGAACCACAAGCCTCCTTAAAACAAGTCCAGTCGTATGCAAGTGCTGAAGGGTAGTTTGAAGTCAAATGTTTATTTGCAACCTCAAATTAACATAGACAGGCATTCTCATTGCGACTTTTCTGCTTTGCCAAGTTAATGAACTCCAACATTTTTGTTATAGGGACATTTTGGGGAAGGTAACATGCAAGGGAACAAGTATTTCCCTGAGGCCACACTGAGGCATTTGGGAAGCTAAATGACACACCTTGCAGTCAAGGACAAGGAAGAAATGCTTATGCTCTGAATACTATTTTGCCTGTTTAGTTTAATTCCTAGCTGGTGCTGTGCAAAGGTGCTTTGTCAGTTTGCTCTCCTAGATGAAAATGTGGGCGTAACTGTAAGCCCTTGCCTGAGACGTTTGCACGAGACAGCCTCTGATTGGTTTAAAACTTAGGTTTGGGAGGATGGACTGCCCTACACACATTGCGCCATCCCATTCTGGCCTATAAGAGAAATATAAATAGACTGGTAACTTGCCCCTCTACTGTGTTGGATTTATTCGCATCTCTCCGCCTCCCACTCTTGCAGCTACCCCTTGGTACTATCTGTAATGAGGGTCTACTGCCTTGTCCAGTAGGCCAGATGGTGGGCTCTCAAACCAGTCAGGTTTGGGACAGTTGTTAATTTCTATATGTGGCATAATCATCAACAAAAAAATAATTATTAAGACTTTTGTATTTTTTTCTTGATCTACTAAATTCTTCTTGTTAGCATCAGCAACATTATAACTGGTCACCTTACCGTTAAGATGAAGATCTATTTGTTAATGTAAACACCTAAGTATTTAAAAGTATCAACTCTCTCCAAAGGTGTATTATTACAAGTAACAATATTAAAAATTGGAATTATTGTTTTGTATAATTTTCTGTGAACCAAATAACATTTTTTTTTTCATTTAAAATCAAACGATTTTTATCAAACCAATCTTGAAGTTCAAAAAAGTCATCCTGCAGTCAAATTCTGTTAGCTAAATCATAGACATTGTCAGAGCTGTAATAAACCACAGTGTCTTCTGCAACATATGTACAGAACTTTATCTGCAGACAGTGGGTATTTCATTAATTCTTCCTCATCTTACATCATCACAGTGCTGTCTTCTTCCTGTTGTGCAGTTGTAAATATCTGTTTTGCACAGGGTACCTCATGGTGTGTCATCATCATCAGTTTCTAAGTGGGTGGAGGGAGGGAGAGAGGGAGGGGCTTCCTTAGTTGGTTTTGATTTGATTTTAAAGCCATACCTTTTACAAAGAACTCTATTTTAGGAACACGTTAAGCAAAACATTTTTGTGTAGGCTAAAATATGAAATTGGTTTTGGCAAGCTTGTCAGCTGTCAGACTTTCTCTACAGCTTGTCCAAGGCAGGTGCTGTTTATTGATCTTGTAACATTTTGAAAGACCAGGAATTTCTCCATCCTGAAAAAGGCTTTGACAAGACAAGCTGACTTTTATATCTTTAGTTCAATACACCTGTAAGTTGTTTATAGACTTTCAGTCAACAAAATGGCCACATATCAAATCACTCTCTGATGGTGAAGAGTAGAAACAATGTGATTGCTTATGGTGTAGTAATATTCAATGTGTTATTAATGGTGTGGGCTATCTTGTGTACTATTTATGCAGTTTTGTTAACCAGATTTACTTGCATTCAGTGTTTAAAACAGTCACAAGGACTTAACCATATGCTGCCTAAAGTCATTGCAAAAGCCACCCTTGTGACTGATGTACTTAATTCTTACCTTCCCAGACTATTGAATATGCCATTAACCCAAAGACCAACCAGCTGCCGTTCCTCCGAAACCCGGATATCCTGGTGGGGGAGAATGACCTGACAGCGCTAAGTTACCTCCATGAACCTGCAGTCCTTCACAACCTGAAGGTGCGCTTTCTGGAGTCCAATCACATCTACACATACTGTGGTAAGTACCGCCCACCAGCCTGAAATTCCGAGGAACATGACCATCTGCTTGTGGTGAATGTGGCAATATGCTGAAATTGTTTTTAATGTGTGTGCACACATTTTCCATTTTACTTGAGAGATCTATAGTAATACATAACAACTTACAGAAATCAGTTCAGTAAAGGCCCATGAAGTCTAATGTTTTTTAGGGTTAGAAATTTCCGTAGCTTGAAGAAGAATGTACAGTTAACCATGTTCTCATATATCGAAAACTTGATCTCTCACACATTTTACCCTGCATACAAGGCTTGTTTTATGATGAAAACTGAAATCTTTAAGGTTGATACCATAGATAATACAAACTGCTGGCACTGCTAGTCTGTCTGGCTCTCTGCTCTCCTCATATTGGCAAGTCAAGTATATGAGATACCTCGTTCCCATTGTTAAAGTTGTACTCAACCTTAACTCAAACCCATGTTCCTTTCCAGATTCTCTGTGACTTGTTAAATATAGTTATATTACAAGGTCATTCTTATGGGTCAGTTTACAGGATGAGTAAGATACGTTTCACTTGATTGTCCACTTTCATATTGTCCAAAGTGGACACTTGAAACATGTTTGTTTTAATGGTGTCTGCACTGAACTGTCTGTTGTGTAGTCTTTATGGCCAACAAGGTGGTTTAAAATTGTAAATCCTCAGTGGAAAACATTTAACTCGATTTTCTTAAGATTTAAAACAGAAAAAGGAGCACCACTTTACAAAATTTTGCTCTTTAGTATTTTGCCAAGCCCCATATACTGATTTACTGATGTGTTTAGTTGTCTCGGTCAGCTTGCTGGTTTTTTTTGTAATGTTATCTGTAGTAATAAGTAATTTGCATTACTTTTTTTTTTTAATAAATAAATGTTCTGTTTTTGTTTGCACACTTCTAATATGAACATTCATTGAAATGTATTTAAATAGTTCATTCTGGGGTACTTTTGTTTATTGTTCCTGTTTGTTAATAAATGTGTACTCTTGTCAGAAATTACACCTCGGATCTAATCATAATAACAATCATTCTCTTGTGAAATCGTGTCCTTATTGTACTGTGTGTGCTGTTGCTGTCTGGAGCACCCCCCACACACCCCACCCCCCACGTCCCCCAAATTTCAGGATAGGCCAGTGATATCAACAAGTTTTGATTGACACCTTAGGCTAACCAATCGTATCATTTTCATATAATACATATATCTAGACTTTTTTCACATTCTTTTACTGTTCTGTTACTGTTTCTCTTAGTCATGCGCTTCCTCTTTTCAGGTTGTTGTGGTACGCCCGTGTTCAAAACATGATGGAGTTTAATGGCAGAATTAACCTTATTTACTGATTTTATGAAGCACGAGGCTATTGCAGGACGGTGGTGAAGAAAATAATATCAGTTGCATAATACTAAATACTAATTAAAATCCAACCATTCTAAAGAGGAAAAACTGCCACCAGCAGAAAAGCAACCCATCCAGAATGAAAAGCTACATAGAAAGATAGACTGTCTGTCAATATAAAGGCTTAGCTTGTTGTTGAGTCTGAAGAACGAACCTGTAAAACTTTCTTTCAGCTGAAAAAAAGTGACACTCTGGGGGAATAAAACAGCAAGCAACACAAGGACATGGCTGCTTTATTAGCTGATAGAGAGCCTTGTGGGAGTATGTCTGTTGTGAAATGAAAGTCAGGTTAGTATCCCTCCATGATTCATGGTGTTGGGATTAAAGATGGTACTGCTTAATCATTGTGGAAAAAATTAACTTGGAGCATAAATTGCCGTTACCTAAAAGCCATGTTCAGTTTTACATCAAAATGTAATTTATGGACATCTGTCCACAATAATGTTCCAAGATTAACCTTCTGTGAGACCTTGTTTGTCATTCTGTGACACAGAGTCATGATCCTGCTTCTACTTGCTATGGTTGTCATAAAATTACATATTCAAGCTCTGGATTTAAAACAGAAATTACAAAAAAAGAGATTACCTTCATCTGAAAAGTGCTTTTTAAAAACTGATAACATGTTACACATAAACACTTGCCATACTTACATTGTTAAAAGTGGGCTTATACAAGGTCTCTTAAATGTTAGTGTAGTACTAGATATCATTCTTAAGATGTGAAGGAGTTGTTATTTCCATTATTGTATTAATGGGGTTGGAATGCAGTATCAATTTTCTTATCTTGTAGTGAGCTCTTGTGTTTAATTGCATTCTGCTTATGGGGCACTCCTTTCAACCCCATTTCGTTTATGGAGCTTTATTTTTTACCGTAGATCCATTTTTATCTGTTTTCCATTGCTGAACAGTTGGGTCAGAGGAATAGTGCAGTCAATTATTCATGTAACCCAGCAATAAATAAAGGTCTCTGGGGAAGATGGACAATTTGCTGAGTTTATTTAGCAATCTTTTTGCAACAGAGAAGGTCAAAAGTACTTCTGAGTGAGACGGTCTAAAATGCAAAAGGGAAGTAGAAACCAAAGTAGTGGCAGTGCTTCACCTGTTGGGTCTAAAGTCCTGCTTTGTGTCAGCTGCGATTTGTTTGCCTGGGAAAGTTATCACAGGCAATTTAAGAGAACTTAATAATTGTCTTTGGATGAAGGGAAATTTCTCACAGTGCTGAGGTAGCTCTGTGTGTGTGTACTTACACCAGGTGTTGTCATTAGCACAGTGTGTTGCGTTGAATAAACTCTTTCTGCAACAGCATGTACCATTGTTGGTCCACTTGTAGAGGAATTTGTTGCTCTTTGTGTGTTGACTGTGGTGTTGGTTTGAGAAGGAAAAAGTATAGCTTGTTCCCTTTCTTTGCATTGATGCAGTAGAAATAACCCTTGCTTTGCTACAAGAGAAGGCCATTGAGAGGAGGCCTTTTCAACCACAGAAAACTGCTCTTTAATATTAGCAGAGAGCTGTCAGAAGGTATTTGAGGCTGTCTTGTATTATAGTGGAAAGGCTTTAGGCTGTGGTCTGATTCAAAGGCTGTCCAGTGTTTTTATGGTTTGATGCTAGATGCAGACATTGGCAAGATGGAAATGGGTCATTTGTGTAGCATAATAAGTTTAGGTAAATAAATAGTCAAAATTTATAATTTGAATAATTTCACCCAGAAAATCTCAGGATAATTCAGTCAGAACACAAGATTTTAGATTGGATCGGCCGTCATCAATTTAGCGCCTGCAGAGCTGCAACCCCTAAAATACATATTACTCCATTGGACACCTTGAGGAAATATTTTCCTGCTGAATTAAAGTTTTAGGGCAAGTGGGCTAAAATAAAGAGTTAAACAAAAAATACAACAAAGAATATATATATATATATATATATATATATATATATATATATATATATATATATATATATACATATATATATACATATATATATATATATATACAACAATAGCATTTATTTATGCCATGATCAATTATTCAATCAACAAACGTGTGTTTGGCAGGGAAGGAATTACCCCATCCCTGCCAAACTTAAATATAAAATACACACTATTTACATGTGCAGGGCTTACGCTCTGTCACAAGGAGTTCATGGCTATTTTAAATCCTACTTATCTTACTCTTACCTTTTTTTTCTTTAGGACAATACTGATGATAAGCACAGAAATGTTAGATGAAAGCATACCAAACCACATGAAACCCCAATATGACCTGGCTTCAATCTTTTGATAAAAATAGGATAATCTCTGTAAAAACTGGGTTCATCTTTCAGTGTCCACATGCGGCTTTGCAGTGATTGGAATGACCATCTTTTCCATTGCTTCATAATTGTGCCAGCGTTCTGTCTCTTCTAGAAGGAAATAGTACTGTATAGTGGAACCATTAGTCCGACAGCGCAGTCGCCATTGCGATAGATTTTTAAAACAGAAGCTGAATGGCTTGAGAACATGTAACATGATGCCACAGTGTACTCAACAGGGATATATACGATTGCGTCTGTATGCCACACCTTTATTGAGGTAGGTCTTGTAGAGAAGTCTAAATGTGATGAATATTCTTATGGAAATTGATTAGCACAGGTTTTTGAGGGTATCAAAATACATGTACAGGTAACCTTTTTTCTATTATTTGAAATTGGGACCTTGTTTTGAACAAGGTCCTTTAGTCGTACAGAAAGTTATTCAGCATGCTGTCATCGATATTGCATAGTAGTTTTAACTAAATGAGAACCACTAAGCAAATTGTGATGAATCTTATCTGAATTATTGATGTAATCAAAATCTATTTTTGAAAAAAAGATGTGAGGGAGTGTGACAAGCAGGCTGTAGTGGTGACGTCAGACCAGAAAGGAGTACACAGACAGGCAGTAGTGATGAGTGAAACTGAGCCGCAATGGCTGCGCTCAGTACGTTTATTGCAAAATAAAAGGTTTAAACAGAAAACAGGACACGGCACTTGAGGCCAAAATAAATAGACAAACAAAACAGATTAACACTTAAACGGTGGACTAACAGACAAACAAACACGGTGAGTACAAATACTTATAACAATTATTATTTTAGTTTATTTTAGTTTTAATTTACTTTCTCTCCTCTCCAAACCCGTTCTCCACTCACCGAACACACAACCCCGAGTCTTATCTTTTTGAAGACTGTTCCATCTAAAGAAGATATCATTTTACAGTTTTAACTTTTCACCATTATGTAGGTGTGTGGCAGGGTGAAAGCCGTGCCGGTGCACGGGTGTGTGTGGGGAGTATTGAGTGACGGGGAGAGGGTTAAATTCATGTGGGGAAGTGGCTGGAGCCATCAGTTGAATAAAGCCACAGGTGTATTTAAAGGGTGATCACGGGTGTTAGTGAGAATAGTGATGGTGAAGGTACGGTGATGTTTTGTTTAGTGTTTGTTTTTGTTTGTAAATAAATGCTTGTGAGCTCTTGAACTATACGTCTCTGAGTCTCCTTGCTGACACCACCCCTTCACAGGGTCTCATATCTCACAGCTTATTGACATGTGGGTAATTTTTAGTACAAGGCCACTAAGTTGAAATGGAACCATTTTGTATTGTATTGGATAGTTGAAAATGTACAAAGGCTAATGTACTAAGAAAGGAATCGACAAATGCTTAAGAAGATATCAGTTGGAAAAAGAACATTCAGTTTCTCTATTACAATTGCAAAAGTGTTTAAGTTGACCGTATCTGACTTTAAGGATTACATGTTCAAGGTTGAGACTATAATTAAAGAAAAAGTTTCAGGAAGCAACTTGGTTGTGACAAAGTCTAACTACTGTATAACTTTGTTTTCCTAAATGCACCTGTTCTATTATGTATTGTGGGGACATTTCTTTCACAATGGTTTGTCAGTAGTTGTCAGATTTAACAAACTAAACATTGAGATCAGGTGTTACAAAAATGATAAAACTGGCTTTGGGAAATGTCTACAAAATTCAGAGCTACCTGATACACTGACAGGGAGAGTTGCTTGAACTGCACCTACTGTAATGGTGTTGAATGAAGAGCCAAATATTCCATACAACGACATTACTACAAGGTATTATAAAGTAAGCATCTGAAGTTTTCCACTTTCCTTTGCATCTAACTGTGTTTTTTCCACACGTGTG
Source organism: Acipenser ruthenus (assembly GCF_902713425.1). NCBI lineage: Eukaryota > Metazoa > Chordata > Actinopteri > Acipenseriformes > Acipenseridae > Acipenser > Acipenser ruthenus. The sequence continues at coordinate 35,246,458 of NC_081189.1, read as the reverse complement.
TGGTTTTTGTGTTTGCAGGAATTGTGCTGGTTGCCATTAACCCGTATGAACAGATGTCCATCTATGGAGAAGATGTCATTTACGCTTACAGTGGGCAGAACATGGGTGACATGGATCCCCACATCTTCGCAGTGGCAGAGGAGGCTTACAAGCAAATGGCCAGGTAAAGGTCTTGTAGTTTGGCTTGCTTCCCAGGGAGGCAGCACGGCTTTCTGCTTTCACATCTCCACATTGTGGCGTTCTCTGTTAAGAAGATTTAAAACCTATTTTTGACCTGGCTTTCTCATGATTATATTAGTTTCTGTATAGAAGCTCTGCCAAGTGTAAATACAGATAGTCATGGTGTATTTTACAGAGGAACAAACAAACAAACAATAAAACCTGTATTTATGGCCACCTGCTGTTTTCTACTCTCAAATCCCAAACCTAAAATATATATATTTTAAATGATATGTGAATAACAGAAAACAGACACTTGTATTATGCTGCCACACACTCTCAGTCCCTGGTGTTTGTCGCTCAGTGGTGAGGTGACAAGCATATTGAGACATTTTAAAGCTGTCATTAGTCTGTTACAGTATTGTGTGTCTCTGTGCTTACCCTGTGTAAGACCCACAGAGCTCCAATGCTAAAGCCTAAAATACGATTTTGCAGGTGAGTGTGTTGGTATTGTATGAAAATGCATTGTTAAAATATGCCCAAGCAGCACTGAAAAAATATGTTGGAAATGAGAAGTGTCAATTTTTCCCCCATTGAGGCTTCTCTGTTTTCAATTCCCCACATACTCCGTGATAATTATGTTTTAGACATCAGGAATCTACCTGTTCCCCCACCTTGTGGCACAATACAGTCCCTAATAGTTCAGCTGAAGTTATTTCATCATAATAAAGCTGTACATTCAGAAAATGTATCTATCGCCTTACATTAGTTACTGCCCTTGTGAAAACATTCTTGTTGTCATTTGTGTTCTGGAATTTTCCCTGTGCTGTTTTTGAAAGTGAAGTGTCTGTCTTGTAAATTGGAATTCCAGTTTCTGAGCGTGCTTGGCATTATGCCTGGCAGATTAAAAGTGTTTTTCTGGCTATCAAACAGGAGGTCAGATGCATTAATTTAGACAATCAAAATGGAATTGCTGGGGCTCCCGAGTGGCGCATCCGGCAAAGGCACTCCGCATGGAGCGCAGGGTGCGCCCTATAGCCTGGAGGTCGCCGGTTCGAGTCCAGGCTATTCCACTGCTGATTGTGGACGAGGGCTCTCAAGGGGCAGCGCACAATTGGCAGAGCGTCGCCTGGGTGGTGAGAGCTTAGGTCGACCAGGGTGTCCTCGGCTCATTGCGCACCAGCGACCCCTGTGGACTGGCCAGGTGCCTGCGGGCTTGCCTGTAAGCTGCCCAGCTTATGCGCAGGGGTGGTAGCGGTGAGCAGATCTTAAAATAATTGGCTATTTCAAATTGAGACGGTAAAAATCAATTGGCGACTACTAAATTAAAAAAAAGTAATTGCTCATGGATGGCACAGCTTCTGTTACCACATAAGTTTCACAGTAGGGTTTGGTAGAGGTTGGCCAAAAGTGGCGTTATCATCTCAATTTATTTGAAATTTTTTGCAATTTAACCCCACCCCCCTTTTTTCTACTCAATTTAAAATGTTTAATATGAATGACTCCTCACTTCTTCTTCAGCCCACTTAACGATTTCTAAAAGATCAACAAGCGACTTTTGTTCTCTCTGTTAACCTTCTCTTTTCACTCACTGCACTTCAGCGATGGATGTGACCAGGCTCCAGAACCCTGGAGGCAAGGGCTCAGCCCAGGAAGTTTCCATCTGGACTCGGTGGATGCCTGACCGGTAGAGGTCACAGAAGTGCGATGAGATGAACTAGCCCAAGCTAGCTTTACTCTGCAATTATTTATAAGTGTACTGTATTTTATTCAGTGGAGCGATTGGTAGAGAAGTGAACCGTTTGGTGGATTATTGGGGTTTTATTTTATACTCCAGGTCTGCAGATTTTAATACCAGCTGCTGTTATGCAGAGCATATGCTGTTGAATTACTTTGACCTTACTATTGAGCATGGTTTGCCTCTGGTGGTTCATGAAATACTATGGTCTTCAACATGCCTGAACTTGTACTGTAGCTGAACCCTGAACTCTGTGTCACCCCTCCACTGAGTGCTAAACTGTGCATAACTTGTATGGAAATATGTTTTGGATCGCATTACCTTGATTATTTAATGGCTCTCTCATTCTGTGCTTGCTAACAAAGGTATCTTTTGATACCTCAAATACGTGCAAGTGGTACCCCAAATGTTATTACTTTACAAATATTCTATTGTGTGTGTGTGCGTGTGTGTGTGTGTGTGTGTGTGTGTGTGTTTTGACGGAGAACATTACTTCCGGAAAACCTTACTATTAATCACAGGGCCACATTCATCAATTGATCAACTTTGTGAGGCTTTGTAAAGGTGAAAACCTGGCTTATCAATCCATGGCCTACTGGTATGTCAATTAATTTTACAGAGCTTCTGCAATACCTTTTAAATTAGAGGTGTGCAACAATATGAAAATGGTATATTGATAGCGTGCACGTATTCCAATATTGATAATATCAAAGTCTTCCAAAACTACAGAAATATAATAACACAATTGCATGATATACATATATAGATGTTCACAGATATTTGAAAAGTTTAACGTTAACTTAGTAGTGCTTTGTTTCACAATATCCATGGAGAAAAACAAGGTCTTGTTATATTGTTATACTATTCCATCATCAGCCACCTCAAAGCCGAAATATTTCTATACTTTACTGCACACAGACTTTCTAGACAATCCGGAAGTAATTGAATCTTCAGCTGCTCTGCGTGTAAATGCTGACTCGCGGCACCACTAAAAGTATTAAGTATGGTGTCATGCCGATTTTTGCATTATTTTTAGATCTATTTTGATGTTTTAAAAGTACATCTCATTTATAATACCGAAAGTTCACGTTTTAAAAATACATTAATAATAGCGCAAGTAATCACACTGACAAAATGCAGTGAAATGCTGATGCATGCGCATATCTCAAAATAATGCCAACAGTGTTTAATGCAGATAGCGTTTGGTGCCTAAACGCCAATCAATGGAATAAAATGGTTAAAAAATACTTTAGTGTGTGGTGCTTCCCTACGAGACTGACAGTGATTGGTATGTATAGCGCTTGTTGTATCTTAATATAAAATAAACTTCATTATACTGCGTTTGTATTTTTAGCAGCATTAGCAATAAAAAGAATGTCTCTGCAAGTGTATGTGATTTTTTTTTTTAATCCCACTATACTGTGATATGGAAATTATCGATATCATATCAAAATATCGATACTGGTGCCCATCCCTACTTTAAATTGTTGTTGTTGCTTTAATGTCATACTGTAGATAGTTAGTACAGTAATGATAAAAGGCACTTTTGATGTTCCGAGAACAGAAGTTTTTTTTCAAACAGCTCTTTGAGGAAGCTGCATAGTTTTTGTGAACGGACACGGAATACAGCGGAAACGCAAAAAAACAAAAACAAAAGCCCTTTGGACTCTAATTGCTTTCATCTCCAATTATTCTGCATAGAAAAGCACTTTTTCATAACTGCCCACTCTGCAGTTCAGAGGGGCTACTAATAGGCCTCAAGGGGCAGTATATGTTTGTAATAAACATTTTTTTTTAATGGATGGATGGATAGTATTGAAAAACAAGTTGCAACAACATTGAAACATTTCAAAGGAGACACTTCTAACGCTCTAATTATAAATACAGTTTCCAAAAGCTTGGTTGAAAACCAGTGCTGCATATGTTTTGAATATTCTGTTGATTGTTTCTTTCAATCTGTGGATAACATGGACATTTCAGCAGCCCACAGTAAGTTAATGTGCTGACATCTGGGGGTAATTGCCTTTAATTGGGTTAATGCATTGGAATATATTGAATGGCTGGTGTTTGAATATGTGCAGATTCCACTGCTGTGTTTAAAGTCAATGCTGTAGGCTTCATATGGTAAGGCACACAGCCACTGTGTCATAATCTACTGCTCTTAGTCTCACGGCTCTTGTTGAGGGTTTGTTTATCTGAATGAGAGGAGCTAGTTATTTGTTATGTAGGACCTTTTATAAGTGGCTCATTTAATGAGGTTGAAGAGGTTTTGAAAAGGTTTATACATCCAAAAGGTGCATGTCTTCACTGGATTCTACAGAAGTTTCCACTCTCGCATTTCCACAGAGACAGAGAAAGACGGGAGAGACTTGCAATATTGAAATGGAGCTCTTTAATTTCAGAAATTAGTGAGGCTTAACTTTACATTACGCACCTCATGCAGATCTTTAATTTGATTTATAGCCCAAGGCAAGAGTTCCATCTGAACTATTCCTTAACTATGATACGTTAAAGAGTAATGGGTAGAGTACTCAACAGATCAATTGAAATATTTATTATGTACATCATTCAATTTTATTGCAATGTAATTTCACAGTACATTTTGCTCAAGATTAATGGAAATCAAAATGGAAGAAAAGCATGCTCCTGTTTTTCTTTTTTTTTATGCCTAATTGGTTCCCTAAATATATCTTGCCAATTTTAGTGGTTGATGCATGAACCATCCACTACAAGCTCCTCCAGTGACCCACCGTCTTCAGTGCTGGACAAGCAGTTCTAGAACTTTGAACAGGTCTGAAACTCCACATTGAATGCCACTGTACATATTCTGTTGGAAGACAGCTCAGCACCTTAACGTAAATATTAAGACATGTTCACAATGCAAGTGCAGTCTTGAAATGTTACGTAACTAGCAAGAAACAACCAACCAAGGTGCATGTATTATAGGAGCTCTTTACAATAACCACCTGCTTTGTAGGCATATTGCCCACTTCCTAGTACAGTAAATATATTACTATACATGGTTACAGTGGAAAATTGGCCTAGATTACAGTACTACTGCAGTACTATTCCACCCAGCAGGGAAGCACAAGTAGAGGCAATGTGTGTGCATCCATTCCCCCGCAAATAGGCCTCAGGCCTGCCTTGGAGAGAAGAACCGGTCACCTTGTAGCCATACTGTACCTATTTTTGAATAGCAACGAAGGAGCCTAAAAATATTGTTTACTGTAGTACAATTGACTGCCCTACAGTAAAATCCAGTTAATCACTGTTCAGTGCATTCGGTCACCTGAAGGCATCCAGGTGCAGTGTTAGATGAAAATACACTCCTTCCACAGCACTTACTGTTTTGATTGGTATTTTTTGTATAGAATTCTGCACTGCTGTGAAATGAAAAATCTGCTGAGTATGTTAGTAAAATATATATTTTATTATGTTCAGACTTTTTCCAGCACTAATAGCCCACTTATAAAAAAATAAACTTGGTATGGGAGTGCCATATCAGAGTTGTCTTAAGTCATATATGCTTTTTTTAGATCATTTGTAGATCATTCTCTGTTTAAGTCATCACATCCTAGTGACTTTAAACCTAATTTAAAGCCCTGTAAACTGTTCAGGCGCCTGCGGGCTGCATTGTGCTCCGAAAGCTGTAGCTCCAGGTTGGCCGCATGATGGGCCTGCAGAGTGAAAAGAAGCGGTCGGCTGACGGCACACGTTTCGGAGGACAGCGTGTGTTTGTCTTCGCCGCTCCCTAAGCGCAGGGGTGGTAGTGGTGAGCTAAACCTAAAATACAATTGGACATTTCAAATTGGGAGAAAAACGGGGTAAAATACTACATTTTTAAAAATTATAAATAAATAAATAAATAAATATATAAAAACAGATTTTTTTACAACTGACCCTCATCCCCCAACTCAATCTTCTGTACAGTATGCTGTGAATTTATTCTGTGTCTTTTATTTGTGCCGTGTCTACATAACACACATTTTCATAAAACAATACAAATGAAAAACTTTTTTAAACAGATTTTGTAACTATCTACTAACTATTTAAAAAACAGAAAAAACAATATGATGTAAACAAAATTCAGGACGATTATAAAACATTTACTGACTAACATCATTAAAAGTCTTCTTACTCACAGAACCCAATACATGTCCAACCCAGTAGACATGCAATAATGACATCACGGAGCTCACCCTCTAATCAATATGATTGAGGTATGACATGTTGTAACTTCTACAGTTATGTGTAACTAGGAGGAGATGCATTACAAAACAATGTAAGAGCTAATAAAACATTCAGGCATAACAAGGAAGCAAAGCAGTCTGACTTCTGCGTTTTTTTTTTTTTTGTTTGTTTGTTTGTACCTATTTCCTTTTTAGAAATGCTTTTTATTGCAATCCTGCATAGAAATGACTAAAACGACACAAGTCCCTTCCTCATAGAAATGTATACTCTCCTGGCTTTGTCTGAAATGGACAGCAGTTTGGGGAAATCCATTAGTAGTGTGTGCGTGTTTGTGTTTGCTGACAGTGTGTTTACTGGCTTGAGAGACTCAAAAAGTGACAGGTATGTTGTCCCTTCAGATTTCAGCTATGTATTTTTCATAACTTGTGAAAATGCCCACTCAAAACCTTCTGCCTATGGTACTATTTTTCTGCTCAATAAGCATTACTGTGACGTAAGGACAAGTAGTTTTGTGCCTGTTTTAGATCAGTTAGCATGTCACATGAGACAACTAAACAACTGATAATGTTGCTGGCTGCTTTTATTTCAAGCTTGTACAGTACCCACAGTTAACCCCCAGTTATATAGATGGCTGCTACCCCGGTTATAATAGAACTATTGTACAAGGAAAATGTCCCATACTGCACACAGTAACTGTGCATACTTCAGTTTAGGGCTTTTCCTGTTCATGGAAAGTTCAGAAAACTTACTTACAAGTTGCGGGTGGCCATACATATGTACATTAATTGGGCCTTATAGACACTGAGTTCCTTTTCTTAGAAATCAAAGAAGACCCTGTACTCAACAATAATAAGATGTTTCCAGTACATACTTATGTCATTTGTACTTGTATGTAGATAATCGCTTATCAATTGCCCTTCATTTTGATCTGTGACCAAGGATGACTGCCATATTGGGGTCATGTGACTTTTTAGTTTCTAGAGGATGAAGATGTGACACTTTGAGATATTTTTGGTTTACACTTGTATCTGAATGGAAATCAAATTCCAGTGCATGGGGTGTCAGGAGAGGCTCATGTTGAATCTCAGATCTTTAGGGATAGACTAGATAAGGAAGTTAGAAAAGCAGTACTGTGTTGCAATGAGTTCCATATTTTTAGTGGAGCTGATGGATATAGTATATAATCCTTTAAACATTAAACACTCAATTATTAATTCTAGGGATTACTATAAATCAGTGATAAAGACATGTCCAAATTGACTACCTCAATGACTGTATCATCTGCCTACTTAAAAACAACAGAACAAAAACTGGAAAGGCAAGGCAGGATTACACTTTAAATGCCATGTTGGGAGTTCATGGCTCCCAAGTACACACGCCTACATGATTCATGGAATTGGCATGCTCCCCAATACTGTAGACACATGTGAATACGTACCAGATGGCAGTACTCTTGTGAAGTGTTTCCATGTAGGTGAAGGACAAGGAAATGTGTTCATCTGAGCCCACATCACATCTGATGTATTCAATCACTCGGTTCATAATCATAATTGTATTATTACTTGTACTGTGATTCTTGAAATGTATTTGCTTACGATTGTAAGTTGCCCTGGAAGGGCGTCTGCTAAGAAATAAATAATAATAATAATAATGATTTAACAGACATTCTTTGTACGGCTCCAAGTAAGGCCGTCTGATGCTGAAGGAGCTCAAGTACCTGATTTGTCGACTGCTAACTCGCTCTGTTCTTGATCTACAGAGATGAGAAGAACCAGTCCATTATTGTGAGTGGGGAGTCTGGGGCAGGGAAGACGGTGTCTGCAAAATACGCCATGCGTTACTTCGCTACAGTCGGTGGGTCAGCCAGCGAGACCAACGTAGAGGAGAAGGTGCTGGCGTCCAGTCCAATTATGGAGGTAAGGAAGGAGAAATGCATTATGCATCGCTATCTGATTTCTTTTTTTGTCCTGTAGGTGAGCAGGTCACCTGAGGTTTCAGCTGCCTCCTCCTTTTATATGTTGTACATGAAAAGTGGAGGGAATACTGGCAGAGGCTCTTTCTTTTGCATTTACACATTAACTAAATTTTATCAGAACTACAGAGACTATAAATACTGTATTGTATAGGTAGACCAAATAAATTAATATTTAAGGTTAGTTAATGTTAGACACATCAGCTTGTGGAGGCAGAAGCAACATCAGGCTATTTGTTTTGTTTGTATCCTCACAGACAGGTACTGTTTGCTATAGGAATGGCCAGTGTCAAAGACAAAGGGTGAAGTCCTAAACTGAAGTATGAGCATAAAGAGGAATACAAATGTGTTTGTATATTTCTGAGAGGCCTTTGTTAGGCAATGTACTATACCAAACCCTCTTCTTCATTTCATTTTCTTTACAAGGCCATTGGAAACGCCAAAACGACAAGAAATGACAACAGCAGCCGCTTTGGAAAATATATCGAGATTGGCTTCGATCGCCACTTTCACATCATCGGTGCCAACATGAGAACTTATCTTCTGGAAAAGTCAAGAGTTGTCTTCCAGGTAGGTATTGCAGGATACATGTTGTACCACACATAAGGTGATGGCCGGGAGCCTTGCCCTCTTGCTAATGCTTTTTAATGTGAAAAACAACACGAGTAAGAATTTGTATTATTTTCACGCTTAATGTTTAAGTTGTATCCAACCTTTTCTGGAATAAATTCAAGTTAAAATTTGTTTTTAGTTTTTTTTTCAATTATAAGGACACTCAAAACATATCCTAACCCAGTGCAAATTTCTTTCTTTTGTGACACACACAAAGCCTGGAGTCTAGGATAACAGATAAGGCAGCCTATTTTTAAAAATAAAGTATTTATGGTTTGTCATACCCGTTTACCTTTCGGAAGTGACAGACACACAGTAACTTAAGAAAACCTTCCAACTCTGAAGCAATACCCTTGGAGCAAGGGCAGAAATATGACCAGCAACCTGCTGTCAAAAAATAAAATTACATTTGTCTGGGATTAGAAAGCTATCAGGCTTTTGCTCTAAGAAAGCTAGCCACAATTGTGCAATTTAACTGTTTGCATATTAAACAATTTTAATGATGTACATCACCAAACTGTCAGATTCTGTATAATACAATAAATAAAGCTTTATATTTTTAGTTATATGAAAAATATAAAGTGGGTTGAAATGATCTGTAAAAAGCTATTACTATTAAAGGAAAGCTGTCTTTTATAACCTGAAGCCTAGAACCTAGGTCTCTAGGGTCACAAAATAATAAAAATATATATTTTCTGTCTTAGGCAGAAGAAGAGAGAAATTACCATATATTCTACCAGCTGTGTGCCTCCGCCAAGCTACCTGAGTTTAAGGACCTAGCCCTGAGTAAGTGTATTGTCTTTCCATCTCTCAAGTTTTCATGTTTTCCATGGGTTAGGTACAGCAAATATGCTCTTTGGCTGAGTTCGGTTTACTGTCATTTGTTCAGTTGTAGGCTTACTCAGGTTCTATACAAATGTATAGTAGCTCACCAGTTTAGGACAACTGTTTTCTCAGTGATCTTTCTAGGGTTTTTTTTATGACGAATACCCTTTGTCTTGCATTTGTTTATTGATTAGACGACAGTCGATCATTCATAACTTCAAACACTCAATCATAAATGTACAGGTAGAGCTTGTCAGTATATGATAAAGGGTTTGGCCAGGCTTGTCTTCAGCGGTGTCCGTTAGGAAAGGTTGGCCCTGCCTTAAATGACTGGGTCTGTTGCAGGAGTGGCCAAAGTTAGCTCTTTGTCCTGGTCTTTGTTCCAACCCTGTTCTAAATTGTTTAATTGAACCAATTAAACCTCCACCCAGATAGTTAGTTAATTATCTAATTTTACTTGTTAAACCTTGAGTGGAATGGCCTTCCAGGACTGTGATTGGACAATCCTGGTCTATTATAATTGTCTCCTTATTTTTCAGAACCATTTGTAAGCTCCTTGATTCTTGAAATGGACGCATATTTTTGATATTAACAATGTCCTGGCTAAAATGACTGGTATAGCTGTAAAGATTACTTTAAAGAAAGTAGTGGGGTTCCAAAAAAAATATAGCGTTATATGTCTCCAAGTGTTGCTACAACTGTTTAAATAACGTACCTGTAATTTTTCTTTTCATTGTTACAACACTTACAACTTTAAAGTCTGTTTCAAAGTTCTTTTCAAAATGGCTGCTCTAGTGCACTGATAGTGTAAGGATTATATTGCCCACATTATGAAACAGGTAACACAGCAATCACAATCTGTGATGTGGCACGGAACAGAAAAGCCAGAGCACTTGTTATGTGTTTTATTTGTTTTTTAATTTTTTTTTTTTTTTTAATCGCTCTTCCTGCAGTGATTTTAGAGGACAGGTCTCAAACACTAGTGCACTAGAGTAGCCATTTTGAAAATAGCTTTGAGACCAAAAGTGTAAAAAGTTTCAGGATGTTGACAATGAAAAGAGAAATGACAGGTACATTATTTATACAGTTGTAGCAACACGTGGGGACGTTTGACGCTATATTTTTCAGAACCCCACTACTTACTCTTTAAGGTGGTCATCTTAAATAGTTGTCCTAAGCAGACTTGACTGTATGGATACAAAAACATATATATATGCTGGGCAAACTGGTTTGCCAACTTAATCATCATTACCACAGGAGTTTGCAACGCTGCACCCACACCTGACTAAAATGTTCTTTATACATTACAGCAGATGTTCCCAACTCACAGTCTGTGAGTAATTTGTTATTACAGTCCAGTTTTGCAGTTGTATAATCACTGTTTATTTTTTAAAAGTTTGCAAAAAAACACAATAAATGACTGACTTTTTACTGTAGAGTAGCACATTTGTGTTAAGCAGATTGGGGCAGATCTACATTATTGGCAGAACTAGGGGCAGCTTCAACAGTAAAACAAAGACCGGTACATATGTATTACTACACGTCTTTCTGGTTCGCTAGCCCAGTCATACAGGGCAGGTATTAAATCTGATTGACATTCACCTTTCTACCCAGCCACACTCCATGCTATGTTTTCATGAACTTAAATACAATACTTTAAAAATGAGTGATTTATTACAGTAAAAAAAAAAAACGTAAAAGCATCTGTACTTGTCCGGTTTGGAGTATAAATACACAAGTTTTAGTTACATGCTGTTTGTTTTCTGAGAGAAAAAAGAAAAACAAGAAAGAGGTGCCTACCAATAATTTCACAATTTTGTTAATGTATTAATACTACTGAGAAACATACTACATCATTAAAAAGGCTTTTAGTACTATAGGCTTGAAATCTGGGTTGGGTGTGTTAATGGATTGGAGGCTGAACTTTACATGCATAATCTCTGCCTGCTAATGTTAGAGGCATGAATGCTTTATTTGACATCTACTTAAAACAGCATTAAAGCATCACATATTAAAGTGGTTTATTAGGTCAGTGAGTAGAAAAACAAAGGCTAGACTTTCAAGGCTGGTAAATTAACAGGAAAGTATGTCCATGTCTTTCAGAGTAGGAAATTCTATAAGCAAATAGAAAAGTAATTATTGTAAGGGAATGATAAAGCAACACATTTTCCAGGCCCAAACCAGTCTGTGTTTTATTCTGCAAGTTTTGCCTTTCATTATTTCTGTTATTCAATTTCACAGTATTCTGTATTGAATAGTAAAATGTTGCTGTATATTCACACAAAATAAAAATCACAGTTTTAAATAGTTTTGTTTTAAACTTAAACAAAAAACAATGAGACATATAGACATCTTATAGGACATGTTTAACCCTCTGTAAACCTGGAAATCATTTGCAAAACTAATTTCCTTAGACATACTTTCTGTTTTATGCATTCCATGATTTTGTGTTGCCTGGAGTCTATAGAAAATAAGATATGTAGAGGACGGTGCTACCCATTGTCTGTGATTAAAAACCTATGGCTGATTTCATTTGTTGTTGATTTTAAAAACCTATGGCTGATTTCATTTGTTGTTGATTTTATGGTTGATAAGAAAAATTATTATTCTCAAAAACTTATTTTTATACAAATAAAGACAAATCCCTATTATTTAGTGTCTATGGGCTTAGTATGCTGATGTATCACTGATAGATCTTCTGATGTTTCAGATGCAGCCAGTGATAAAGTGATACAATCTACAGTAATACAGGTTTCTGAATTCAGATGGTAAATACAGTGGGTTAAAGCAACGACTGGAAAAACAAGGGGTGAAATAAATGCAACTCCTGTAAATACTCAAATCCACCTGGATCTGAGTTACTGCCTTTTTTAAGCGTCTCAAAGTGAGTAATTAGGGCATTGTTGTAGAGTGGGCAGTACTGGCAGGTATTCTAGGTAATTAAGTTAATGAACTGAACCGTCCAATGACGTGAAGCATCAGGCAGTGAATTTTAACAAGACCCTTTTCTGTTACTGTTTGTTTTTAGTTTTTTCAAGAGTAAAGTGTTCACGTGGACCCATATTTTTTATTGCTCTATTGAGATATTTGTTCTCCTTTTATTAATGTCTGTTCCTTTTGTGTTTCTTCATCCTCAGATAGTGCAGAGGACTTCTTCTACACCACCCAGGGTGGTAACATCTACATCGATGGGGTTGACGATGCCGAGGACTTTGAAAAGACAAGACATGCTTTCACATTGCTAGGTAAGGGGAAGAAGTATTTTGAAAAGTAAGGAAAGAATTGGGTTAACACCTGATAGAAATATAAAAACAATATAAACCAACTTTAACAGCAACATGTTGTATGAATCCCTGGTTGTGGGTTTTGGAAATGTATATGTGAAAGAAAAAGTGTGAATTAACATAGTCATCATTTATTAAGTATTGTGGTGTCCTTCAGAAATTAAAAAAGCGAGGACCTTATGGCAAAATCGTGTTTGTGCAAGGAAGTGTTTTATTTTGGCCACTCATCTTCATTTGTCTGTTATGCATACACAGATGACATTACCGAAATAAATTGTTGGAACCCCTATTGAAAAACAGTTGGCTGTTAGTGGCAGCAAATTCTTGTAAACATTTCAAATAGTCAAGCAAAATGGGATACCAACAATAGCTAAAAAGTGACCTTCAGAAAACACCACTATTAGGGGTACAGTATTTACCACAATTACCCTTTTATTTATTTTAACAAGCTAGTATATTCTGCCACTTTGGGGCCAGGAATCCAACGACAAGGCACTGCTGCAGGTTTTGTAACTAAATATGTTTGTTTTGAACCCCTTTCCTACAATAGGATTTGACTGTTCTGACACCTCCCAAAACTGACTAAGCTTGGGATAGTTTGTCACAGTGTAAATTATAGGGTGTAAACTTGAAGGAAAGAAGGGGGCGGTACATGAGACATACAGGGTGTTCGATGGTGTTATGACAGGATTTTAAAAATATTATTTTAATAAAACATGTTTCTATGGGCCAATTTCCATGCGGGGCTATTTACACGTGAAGTGGTGATGCACGTTTAGGAGAATTACTCGTGTGAATCAGGTTTGTAGCTGGAAAAAACGGCCAAAGAGAGGGATAGGGTAAATGATGAAAAACACAGGAAAACCATGCACATTTTTACATGGAAACCCACATTTCACATGAAAATGTAAATGAGCTTGTTTATCCTATGTGACACAGCTCTAAATATTGCAAGAGAACAGGTCATTTGTTACTGTGGGTTCCAAGACAGCAGAAAGTGGGCGGTTTTATGGTTAGTAGTGGTGTATTTCACCTTAATGATAATGATAATGCGGGCGGCTTTTTTTATTGTTGTTTTTGCTGTGTGTCTGTCCTGTCATGCTGTATATCTCAAGTGGGTTTACACTTCTGTATAAAACCACTTAGAAATATACCATGAACTGCAGTGTACACTTGTTATAGTATTAAAGCAGCTGTTTAAGAATACCCTTGCTGTAAAAACTACGCTAAAGTTAAACACAAAGAGCAAGTGAGCTGCTTAAATGTAACTGAATTAATTTCTGTGATTTTTTTTATTTTTTATTTATTTTTTTAATCCCAGCTATGTCCGAAAACAACGCATGTCCGCTCTCCACGTTAATAAATACAGTTGGTGAACTGGATGTCTTGAGCCAGCTTGATCGCCCAAAACAGTGCAACAAATATATATGCAAACAAGATGCCCTCTCAGAACTGACCAAATAAAATTGCAAATGAACGTATTGATTGTCTTTTATTTGTTTGCATCATTAATATTTAACACTTAAAAGAAAGGAGAGAATCTCTGACAGCACGAGCCTCCTCAGATCGCTGCTGTCCCATTGAAACTGGCAGCTGAGGTAACCTTTCCCCTGTCTGTCTCACAGGCAGCCACTGATTCCTGAACACCTCATTTTGTTGTTGACAAGAGTTTGTGCAGGATACAGCAAGCAGTGGCAATTTTGGGAACAAACTAATGCTGCACTTCAGTCCGTTTCATCAGTATCCACCACCTCCCTTTCAAGTGCCCACTACCCGTATTTGCTTAAGCGTGGTGTTTGAGTGCTTTCCTCAGCAGCTGTCAGCTGTCCAGACGGGTAGGGTTTCATAAGCCAGGCAAGTAGTATTTGCAGCATCACCTGATCCCCTATATGCTGTATTGCCTGACTGAAAGGGAAATATATATAACGTCTTCGTCGGTTTTCAGTCCTGGTGATCTGCAGTACCTGTTGGTCAGTTTCTTTTTATACTTCTGAGTTCATTTTTAATCAGTGAGTCGTAATATAAATGAGTTGAAACAGTATTTACTTCTAACGACACCCCACTAATGACATTTGAAAAACAATTTGGGCAAGAGCAGTAAAACATATTATCAAACAACCAGACACTAGGTATTTAGAAATCGCAGCTTAGATTCTCTCATGTACCAGTTCTCTGTGTGCGCATGGAAACAACATTTTCACAAGCCATCTGCGAAAACAGCACGAGAACTTTACGCGTAGCTAATTTACATATCAACCCCCACCTTTCCCCTTCATTTGCATGACGTCGAGTGAAGAGCCCGGTTTACTCTAGTAAAATAAACTGAGCGAATGGAAACCCGAAAAAGCATTTTGCACAAGACATTTTTCTCGAGATAAAAAAAAAAAACATGCATGGAAACTCCACCTATGTCTCCGTTTTCAAGTCTTAGAAGTTGGTTTGATAAACGTTACCCCGCTGAGATTAAATTTGACATTTCAACACGCTGGTGAATCCTTTTGGATATTATCAACCACCTAAATGTATTTTTAGGAGTAATCTTGGGATAACCACAGATAGCTGGTTGATGCAATTCAGGAGATTCTCCAGTGTGGTTGGCTATAGGAAGATCAGATGAAGAGTTATCAGTTATTGTTCACTCTGACAATCCACTAATTTGAACATATCTCTCTTTTGCTAAATCGACAACTGATTGATTGTGCCAGAGGTTTCACTCTTGACATGACTTACTCGATTGCCCATGGATATTCTGGATTGAGTCAAACGTCATACAGGGTATAATAAGATGTTAGAGCTTTGCATTAATGTACCGCAAAAGTTACAGCACATACACCATTGACTTTCAATTGTGGAGTTGTAACTTTAAATGTCAGTTTGTATTTTGTTTCTTTTTTTTAAATGTCTGTTTGTTTATACGTGTTTTCAGGTGTCAAGGAAGCTCATCAAATTAGCATATTTAAGATAATCGCATCAATCCTCCATCTGGGAAATGTTGAAGTCCGTGCAGAAAGAGACGGGGATTCGTGCAGTATCTCAGTAAGGAAAATTCACTATTACAAATGAAATGTACAGAACAAGCACAAAGGCTTAGTGATTTTAATGCACTTCAGACCAGTAACTTTCATTACGTTTTTTTTTTTCTTGGAGAAGTATTAAAAAAAACACACATACAATACAACTGAAAGGAGGCACTTGGAAATGCCATCCTTGGTTATTTCACAGCAAGCCTTTATTACAGGCGGCATACTTTTGTAATAGAATGAAAGGGTTGATTCTTATCTTAGCTGATGGACACTTTAATGATTTATTTAACATGTGTAACCAGGTGCAGTCTGGAGTTGGTCAGTTGTGTTTGGGTGCTTTACTGCACACTGGAGAATTTTAATGAAACAACAAGAACTAGAAATTAACTGTTGCATAATTGAATAGCAGGTTCAGTGTAACTAAACTTATCAGAATGTGATTAGTCGATGACATCGATCATTTCATTTAGCTTTTGTAACATACACTCCATCACTAGCAAGCATTAGGTAAGGGAACAAGGAAGAATACTTACTGAAAAGGACCTGTCACCACCTATAGTCCTGTGTGCCACAAACATCATTTAGCGCTTCAGGTGGGATCCTAAAACCTTTTCCACAAGAGTCAATCTGCAGTGCAGTGGCACGATACTGTAAATGTGCTTCACTTTCTTCAAAGTTAAAACAAAATACAGAAGCCTTTCTTTTCCCCTTATACCCATACTGCGTCTCCATCAGTACACAAGTAACTCTCTATCTTGTCACTTTATACTTTGTATCTTGGTGTCCTTCAAGCGACACCAGTATTACTGTTCCGTTCATTACACAACCAGTTGGCTACCCGGTTACTGCATTCCACTTTCTGTTTTAATTCTGCCGCATCAGGAGAACATGTACTGTAAAACAGACCTGTATTAAAGACATCTGCTTTTATTAAGAGGCACGATATTGTAGAAGAGCAGTAGAGGCAGACAGCGTAGTGGTGCACTTCAGTCACAATGTTAATAGGCTGTCTATTCTGCAAAGTGCTCAACTGTATCTGTCCTGTACAGTGCTGTTAATGAGATAAAGAGTCCTTTGGTGAGCTTGAGGATAAAACAACCAAGTGCCTAAGGTGATTTAAAAAGACTCAAACTAACACACGTCGCCCTAAGTGGATTCCAGTGTCACAGCAAAGTTGTTTAAATGAAGCTGAACAGGCCCTGGGGACCAGCTCCAGCTTTTATAGTTTCGCATATGAACGCATCCGGGTTCTGAAAGATGGCTTTAGTGACAACTTGTTGTATTATATCTTTTAATTAACTTTTTTTATAAACTGGATACTCATAGCCAGCAAAAAAAACAAAAACAAAAAAACGTCAATAAAAAAATACAAGAGCAAGTCACAATAGCACAAAGATGATCAGATCCATGGTTTCCAGGACTGTTGAGGATTATTGAATTGATGTTGACTTTCTTTATTCCTTGGCGCTAGGTACAAATTCTTTTCAATACGGGAAGTCACCTCTTTCATTTACTAAGGTCATTTTTTGCTGTTGTTCCTCTCAGAAAGAAGACGACCATCTCAACCACTTTTGCGAGTTGCTGGGAGTAGAGCACGACCAGATGGAGCACTGGCTGTGCCACCGCAAGCTGGTGACTACAGCAGAAACTTACGTCAAGACCATGTCCATGCAGCAGGCGGTCAATGCCAGGAACGCTCTTGCCAAACATATCTACGCCCAGCTCTTCAAATGGATTGTGGAGCACATTAACAAAGCCCTTCACACCACCAGCAAGCAGCACTCCTTCATTGGAGTGCTGGATATATACGGGTAAGAGTCCTGCAGTCTGCCTAGCAACAACTAACTGGACTCAGAGCGTTGCCGTGGTTTCACATTTACATTTTTTTTGTTTGAGTTGTACTTGGAATCTCTTGTCTGAGTGGGAGGTAGAACTATTTGCTTATAGGCCTTCTGATGTAAGTGGCAGGCAATGAGGGCTAAGCAGACACAATAAATGTAATACTTTTCTGTCTGAGATCAGTGATCTAAATAGTAGACATTTCACTTGCAATAAGTATAAGTAAGTTAGTGTTCTACCTTTTGGAGGAAAAACTATATTAGAAACAAAGTCAAGTATTAGACAAACATTTTAATAGAATGTCTTTTTCATTCTGTTTTTCTTTTTCTTATACTGTAGTTGTACTTCAGAATTTAGAATTCATTCTTTAGTTATGGATAATTGAGGGAATTCTCAGTTCTTAATTTGCACCATTTTAAGTAGAAAACCACCTGTTAATATTACACAATTAGTAAGAAACTGGGTGTTTTATTTTTTCTTCTTGCGGCACTGGGCACACAACAATTGCTTGAATAAAAACACAGAAAGAGATGTGTTGAATTTTGCACCCATCTTTTTAAATTTTGAAAAACATGAAATCAATGTTCTGTAGGCATATGTTGACATTTGTTTTTAAGCATTATCAGTCCTCATTTTTGCCTAAAAAACATAGACATAAGGTGTTCTTGACGTGATTGAGTAAATATGTTTTGATTAAACATTCTTTTGTTTTTTCCTTCATACCAGGTTTGAGACTTTCGAATTCAACAGTTTTGAGCAGTTTTGCATCAACTATGCCAATGAAAAGCTGCAGCAGCAGTTTAATTCTGTAAGTTAACTCAGTTTCCACTAGTAATGGGGGGTGACAATCTGGGGTAGGCAGTATGGAGACTACTTAAATGTGTATTGGGGAGATAAGGGAGGACAGGTTATTCATGGTAAGAGGGTTTGGCATTGGCGCCAATAAGGTTTGAATTACAGTATCTGTGAGAGGGCTGGTACTGCTACTGCATACAGTGCATTCCTTCACACAGGTATTTGGTAGCGTGCATATTTTTTCTATAGCCACAAGGGCTTGAATTGTTGCATCTCATTTGTCTATTCTGTTCAACAAAAAATATGCTAGGCAGAAAGGCATTTCAGTGAAAAAGTCAATACAATAAAATGTCTTTGGCTGTAGTGGAGAGACTGGATAAGTAATACCTGAATATAACGAGTAACGTTGGCCTTTCATTTGTATTTAGTTTTGTGTGATAAGAACAGGATATTATTTAGTAAGACAACATGGTCTAAATTGCCTAGGGTATGAATGGACTCTGTTCAGGGGTATTGAGTGGAGATGCGTATGATATATCTTTCTCTGTCATTCCGCTTGCTGAAGTGACTCTGGAGCCTCAGCACTTCCAGTTTGTCTACATTAACGGTGCACTGCATTTTAACACCTAAAGAAACCTTACAAGCATAGGTCCTTATAGTAAGATCAAGTTGTAACCATGATAAGCTGTCATAGTGAACATGCAATTTTAATGAGCTTGTGTTATTAATAACAGCTCTTCCATTCCCGTTGTGTTTTAGCATGTCTTTAAACTGGAGCAGGAAGAATACATGAAGGAACAAATCCCCTGGACTCTTATAGATTTTTGCGACAACCAGCCCTGCATTGGCCTCATTGAGGCGAAGCTGGGTGTGCTGGACTTGCTGGATGAGGAGTGCAAGGTAAGAGGGCGTACAGCAATTAGCTTTTATATTGTATCTTCAACATGCAAAGAGGTCTGACTTGGCCTAGGCTTTCCTTTGTGCCACAAGTTCAGAAAGCCTTTCAGCAAAACATGTTGCACCTCCTCTGCTGTGAGTGTGCAGGGACAGCCGTGTTCAAGATCCCTAAGGTTTGAAAAAATCAGAAGCCTGACCTAAGTCTCCTGGTCAGATAAACTAATATGTGACTTCTCTTCTTACAGGTGCCAAAAGGAACTGATCAGAACTGGGCCCAGAAACTCTATGACAGGCATTCTAACAGCCTGCACTTTCAGAAGCCCAGGATGTCCAACACCTCTTTTATAATTATTCACTTTGCTGATAAGGTGTGTCCTGAACCTGCTTTCAGATTATGAAAAAGGTTCATTTATTTGTTGACATTTGCTGATGGTTCAGTGCCTCAAACTGTATTTCCCTCTATGGTAAAAAGGAAAAGTTGGACAATAATATTTTCTGGGTCTAATCCTAAGTAAGGACCACATGTCTATGATTAATAGGGCTGTTTTTTTTCATGGTACAAAATGCCTTATTTCACCATTTAAAAATAGGTATTTCAAGATATTTCACGATTTAAACATAACATTTATGAAAGCAGAAAAAATATAGCATTGTCACATTCAAAACTGATACTTTTCTCTAGAAATGTTTCTTAATATTTAAATGCTTACCTGGAAAACAGTGAATTCTAAATTGTAGAATATTTAGTTTCTTATGTCCACCTAATAATAGACACATGAAATGTCTCCTTCTTGTACTGGACAAAGCGGTCTTTAGGAAAAATATTTTCAGTCTTTGATGCATGGTGTCTTTTTCGTTGAACAGTTTTAAAGAAATTGTGCAGCTCTGTACAGTGTGTTCAATCATTTACCAAAAGCAAACTAAACTGGCTGCCAGGTTCCTAATTGCAGTGTAACAGGTAGTGCATCAATAAGGCAAACATTTGCTGCATTTATTTTTAAGTGATAAAAAAATATGCATATTTACACTACTCTTTCAGAAGTGGTCATTTTCTCAGGGGACTGCATACTACATGCCAATGGGCACATTTCATGGAAATCATGAAATCTGTGATAACCATGAAGAAA
Source organism: Acipenser ruthenus (assembly GCF_902713425.1). Lineage (NCBI taxonomy): Eukaryota > Metazoa > Chordata > Actinopteri > Acipenseriformes > Acipenseridae > Acipenser > Acipenser ruthenus. The sequence continues at coordinate 35,225,996 of NC_081189.1, read as the reverse complement.
ATACAGCCTTAATGATACTCACTGGGACCACCATTTGTTTTTTGTCTTTGTCGGCCATCGAATTAAGAACAACCACATTTGAAAAATCAGTGTACCTTCATTCTATTACTTTAGAAAGGAATCTGCCGTTGTATGTACAGTATGATATTTGGTGTTGGTAAAAGTATGCAAGTTTGAGACATTTCAGTTTATAGAGTTAATTTGTAATTTGTAGTGAGTTTACCTAGAGTAATCCATTTCCTATATGTCCCGCTCTTCCCTGTTCATCTGGAGTGGGCTGTTTAAGATACTGTAATTGGTGCTTTTAAAATTCCTGGTAATGCAAACTGACATTAACTTGCATCTGATGTGGGAGGTACAGGAGCCTTAATTGATGATATTTTATTGTTATTGATGGTTCATTCAAAACGATTGCACCATAAATACTAAAAGGATGCATTGTTACATTGTGCTACATTTTATTACCATGGGAGGTGTAGTTTCAGCATTCAGATTGGACTACTCTGACCAATAAATAAGGGTCTGTGGTCAGGGTAAGTTCCATTTGTGCTAAAGTACTTTCTTTTCCCAATTGCTATTCCCGTGAGCTTCATGCATTGTCAGAAGTGTTTTAGTTTATTACTATAAAGAAGAGCACCACATTGTCATTGGTTGCTCATGTATGTCTGGTGGTTTGAATGGTCACCTAAAATGGCGGAAGACAGATCATATATACAAATGTATATGGAAAAAGTGTTTCATAAAGACATGAAGCAATAGTAAATACAAATAAGTCACTGAAAATGTTATCAAACTCAGTGTGACGTCACCATCATGTTGTGAGGAGTAATATAACATGGGTATCATTCTTTCTGTAGCTCTGCTTTATCCATTAGCTTCGAATTTCATCTTTATTGTTTTTTTTTTGGCAGGTGGAGTACCAGTGTGATGGTTTTCTAGAGAAAAACCGGGACACAGTGTATGAAGAACATATCAGTATTCTGAAAGCCAGTAAGGTAGGTACTGACTGGGTCTGGAAATACGGTAGATGCTGCAACTGTGTTTTCTAACTGTGTGAATATTTGGAAAAAGATCACAGGAAGATTCAGGAGGTGGGAATCAATTTTTGTCAATGAACAATAAAGCACAGCTGATTACTGATCATTGAGATAAGGAGGTCTATTCAACTGATCTCAACGTTGGCTTCTCTAGATACCATCGTTGTGATGATCATTAAAAGATGGGGATTAAAGTCTCAAGTGTATTTTTGTCTTTTAGTACCTGTTCAGATCAATTGAATAGAAAGTGGTCTGATAAGCCTAAAGATTCATTTCACATCATGATGTCTAATGGAATGAGCACTGTCCAGGTAGCTCTACTGACTGTGCTATGGCTGGTGTTTTTCTATTATAATTTATATTTTTATTTTGTATTAATTCAGCAAGAAACCTCTGTGTGTAAATCATATAAAACACACACACATACACACAGATTATCTTACTGGGGGTGTAAATACAGTACTGATTTTACTGATCTTTTGTCTGACAGAGAAATGTTGTTTTTTTTTTTTTTTCTGTGGTGAGAAGCATAATGCAGTGCTGTATCTGCAATGCTGGCACTGGCCGCACAGGAGGTAGTAAAATTAACTGGAGCTGCAATGTTCAGATTAGAAGTGGTAAATGCTCCCCTTGGGATGTGAGATTTAATAAGGCAATAACATCACACTATATTGAAGTGTTGCTGCAAAGAGTTCACTAACAGGTTTCAAACACAGTGACTGCCTTTTTTTTTTAATGTGAACCACGGTAACACAGCCTGTGTATCACTCCCTATAGTAAACAATGCTGACAGAGGGTGAATAGTTAATCTGGTTTTATGGCAGTTCAACCATGTTGTTTAGTGGTAATGGTTCCCAAGTAAATTTTACTATCATAAATAGTTTAGCTTTAGTATGTATATGGAAGACCGGTGCATTTATATTGCTTTTTAATTCAATTTCTTTCTTGTGCATAATTCCAATCTCTCTTGAGCTCTAGTATATTTGTCTCCATTTTTTACCAGCAGACTTTTTTTTTTTCCACACAGCTATTTGTTATTGTGTTTAACCGTTATCTGATTTAACTCTGCAGTGTTAAATCGTTCTTTTCTTAGGCAGTCTTCAGTTCTTTTTATACTGTGGTGTTAATATATGCTTTAAACATTTGTGAATAGCATGTGAAGAAGAAACCAATGAGCACATTTGTAGCTAATGTCAATTTTAAGGAAATCTTGGTGATTTACCACCTAAAATTTACCACCAACTACTTGCACTTAAAACTTCGGACTTCGGTTAACATAGCTCTTGCTGCAAATGAGATGATGCCTAATTAATCCTGGCAAAATCTCCATGACACTTCAGATGGCATGGAGAATATTTGAAAGTAACATTTATTTTAATTGCATTTGCCAGCAGGTCATCTCATTTTAGGAAAAACCTCAAGCAGCATTAGGCTTTTTTTTGCCCCCTCAGATCAATCATTCAGCCCAAACAAGACAATAAAGATGTAGTGCACAATTACAAACGGTCATCACAAAATCCATCACATGGATGAGATAATCTGCTGACTCGTTTGTTCTTGTACTGTAATGGATTGTATTGCTCTACATGTTGTACTGATAGGCTTATCGCATAAAGACATTGATAAAGGCTTCTCATCCGTGTTATGAGACAGACTGACATTAGAAAAATGTTCTATTTTTTTCAGGGCATACTACACCAGGTGTTTTAAGCATGCACATTTTAATAAATTCAGCATCTGAAAAATCTTTGGCAGCACATCCAATCTCTTTGCTGACAATAAAACTGTCATCCACAGCATTTTCATTTTTTCTTCTCATTTTCAGAAAAACCTTTAGTTGAGACCATAGCTTCTTTCATTTCCAGTAAACTCAAATACGTTGCTTTGTGCAGTGTGTGATACTAGTAATGTTGTATGTTATACTATTTCATAACTGTAACCGTTGCACTGCAAATCAGACATATTGCATTGCTGTTAAAAGTATTCAGTGCAAAATTAATCCTCTGTTCTGCCTCCTCCTTTCACTTCTGTGACATCTCCAACTACTTTTTGGCTACTGATTTTAAATTTTACACAACGTTAAATAAAGTTTAAACAAGCCTTCGCTTCGCTATCCTAATCAAAATTATGGGTGCTATGCTGTTACACGTGTGCATTAGGAAACAGATCCTGTGCGCCATTTTATTGGCTATTTTACTACCTCTGTGAGCTGTGATTGGCTTAATGGGAATGTCACTCATACAATGCAGACTGCACATGTTGAATACACGTGTTATATTAAAGAGGCGGGTTTAAAGAAGAATTCCAAAACAATACAGTACATCAATGCAATTTTAGAAACAAATGGGCGGGCAGCCAAAAATTGCTTTTGACTGTAGTCACATAGCACTTCACCCCGATCCATGGAGCCTCTGCAGGGTGACAGTGCCAATAAGGAAGATATTTCTCAAGTAAGCAGAACAAAAAGAAAAATATGCCATTGCACAACATGACTTTTATTGTATATGCATTAAAGGTCAAAGGAAAACGGCTTTTTTTTTACATCAGACAAGGAATACATGTTAAAATTAAAAGGTAAGCAGTGCAGTTTCGCTTTACGTTGCCTCTGCCTGTCCCCTGCTGTGCTGTGTCTGTTGATCGCTCATTTTTGGTCAATGTAAGCCACCTCCACCTTCACAATAAGCTACTGACCAAAAGATATGCTGGGCTTTTTATATGAAGGTGGTCACGTGTAGTCTCTGACATTTTCGTGCACGTTAAATTATCGCTCGCACTAAATTTAGTGCGCATGCTATGGCATGTAAATATATATAGTTGAGTTCAACTTTACCAGCTATCAAACCCACTATACATAACATTTCCTATCCTGTGTTTTTATAAATTCTTATTTAAAAAAGTATAAGCGAGGGAGTCCAGATTCATTCCTTGGCTAACTGCCTCTTTGCTTGTACAATCTGCTGTCATAAAGAAGAAGTATCACTATAAATCATGCAGTGGTAACTATACAGTATATAATAAATGAGCTTGGTTATGTATTTATGTTTTTTTTTCCTTTAAAAGCTTTTTTTTTCTTAGAAAGCCCATCTTCCAGGGAATAGAGGGTATCATTTGTTGTGCTTGGATGGAACTAAAACAAAACTTGAAAGTAGTAAAAAATGGCGGGTAATTAATGAAAAGTAAAACTACAAAGCTTTAAAACTACGAGTCCTTCAAGCAGTGACTTCTGATGTGAATACAGAGCCCTGACTAGAAAAGATTGGTAAGAAGATGGGTTAAGTACTGTGACAGAGGACGATGAATGCGGGGATAATGAATGGGAAGACTAATGCAAACCAATGGTTAATGAAGCAAACCACAGAACTGTTCCACCTTGGCTTTGATCTCCGCTGATTTAGAAATACATTAGGTCTGGGCAGTACTTTGGTTGAATGACTCTTTTTTTGTCTATTTATAAATGTAATGCCATTGGTTTATATTGGTAAAACTAACTAGAAATATTATTTATAATAAACTACAATATAGTGTGCACTAATATATAAATAATTTCCTTTCGGAATGTTTTTTCACCGTATCTGAATTCTAATGAAGGTCAACAGTCGTCTTGTCTGGGGTGTTTTAATTCTATTTCTCCAACCTGTAAACGGGGACAAGACATCGTAATGATATTCATTGAAAAGGCTGTGAGAAGTGAAAGGAAACAGAAGAGTAAACCGACAGAGGAGATTCATCTCTGACTGTCAAACAAGTAGCAGATAAGAAAAGTGAAAAACAAGATGGATGAGATACAGGTGTTTGCAGGAATATGATGAACAAGACAGCATAGGAGGATTTGGGCAGGAAGATGTTTTTTATGGCAATGTACAAGAAAACTTATGGTACTGAATTTCCTTAATGCTTTAAAGAAAACAAGATCTTAGTATGTCTAATTGGGATTGTATCTCTTTGTGAGAGTGTGGGGAGAGTGAACCCTTGTGATCGCTCTGATAATACAACTGAAATGGCAGTTCAATTAAATCTGGCAAATCGCTAAAGAAACCTCTCGCTCAGCATCAAAGCTGGTCAGCGTTTTCTCCCTTTATTGTACATCCTTTTAATGAAACTGGTACACATTATAAGCAACCAGGTGGTGTAATTAATGTTTTTCATTTGGAAGCCCATCAGTTGTATTGTCAAGTAGTAATATTGATTTCCATTTTGTCTGAAATATGTCTTTTGATTTGGAAAAATTAAGTAGTTGAAATACCTCATACAGGTCTTATTTTTTGGTCAATTATTGCATCACCAGCCACTAAACTTCCAAATAAATACTAATGTAGAGGAAAATGTTGATTCAGTCTTACATGAAAGTCTGTATTGAGCTAACTATTGTTCAGTTGGGCAACAATGGAAATTTCAAGAAACTTCAGCTTTGCATCCATACTGTAACTTTAAATACTCTAGTAGGCAAACGTTAACACAAATAAAGGCAATAGCCAGAATGTTTTACTCCCCTTGGTTTCTTCTATTTACATTACTGATCCTTCATAAGGTGAATCTACATAGAATTGTGACCACCCCATTTTAAGTGACTTAATAGCAATATGTAATACATATTCCAATTGCACTGCAAGAAGGTACCTCCGTTTCTTGTAGCCCTTGCTTGTAGTTTCACATCTGAATACAGTAAGTAAGCATACTTGGATAATGTTAAGGGAGACTAAACCAGTCTGACTGAAAATATTTCTGTTCCACCTCTTTTAGTTCCAGCTGGTGGCCGACCTTTTCCACGATGGCAAAGATCCTGTTCCCGCCACATCCACCACAAAGACTTCAAAGATCAATGTCCGGTCTGCCAAACAGATTCCCAAAGCGCCAAATAAGGACCACAGGAAAACCGTTGGCCATCAGGTAAGTGATTAGCCGAACATGATTCCAAGCAGTTCTGTATTTAGACAACAGTGTACTGGTTAGATATTCTTATCATCATCACTAAAAAGAACAACAAGAAAATATACAATCCTACCTTGAATATTTGATGACCCGGAGAAAAATACAATTACCTCAACTGAAAACATGAATTTAACTTAAACCATTATTTAGTTTTCTTTAGATATTTACTGTAATTTGTCTGTTTCAAACTTCTCAATCCCCCTGCGTCCTAATAATACCTTATGAAAAATTAAATAGATTATTCCTTAAATATTGTACACTAACAACACACCTAACAGTGTGTTTATTCCAAAGAAAGCACAGCTTGGTGTTTCTTATTGCTATATAGTACTTAGATGCAGTGTTATCCTTGATAATATTTGTTGTTCAGTGTCATGTTCTCTGATGGTCCTTTACATTTTCACATTAAAACACAGTCATAATGGTGTTTATTTGTGCTCCCTGATGTTGGACACCATCGAGGTGTGTTATAATTGTATGAATTTAGGCACAGCAATATTTCTCCTCTCCCACACAACAGTGAAAGTGCAGAAACAATCAAGGTAGAGCATCCATTCTGAGAACAGGAAATGGATATTTTCATAATGTCAACCGTGATAACCTGCACCATTACCTGGTAGCTTAACAGTTTGAAGGGTGGTATTGCACTAATGAAATGTAGAATGTAAAATTAGCCATGAGACAATCATGACCCAAGAGCAGAGTACCAAAAATGATGGCCCATCTCCCAGAATGTGGAGCTATTACTGATGTTCTTTGTTCCGAGGAGTCGCAACAAATGGGGTTACAAATTATGCAGGGAAATCTATCAAATCAAATTTCCAGTGGAGTGTGGTTCTGTCATTGGTAAGAATTTGAGACATGTTGAATAGCACTATATTCAAATTAGGGTTGTTATTATTATTATTATTATTATTATTATTATTATTATTATTATTATTATTATTATTATTTGTTTATTTAGCAGACGCCTTTATCCAAGGCGACTTTCAAGGACTAGGGTGTGTGAACTATGCATCAGCTGCAGAGTCACTTACAACTACGTCTCACCCGAAAGACGGAGCACAAGGAGGTTACGTGACTTGCTCAGGGTCACACAATGAGTCAGTGGCTGAGGTGGGATTTGAACCGGGGACCTCCTGGTTACAAGCCCTTTTTTTAACCACTGGACCCCACAGGTTACTAAGGAGCATATTGAGATAGTGTGAAATAGAAGTCTTTCAAGTTCCATAATGTGAGTGATGTTTCCAGGTTTTACTGTAATATGTGATGTTTGTGTTTTTCTCTAGTTCCGAAACTCACTTAGTTTACTAATGGAAACACTGAACGCCACAACTCCCCACTACGTACGTTGTATCAAGCCCAATGATGAGAAACTTTCTTTCTCGTAAGTACACACTTTTTATAAATAATTCCATATCCACTCCACATCCACATGTACCACATACATCTGAAATGATTTGGGGTCAAAATTGTTGCAGGGCAGCAATAAGAATGAGGGCTTTGACCAGATTAAGTATGTTTATTATAAATGGTATTTTCTGGACAATATTGGTTTCAGGGAGGTGATCTACTATGCAAATACATCCTGATTAATTTCATCATCCTCTCATGTGATATGATTTGGTAAATCATTTAGATAGCTGTATATAAAGTACTTAATTTACTCTAATGGTTGTCCTTCCTCTTCTGATAAAACATGTGTTATGTTCATTTGGGATGCAATCAACTGCATAGGACCATTGCAGGATTTTCAAAAGTTTGTAAATGATAACTCCAGCGTTAAACAACAAATCAGTATGTAGCATTGAATATGGTATTTTCAAGCGGTCGTTATGCCTATTTCGTTATTAAATAATCGTCCTAATGTGATTTCTGAAATTATGTTGATTTACGAAATAATGTGAATTTCTTAACGAGCAGTGCTTCTTGCAATTATTTCTTTTGTTTGTGTGGGAATTTAAAAGAAAATCTGTGTTAATTGTCATAATTTATCTGGAGTTAATTTGCACTTTGCAAAGAAGGTTTTAATTAATTAAAGAGTCTATAACTCACCTTAAAACAGACATTTAACAAACCGCATCTGTGACGCTGACGATACAGAGAGAGTGTACAGGACCAGGGTTCATTTCTTACAGACTACCTCAATAATTCAATATTTGTAGTTAGGAAAATATTGTAGCTTTTTCTATACTTGTGGTTATGAATTATACACATTTACTATTCAGCATAAACTATGCAAACTGATATTTTGGGGCAAAATTAAAAAGGAATATCTGTATACGGTATTATTATTCGTATTTACTCTTTTGATAAAGCTTGCCAGATCAGGGGCTACTAAACAATATGTATTTTCTTACAAATGGGATGACATTATACACTGTTTGAATACCCATTTAAAAAAAAAGACTTGGATATGAAGCTAAATATTGCTCTTCTTGGTGTTTTAACTAAAGGCTATGAATTATGAGGATAGGTTGAGGGAACTTCTAAAAGGGATCTACAAAATCAAATTGGCTCTAGGACCATAAGATACATTTGGACATTGAGTAAAGGTAGACTCATTTAGAATCCATCTGTATGTGTTCTGGGAAAGAACTGGACACGCTGTAACTTTTCATGCATGGTTCAGGGATGCAAATAAGGCCTCTATTGCATAGCAGTTTTACTCATTCCAGGTTTTACTAAGAGCTTGATTAGCCATGGTGTATAGGTAACAAGCTCAGGTGTGTCTTATTAAACTCGTAGTAAAACCAGGAATGGATCAAACTGCTATGCAATGAGAGTCTTATTTCCATGCCTGTGGTTCCTTACGTCTTTTCTGAAGTGAACAAATCTTAGCATACCTTTAAGGGGATGCACCTGAAAGTTAATTTAAAGAAATGATCAGATATTAATTCAAGTCACAGCCTTGGTCGAGTTCTTTGAAATTAATTGCCCCTTGAAATTACAATCTAAGCATTTTTTTTTTTTTTACCTTTGTTTAAAATGTGAAGAAATCTCTGAAATGGTAATTAAATTCGTTTTTTGACCACTCATATATGTACTATGAAGTTCTTATTTCCATATGCTCTTATATGTCCCCACGTGTTGCTACAACTGTTTAAATAACATATCTGTCATTTATCTTTTCAATGTTAACATCCTGAGCACATTTTACACTTATAACTTTACAGTGTGTTTCAAAGCTCTAGAAATAAATAAAAAAGCAAAAAAAAAAAAAAAACATAACAACTGTTCGGACTTTTCTGTTCCGGACCACATCAGGGTCGTTATTGCTGTGTTACCTGTTTGACAATATGGGCAATAATCCTTACACTATCAGTGCACTAGAGCGGCCATTTTGAAAAGAGCTTTGAAACCGACTTTAAAGTTGTAAGTGTAAACACTTGTCAGGATGTTAACAATGAAAAGAAAAATTGCAGGTACATTAATGTTGCTTTAATATTATCATATTATCAATTCTTTAGTTGCATTAGTGCAGTATCGGTACAGTTTAAAAAAATATACTATTAAGGCAGGACTAAATAAGGCCAAGTTTTTGTACAGTAGTTCAAATTAACACTGCAGTTAAAATGTAAGGCTGTAGTTAATACATACCCCATAAGTTAGTATGTATTGTATTTATTGGAAGTACTCGTGACTTCAAGGTAATGTTGCATTTTACTCACCCAAAATAGTTTATGCACATAGAGTAAATTACTCAATGACCCAAAACCTTATCTGGAGCACTGGTGTATCTCATAGTTCACAAAACAGAACTATGTCTGCTGTATGGCGTATCCATCTCCACGTCCTCATACATGTTATAAGCCTTCAGTCTGATTTTCAAGGTGTCTTAGTAATAAATCTACCAGAAGTGTGCTTGCAACTTTTCAGTCGTCAATTTACAGTATTGAGCACACGTTTCAGAAGCCTACTGACTAGCATTCAGACAATTTATTTTCTTATTATAATTAAATAGGTTTGGCATCAAGCCCAAATACTTATTCAGCTGCTCATCAACTTGACTTGAACCATTTTGCATTATTGGTTTAATTAATGTACACTGTGAATATTTTTTGTTGGATTCCTAAGACTGAAAACAAGTCGTCTTAAAACATTCTTTTTTTTTATTTCCAATTTCATTTTTGCAGGTTTGATCCCAGCAGAGCAGTGCAGCAACTGAGAGCCTGTGGTGTGTTGGAGACCATTCGTATCAGTGCAGCCGGATACCCTTCCAGGTATTTCCTTCAAGCCAATATTTGGTTTAAAAAGAAAACAAAAATCTCATTGTCAGGCAAGATTTGTAGATCTCATCTGACAGCTAATGCAGTAAAGTAAATTAGATTTTTGATGGAACGCAGACGTCTCTGAAATGTCTGAAAAGTTAACATTGCATCCGAGATATTACTCAAAACAGTGCTTTCCAGCTTGAGACTCGGTGGTGAAGGCGAGTTGTGATGGGGGACTGTTGTGTCAGCACAGTGAAAAGTATCATTTTATAAATTGAACTCAAACATCTGTGACAGAGAATCGCTGAGTGTGCTGCAGGTTAAAGATCAAATTGGTGTGTGTAAAAATATCAGTTGATGTTTTTTGGTGTTGTTTAAATTCACTTGGTATAATTTTCTGTTTAAAAAATGCAATGTTTAAAGCAGCCATGCAACCTCAGTTGAGCTCTTACAAAAATATCTAAACTACACCAGAGTATAGCTATTAACCTGCCACACTCTGGCTTTAGTTGTAGGAGTTTTCTGCTTGTGCATTTCTTACATCCCCAAGAGGCAGTATTGCACTTGGAGGTGAAATATGTTCCCTACAGCTCTGTTGAGGCTGCTGGGGTGCTGTAAAATTCTGAGTTTTAAAAAGTCATCAGGATGTGATGGCTGAAACAGAACATGATACAAAGTGACTCTTAACATATACATATATAAAAATATATTATTCAGGAAAACTTTGATAGAGTTGGCCGAGAGAGGATAAATGGACATTGAGCAAAAGCAAGTTTAGAACAGAAGTCAGGAAGCACTTTTTTACAGTGTTATACTGTAAATGCATGGAACGCCCTACCACGTAAAGTAGTAACAATTAAAACACTAGTAACAATCAATAAACAATGAACTCCTATTAAACTATATACTCTAAGTAGAGACACATGGGCCGGATTTTCAAAAGGTAGTAAATGATAACTCCAGTGTTAATCAACAAATAGGTATGTAGCATTGATTTGGGTATTTTCAAGCAGTTGTTTTGCCTATTTTTGTTGTTAAATAATCGTGCTAATGTGATTTCCGGAATTATGTTGATTTACGAAATAATGTTAATATCTTAACGAGGAGTGCTTCTTGCGACTGTTTCTTTTGTTTGCATGGAAATTTAAAAGCAAATCCTTGTTAATTGTCATAATTTATCAGGAGTTAATTTGCACTTGGAAAAGGAGAGTTTTAATTAACGAAAGAGTATATAACTCACCTTGAAACAGACCGCGTCTGTGATGCCGATGATACAGAGGGAGAGTGTACAGGACCAGAGCTGATTTCTTACTACCCAGATAATTCAATATTTGTAGTTATGAACATATTTTAGCCAGGACTTAAATTGTCATGGAATATTTCCCAACTGCCACAAATCCCCCCAAACACATCTAAAAAAAACAAACAAACAAACAAACAAAAAAACAGGATCATTTAAAGCAATTACATATATTTTATTTTAAACCATAAGCATTTCTTACACGTTTTGCTTTTTGTTTCTGTAGCCAACTAGAAAATTACATAAAAGTACAGTTCAGTAATACTTCAAACTTAAAATAAGTAAAACTCTAAGATATAAATGCATGAATCAACCTTATTTAAGTGCAGCTCTGGACTTTGACAGAGAAGGTCTCTGATTCCCGACACATTAAGTAAATTGCATTGCTATAAAAAAAAAAAAACAGGCATTGCATTCCCAGTTTTACATTCACAAATTACTATAAAGGAAAGAAAAGGTTTTGAAAAACTAGTGTTGACAGTGTTCTAAATCGTATCTCCGGCCATTTAGTCAAGTACTTCAAGTTGTTATATTGTTTCAAACTAGTTAAGCTCGTACATTCTCAGGCAACCAAACCAATATCTTGTTTCAGGTCTGTCGATTAGTAGTGACATTGTGTCAAGTTTACACAGCAGTTAACTCGTTTACAGTTACACATGATACACACACACACATTACAAGCAACAACCAGGGAAAGGAAGGACAGACGCACACATACAGATACAGAAGTGGCACGTCTGACTATCAAGAAATTATCACTGCAACTGTAGCCTATTTGAATTCTGCATACGTACATTATATGACAGCTGACCTCACTGTAGATCTTATTTAAATTATACAAATAATAACCTAAGTGTAAATAATGAAATCTTGGTATAGAAAACGGCATATTAGACATTACAATAAATTGTCTTTATGTGATTGTGGATTTGCAGTGGTTCCTTGGCTTTTGACACCTGTGTCTTATCCACACAAGAACGAAGAACAGGCGTACAAGTACACACAGATCCACTAGGAATGTGATCGAGATCATTGACTTGGATTTTGCCTAAAAGTATTTGTAATGCTGTCATACTCCCCCCACAATTTATGTACAATGTACACTTTCACCTTCACACGTTTATGTTCTTATAATACTGTTAGTGTTCGGTGGCTACTTATTTATCGCAGAGGCGAGCAAAGAGTACCAGAGAAAATGCATGATTAGAGGAATTCACTGAGCAATTAATTATAAATAAATATTGGGTTTGGGAGTTCTATCAATTTTTGAAAGCTTAATAAATATATAATGAAGTGTTACATACATGGTATAAATGTATAATATAGCTGACAACTTCAAACGTATTTATTTATAGCCTACAATCGTACATACTAAAATACATACAAAAGTATATGTCAACATAAGAAAATAAATTCCAACCAATCTACAAGGATGACTTATCCCCGCCCCCATCCAAAATAAGATTGCAAAATGCACATTAAAATAGTTGTATATAGTAATTTGTACATGCTGCATGACAAAATGCACAATATTAAATTAAGTTTACAAATTATACACACACTAGATATTACAATTATTTTTTATTTCCATCTGGCTGCTGCTCGCTGGTGGGAGAGCCGTCTGTACGCTAGTAGTTTCCATAACAGCGAATTCTGATTCCATTATTTTTTCTTGATCTTGTTAACTGCATTTTGAGTTTCCCTTATCTAGTCATTGACACAGGCAGTGATGTACGTGACCTGCGACAATCTTTTTAATGAGAAATGCGTTCATTAATGACCTCATCGACTCAATTTCAAAGCATTAACAAATTTATTTAATTAGCAAATTTCGTTTGAAAATGAGAGCTACTAAAGCTCTTGTTACTATACCGTGAGTTCGATAAATAACTGTTTTTTGAAAATCCTGCCCATGGTGTTCTAAGAAGGAGTGAGCCTTGATGACCTCAATGGCCTCTTCTCATTCCCAAACTTTTCTAATGTTCTTAGGTTCTCATTTCACACTATACCAAGTTGTTCTAGAAGAACTGAGAAATTACTATTTTCATAAGGAAAGACTATGCAAAGGGGATGAAGTCATCAACTGTATATTTAAATGTATGTTTTGTTTATGCAGTTGTTTTTGTGTGTCGTCATGCTTTTTGAATATATGTGGTTGGGTGCGCATGTTCATGTATTTATAGTGCACACATTATTTATTTCTTAGCAGATGCCCTTACCCAGGGTGACTTACAGTTGTATACAAAAAATACATATCAAGAATTACAGTACAATTAAGAGCAAGATACAAAATACATTGACTTCAGTCCTAATAAGAGCAAATACAAAACACAATACGATTTGATATCGGTGCAGTTCAAGAGCAGATTACAGTGTTGATAGTTACATCAGGGTTAGATACGAGTGCAAGTGAAATACAAAATACTACAGATTGGGTTAAGTGCAGGATTAAATACAGTAAATTAGGGAGCAGGTAAGTGCAAGTTAAAGTGCATTAAAGGCAGAGTGCTATATAGTCCAGAAGGGAAGAGTTGAGTTTTACAGGTGTTGTCTGAAGAGGTGTGTCTTGAGGAGGTGCCGGAAGGTGGTCAGGGACTGCGCAGCCCTGACATCCATAGGAAGGTCATTCCACCACTGCGGGGCGAGGGTGGAGAAGGACCGGGCTCTGGAGGCAGGGGAGCATAGAGGAGGTACAGCCAGTTTTCTAGTGCAGGCAGAGCAGAGAGGTTGGGTGGGGGTGTAGGGGGAGATGAGGGTCTGGAGGTAGCTGGGTGCAGTCTGGTCAAGGCATCGGTAGGCGAGTACAAGAGTCTTGAATGGTCATTCTTTCTGTTGCAGTACCGCACAATATATCACCAGTTATATCAATTCAACAATGTGGATTACTTATTATCAATATTATCACATTGTGCTGAGAACAGATTTCCCAGTTATTGATATTGATGGAATAAATACGAAATACAGTGTGTATTGTACAGAGAACATGGGAGCTCAGTTTTGAGCATCCAAGTGTTTGTTACCATGAGCTAATGCGAAGTATATATTCCCATACCTGATTGCACTGTACATAATGCAGTAAATACAATGATGTGCATGACCAAGGGCACCAGACCATAGTAAAAACATATCTCGATTATAACGCGCTTTGGATATTACTTTCCTACAGCATGTCCCCCAATTTCCTATAGTAGTGATTCATGCAATATTTCTACAGTAAATACAGTACGTGTTGTTCAAACTGTAAACAACTTCTCAGTCTAACTTCCATTTCTGTCTCTTCCTTTTGATACAGTATTTGAACTGAAGAAAGGCTGCATTGGCACTTTATAATACAGACATCTTATTCAGCATTCGTTTTATAACTAAATCAATATTAGGCCTATCTATCTAATGCATTTTATTAGCACCCTTTTTTCAGATTGTGTTAATTAAAGAAATCCACCTTAGAAGGTTAAAAAGGAAAGAGTAATATGTACAAACTTTGCAGCTACCAACTCGACACTCAAATTCTGTATGTACTGTAAGTAATGTGTCGGTACTGTCAGTATTCTCAAACTGACAGATATCATAATCAGATTTAAATTACATTTTTACCTGAAGGAAGGGGGATGTAAACAGTTAATGAAAAACATAAGATTATTATATATATATATATATATATATATATATATATATATATATATATATATATATATATATATATATATATATATATATATATATATAATTTCTTTTTTAATCTTTCAGTATAATTGTGCTGCCATTCCTTTGGGCAGCCCCATGGTTTTAGCCTCTCTATCCTGAAGCGATTGAAAAGTACTTGGGCTTTGTGGCTTTCTCTCCACTTACACTGCACACTCGTATGATCCCTGTCACGGTTGCCTTCGAGGGTTTCAACAACATGGTCAAATTCTGTGAAAAATGAGTTTAATCTTTGTATCCCGTGAGGCTGTGTTGGAGTGAAATTCCTCACTTCTTGGTGTGGAGCTTTAGTAAATTATATAGTAATAGTAGTAGTAGTAATAATAATAATAATAATAATAATAATAATAATAATAATAATAATAATAATAAGTAGAACTGCCAGGCAGTTTTATGACTTAGTACCAGTTGGACATTTTGGCAAGCCATTAGTTCATTATCTCATGATACTTTATAACTTTAAACACCATAGTAATCATGACCCTATCTACACACTGTAAGGAGTTATAAGCTAATTTTACATTTAACCTCAAGGAGAGGTCAAAGGCCACTATCAAGGTCATTTCTGGATATAGCATATATGGGTTCATGTCTGTGTTCCATAGTAACCATGACACTATATACACTCTGTAAGGAATTAAAAGCTAGTTCTACATTTTACCTTAATGAGAGGTCAAAGGTCATGATCAAGGTAATTTTTGAATAGAGCATATATGGGTTCCTATCTGTGTTCCATAGTAACCGTAATCCTATGTGCAATGTAAGGTGTTATAAGCTAGTTTTGCATTTGACCTTAGGGAGTGGTCAAAGGTCACGGTCAAGGCAATTTTTGAATAGAGCATACAGTATATGGGTTCCTATATGTGTTCCATATTAACCATTAATCTGCACTCTGTCAGGAGTTAAAAGCTAGTTTTACATTTGATCGAAGATTTTGAAAGGTTTTTAAAGCAATGCGTCAGACGGGCATATTGGTTTATGCACAAACACCATTTTTGAAAAAGTCAATTGTATTGAAGAGGGATGATGCTTGTCAACTTTGAAGTTAATCAAATAAACCGTTTTTCAACTGAAGTGGTTTTAAGAAGAAAATGTAGGCCTGGCGGCCATCTTGTTTTGCCAAAGAACACAATTTTGCCCTATTTGAATTCCACTGTTCCCAAGATGATGCCTACCAAGTTCAGAGTTAGTTGGTTAAACAGTTTTCAAACAGAAGCAGTTTGATGTTTGGGGCACGTTTCTGTGAATTTGGTGGCAGCCATTTTGATATTAAAATTTATCGCAGCAACTTAGGCTTTGCAAACTTGAAGCAGATTTTGTTCTTGATGATACATGCCATTCGATCACTTCACCGGTTCCCAAGAAGAACATTTTGAAAGGTTTTTCAAAAAAATGCATCAGGCTGCCATCTTGGTTGACGCAGGAGCGCAATTTTTCAGCATCTGATTTGTATTCAACCCATTGATTGGTTACATGGCGGTCAAGCAGGAGCAGTTTGAAGTTTTGGAAATAATAATAATAATAATAATAATAATAATAATAATAATAATAATAAAAATAAAAATCTTTAAAATAACAATAGGCTTCCCCAGCCATTCTTGTTTGGAAGCCTAATATATTATTATTATTATTATTATTATTATTAATAATAATAATAATAATAATAATAATAATAAATAAATAAATAATAATAATAATAAATAACATTTTTTGATAAAGCTGGCAGTGTTCTTTTCATGAACTACATTCCAAAGCTGCTTGGTAAATTCAGCCTCTCAATCCAGGGCAACAGTAATTGAAGTTCTGTTTAACTTTCAGAATATTTAATACCATGCAAATAACATTGCAAACATTTATAAACGACATGCCCAACCTTCATGTGTCCTTAAATGTGTTTATTTATTCAGGTTTACAGTCTCAAGGTGAAGTACCACATTTACCACGCTTTGACATCTGCAAATTCGTAAATGTCAGATAGCTATGTTGAAATGTTGAAATGTAGAACTTTTATTCCTGTTGAATTGTTTGTGTTTTGTTTTACATCAGTATAACAATTGTCTCTTCAGCCAAATGGAATTCCAGCAAATGAAAATGCACTCCATTAGGACAATATTGTAGACCTTTAAATTGTATTTTGTAATAGAACAGATGTCTACAAAGCAGACAGGATTTTGCTGTTTCAAAAATGACAGAATGACCTTTGTTAACTGCTGAGTCCTGTGGTAAGTCAGCAGTTGCTGCAAAGTCTATGTTGAGTGTGGTCCTGACTTGATATTTTTTTAATGTGTATTTGTACTGAGTGTGGTCCTGCCTTTAGTGTATTCCTGGTTTGATATGAATAATTATTTTTGCATTGTGTTGTTTTGTGCTGCAGCCGGAATCGCTGTTCTATAAACGAGTGCTTCCATCTCATTGAATGTTTAGTAGAATTTGTTTTTTTAAACCAACAAAGCAGCTTTTCAAATTCTGATAAGTTGACAAATAAAGTTTACATTTTCCCTCTGTGCTTTTCCAGGTGGACATACGCTGACTTCTTTAACAGATACAGAGTATTGATGAAAAAGAAGGAAATTGTTCTTTCGGACAAAAAGCTCACCTGCAAGAATCTGCTGGAGAACCTGGTGAAGGTGGGTTATCTCTGTTTTTCACTATACACATTTCTACCTGTGCAGCAGTGCCTTTTGGGGCTTGCATGGAAACACCATAACATAAAATAAATGAATAATGAGGGAAAGGTAGAAGCAGTATTCTAGTTTGTTGCTACTTTGGTTGTCCTATGGAGTCTGAACAAACTGCCTTTTCTGGACTGTGGCTTTTTTTAACTGTGTGGTGTTTTCAAGGTCTGGTTGAGGTCACTCTTCCTAGATATATCCGAGGGTCTATCATTTTAATACATATGAATATTTGGAAAATAATTACCACTCAGTATCAACAGCTGCTTGTTCTCAATTTCATTCCAAGAATTCAAGAGGAATTCAGTAATTTTACTTGATTTAGATTTTGGTGGTTAGATTTTGAAATTACATATTATTTATGTATATCATCCAATTTCAATAGATAGAAAAGCATACACAGTTCTGCCAAGCTTTTTCTGAAAATTGTTCATTGCACAGCTTTAGGAAAGTAAACCACATATTAAAAGACAGTATCATCAGCTCCGGGATATTTAGCAGTAGTGTGAGAGGGATAGATGGAGCTTTTTAGTAATGTATACAGTAATACTTTGGGATTTTTAGTATACAGTAATATATTGGTATTTTGCTATGCCCCGTTGAACATCAATAGCTGTAGCAAGAATTGTTGCACTTGCTTATTTAGGTGCTAGACTTTAAAATAATAAATTAGCCACATTGACAGGAAAATGATAGATTGTAAGCAAGACGCACTCTGTGCATCTCATACCAAGGACATTTAAAATCCCATTGCTTAGTGGTGCACACTGGTAAATGTGTCATTGATCCATTTCAGTTAACCAGACGGTGCATGTGACACATTTGAGATCCTGAATGCCTCCTAGTTTTTGTACATTGACTGCAACTCTCAGACCTTTTTCTGTTCTTTTGAAACCGTATGAGTTGAACCTGAAAATAAAAGCTCTTTGCCTGTTTATTAGATAGCCCTGTTTTGCAAGCTCCCTTATGCATTTTTTAACATTGCTGAACAGTTGACAGTATCCGTACTGTGTCAGTCCCGTCTCTATCTCCCTGCCATCAGCACCTACCTGTCCAGGGAGTTCTGTAGTCTCAGAAAGTCTTCCTTTGTAGAAGTGTCATCGAGACACCCGCTTAACCACAGTTTATTTGACTGGTTTCACTATAATTATGATGTGAGGAACGTTTCAGTGTTCTGCTGCTATGTGTCTACTGAATAAGAATTTGTTTATCTTTTTTTTTAAGTTTTTAGGTATTAATACTGACTACATCAGTGCCTTCTGCATGGAACAAAAGCATGCCTACTGGACATTTCATACAGTATTAATATAACTGATAAGTCTCCCACATTAATATATGTGTATCTATTTGCATGCACATCACTATTAGTGGAAGCATCCATCCATCCATCCAGTAAATTGCATTTTTACATATAAAATGGCAATACACGGTTTACAAGACAGCTTAAAAAGGAAGGTGTTCCGAAGGACTTTCATAAAAGGTTTACAATTGTTTGTATCTGCCAGGGAATTACTATAAAGTATGATGTTGGTAGAAGTTCGACCTCAGTTCATACAACTTCAAATGAGGTTATAATGAATAGCATATAGGATTATAAGGACTGATTTTCCTCGACAGGATCCAGACAAGTTCCAGTTTGGAAGAACCAAGATCTTCTTTCGCGCTGGTCAGGTTGCTTACCTGGAGAAGCTACGAGCAGATAAGTTCCGCTTTGCCTGCATCATGATCCAGAAGAGCGTTCGGGGCTGGCTGCAGAAAGTGAAGTACAGGAAGATCAAGAAGGCCGCCATGACAATGCAGAGATATGGGCGTGGCTATCTGGCACGCAGGTCAGTCAAATGCCTCATGGGTAATTCTAGCTCAAGTGGACCAAAATCTGTGGGGATACATAAACCACACATTAGGAATAAAAGGGTCTTGTGAAGCTCATTCCACTCATAGGGGGAACATGTCTGGTGGCAAAAATAACCAACATGCGGGGGCTGACCTAGACAAATAACCTTGGTATCTTCAGCCTGTTTCAGCAAAAGATAACACCTTCACATAGTTCATTAAACAATTAAACAACCACCCTTTTTTCTTAAACCAATAATGCTCTTATGCCATTGTATGTTTCCACTTGCAGACTGGCGGATCAGCTTAGGAAGACACGAGCCGCCATTGTGTTCCAGAAGCAGTACAGGATGCTGCGTGTCCGCAGGGCCTACCTGAAGATTCGAAACGCCACGATTACCATCCAGGCTTACGCGAGAGGCATGTCTGTCAGGCAGCTTTACCATGAGGTAAGGATTATAATTGGTTCTAGTTCCACTGCTGCATCTTTGACTCTATAGTGGGAGAGACAGTGGTCTGCGTATTAAGGAGTAGCGGCTGCCCTTTTGCGGTTGGAGAAGTTAGATCTTTGTGGAAACAGCTGGACCTCTCATCGTTAAGGATATTATGTTTGTCTCCTTAAGTCTGTTTGCAAACGTTTTAAATGGTTCTGGGTTTTGTCCATCCAATACTGAGTTATACTATTTTGTTTTCTCTAAATATCCCTTTACTTGGCTTTGAGCTTGTATGGAGAATCCTAAGGTTCTGGACAGCCTATCTCGCGCAAATAACATGATGTGATAATGAGACCTTTCAACTCTGTCTATATAAATGTAGAGTAGGTGGGGCTAGAAAAGTTGAATGGCCAGATTGGCACATGATTTGAATTGAATAAAGTAGACTGTTCAATCCTGGCACTTGGTATTCTCCAGGCAAGCTCAGGTAAAGCCAGGTGAAAGGAGATTTAAAGACAAATAATAACTCAATAATGGAGATCAGATCCCAGGATCACTCAGAACGATTGCTAACACCATAAAAAGCAAGAAACATGTAAAAAAAAAGACAAAAGAAAAAGCAATTAAAATAAAATACGTATGCTGAGATTTTCTTTTATACATTTATACAGCCAGGACCAAGACTGCTTAATACATTGTTGGTCCCATCACCTTTATATGATTATGGAGGAGCATACGATAGAAGTGCCATCATCGGCTCACATGCATTAAAACTTAATTCAGTCTCTTTATTTTGTGTATTACAGTTTTTTTTTTGTTTTGTTTTGCTGTCCCCTAGTTCTTGTTGCACCACAAGGCAATGGTCATTCAGAAGTATGCGAGAGGCTGGATGGAACGAAAGAAGTTCAAGCGTGCCCGAAATGCAGCCGTCGTGATCCAGTGTTCCTACCGGCGTCTGCAGGCCCGACGTGAACTGAAGCAGCGAAAGATAGAGGCGCGCTCAGCTGAGCACTTCAAAAAGCTCAACGTCGGCATGGAGAACAAGATAGTGCAGCTACAAAGGAAGGTGGATGAGCAGGTAATGACTAAAGACAAGTGCCAATCGGGGTCTGTGAAACCAGCCCTTATTGTTTAAAGTTATAGAGAACTCCCTAAGGATTCTACTAGTACTTAAGATCCAGCTTCCACAAAGATGCCATGCCCATTGTTAATGCACCACTCCCTATCTCCTTCCAGAGCAAGGAGTACAAGAGCTTGAATGAGCAGCTGAGTGTGGCCAACACGGCTTACTCTGTGGAAGTGGAGAAGATGCGCAAGGAGCTGGAGCAGTACCGAGGCAAGAAGGGTGAAGGGAACCAGATCAGCAGCCTGCAGGAGGAGGTGCAGAGGCTCCAGACCAAGCTGAATAAGGCACAGACTGAGAAGAAGCAGCTGGAGGACATATACTACACTGAGAAAGAAGATCTACTAAAGGTAGACCACCTCAGGTCCACAACCTGCACAAATAAGCAATGCAAAAGAACCAGTTACCCCAGGCTGATTGCCTTATAAGGGAGATATTTTAATGGTGTGTTATCAGTCACTGGGGCACTGTAATCTTCATTAGAGAAACAAGTATAGTAAGTATACAACTGGTATTTTGTATAAGAGGGAGGGTGCTGCATACAGTCTAGCCTCTCTTACGATATGATACTGTGAATACTTTTGTTGATCCTAGAATTGGAAGCAACTGTACATATTACATTGTTATAAATATAATTTAAAAGAAGAGCAAGGCATACTTATTTTGTTAGCAATTTTTAAAGAATATATTTTCCTTTGATAGCTGTAGAACGTGTTGTTTCCTATGAACAAGAACACGTTTATGCTTCCGGCAAGAGCTAATGGAATCTTTGGGACGAGAGCTTAAAAGGAAACGTTAAGAACAATTCAGTGTGGCACTTTTTTTCCAGCCTCCACCCTCCATTGATATTTCAAAGGTTCTTTTTCTAGCGCTTTGAAGTTCCCAAATCCATTCAGTCATGGCTATCACACAAAGAGTTGGCAAGCCCTAAGTGGCAGGCTTTGCTTTCTTCACCTCCCATGTCATAGATTCTGTCATTCCATCCTCTTTACAGGGGAATAACCATACCCTTGTTTTCGATGAAAATGGCAAAAGTAAAACGATAGCTGCTTTTGTACAGATGGTCTGGCTTCTATAGAGAGAGAGAAAAAAAACAGCTTTTAATGAACATAATAAAGTCTCTGTTGCGTTTCTTTCTGACAGAATAAGCATTAACCCACACCTCTCTAATTTGGGGGTGCCTATTAACTTTTGACAAGTCTCTTTGAGATATTGCTTTTATTATTTAATCCCTATGACAGGTGTTTTATAAAATAAATGAATATAGGTTTCTTAATACGTATGTTTTGAAACTCCAAAGCCCTAAAGATGTAGCCTGCCTATATAAAGAAGATAATACAAAAGACTAAAGGTTTAAACGATAAACAAAAATAAAGATCCTAAATGTTTATCTGAAAATGCACTGTTTTGTGAAGGTGTTGTCATTTATTTTAAACAACTGTAATTAAATACTGTTTGTGAAAATCATTGTAAAATTAGAAATAATCGAATCCCTGAAATTACTAGTGTAGAGATTCTCGGCACCCACAGCTAGGAGGTGAGCTTATGTTGCCCAGCTGAGCTGTGGGTCCCTCAGAGAAGATGACTGAAGCATGTTAATGCCCACCACATGTGGCAGTGCAGTATTCCTGGGGTTTGCAAAGAGAAACCTGACCCTGTGTCTTACTCAGTGGTGTGGAAAGAGCTCTTGGTTAAACACTAACTTGATCTTCCAGTAGGTACAGCAGTAATGTTGTGTTTGTTTACTTTTGTGCAGAGATTGGCAGATCTCGAGGAAGAGAATGCACTACTGAAACATGACAAAGAAGAGATGAACCAAAGAATACTGAGTCAGTCTAAAGACTCTGAAGGTAAGACCCAGGGCAATGTTTTTTTTTGTAGTTAATAAAAAGCCTTATGGGATTTCGCGTAGTGCCCTTTGGTGGACATTGCTCCCCAGGGATCCATGGAAACCGTGACAGACATTTAAGAGCTCACCAGTAATAATTATGTCTAAGATACGGGTGAGTGAGCTTGCACAGATACTCAATGTCTCTGCATGTCAGCTGGCAGCAGGTGACCTGCCAGCACCACTGATACTGTGGGACCTAATGGTGAAGTGAAAGTATTGTGGAAGCAGGGTGCATTTATAATTCATTACAACAAGTTTTGTTAGAAATAGTTACGGTTTAAGCGGGAAGCCACAAAAGTTCGTAAATTGCTTACAAATTCAGCTGCATCCAGGTTTGGCTTTTAGCATAGACACTGAGATGTGTTGGGCAGGGTAGCATTCAGTGATAAGGGGAGCAGAGAAAACAGCAGAGGTAAGAATTCATTTTAAAACCTTAGCAACAACACCTTTAACAAGGAAAGGTTCCACTAAACAATAATAAGGGGAGCAGTAAAAATCAATTTTCAGTTACATTTTTACTGCTCCCCTGATGTGGGCATTCATTAGCTCAAATGTTTAGGGGGGTTTCCAGGTCTTTGTCATTGTAACTAACTTTTGCAGTTTTGTCCTCTGATTAGCTGGGCTAATGAAACTACAGAACCATTTGCCCAAATTTGATTAAACTTTGCATGGACACAAGACGTTATTCAATATACTGCGAGTGTTGCTCATGCCGACGTAGTTTTTCACACTACAGACAGCTGATTGGCTTTACTGTGTAAGACTATATTTTGGGAACCGCGTGCCACGATTTGATTAACATGGAAACAAAGTTGAACTATAGTCACACACTGCTATGATGCATTTTTAAAACTGTAGCATCCTTTTATTTTTATTTTTTTTAGTTGCAAAATATTTGTGGGCATTACAAGTTAACTCAAACTTTAATTTCATAGTTGTTCATTATGACCCGCCACATTTATAATTCAAGCCAAAGAGCAAACAGTTTCAAGAGACACCTCGTTAACTTACTATAGAGAATAAAACAAGCTCATGAAGGCCGTAGGCCTGCCAAAACAAGTGTCTTATCTGCTGAAAAGTTTTCGGTTTAAAATAAATTTAATTTCTATTTAGTATATCTGCACTGTATTGAAATGTATTTGCTTAAGATTGTAAGTCACCCTGGATAAGGGCGTCTGCTAAGAAATTAATAATAATAATAATAATAATAATAATAATAATAATAATAATAAATAATAATAATAATAATAATAATAATATCTTACAAAGTCCATATTTTGACAGAAGTGGAAAGACTACTACTGTGTTCTGGAGTCATGCATATATTTATATATAGTACTGGACAACTGTCATGTCTACTGTAAGCTCAGTTTGTGACTGTTGTCTGTGTCCTGCTCCCCTCAGACCAGGTCACCAGCAAGACACTGAAGGAAAGCCAGCAGAAAGCTGAACTGGACGATGAGAGGGCGCGCTATCAGAACCTGCTGAAGGAGTATTCCCGACTTGAGCAAAGATACGACAACCTCCAGGAGGAGACGTCCCTGGCCAGGGTACGCCATTATCAATTCACAGATACAGTACTGTGCAAAAGTTTTAGGCAGGTGTGAAAAAATGCTGTTAAGTAAGAATACTTTCAAAAATAGACATGTTAATAGTTTATATTTATCAATTAACAAAATGCAAAGTGAGTGAACAGAAGAAAAATTTACATCAAATCAATATTTGGTGTGACCACCCTTTGCCTTCAAAACAGCATCAATTCTTCTAGGTACACTTGCACACAGTTTTTGAAGGAACTTGGCAGGTAGGTTGGCCCAAACATCTTGGAGAAATAACCACAGTTCTTCTGTGGATTTAGGCAGCCTCAGTTGCTTCTCTCTCTTCATGTAATCCCAGACAGACTCGATGATGTTGAGATCAGGGCTCTGTGGGGGCCATACCATCACTTCCAGGACTCCTTGTTCTTCTTTACGCTGAAGATAGTTCTTAATGACTTTCGCTGTAAGTTTGGGGTCATTGTCATGCTGCAGAATAAATTTGGGGCCAATCCGATGCCTCCCTGATGGTATTGCATGATGGATAAGTATCTGCCTGTACTTCTCAGCATTGAGGAGACCATTAATTCTGAGCAAATCCCTAACTCCATTTGCAGAAATGCAGCCCCAAACTTGCAAGGAACCTCCACCATGCTTCACTGTTGCCTGCAGACACTCATTTGTGTACCGCTCTCCAGCCCTTCGGCGAACAAACTGCCTTCTGCTACAGCCAAATATTTCAAATTTTGACTCATCAGTCCAGAGCACCTGCTGCCATTTTTCTGCACCCCAGTTCCTGTGTTTTCGTGCATAGTTGAGTCGCTTGGCCTTGTTTCCACGTCAGAGGTATGGCTTTTTGGCTGCAAGTCTTCCATGAAGGCCACTTCTGACCAGACTTCTCCGGACAGTAGATGGGTGTACCAGGGTCCCACTGTTTTCTGCCAATTCTGAGCTGATGGCACTGCTGGACATCTTCAGATTGCGATGGGAAGTAAGCATGATGTGTCTTTCATCTGCTGCAGTAAGTTTCCTTGGCCGACCACTGTGTCTACGGTCCTCAACGTTGCCCGTTTCTTTGTGCTTCTTCAAAAGAGCTTGGACAGCACATCTGGAAACCCCTGTCTGCCTTGAAATTTCTGCCTGGGAGAGACCTTGCTGATGCAGTATAACTACCTTGTGTCTTGTTGCTGTGCTCAGTCTTGCCATGGTGTATGACTTTTGACAGTAAACTGTCTTCAGCAACCTCACCTTGTTAGCTGAGTTTGGCTGTTCCTCACCCAGTTTTATTCCTCCTACACAGCTGTTTCTGTTTCAGTTAATGATTGTGTTTCAACCTACATATTGAATTGATGATCATTAGCACCTGTTTGGTATAATTGTTTAATCATACACCTGACTATATGCCTACAAAATCCCTGACTTTGTGCAAGTGTACCTAGAAGAATTGATGCTGTTTTGAAGGCAAAGGGTGGTCACACCAAATATGGATTTGATTTAGATTTTTCTTCTGTTCACTCACTTTGCATTTAGGTAATTGATAAATATAATCTATTAACATGTCTATTTTTGAAAGCATTCTTACTTTACAGCATTTTTTCACACCTGCCTAAAACTTTTGCACAGTACTGTACGTCCTCTTCGGCAACAGCCCTAGTCTTACTAGAAACAATTTCCTACAAACATAGAGCATTCTCACTGCCTCAGACACTTCTTTCACTTGACTTACAGTACAACACATCTAAATAACATTTTTGTGAACATTTAGGAGTTTTTGTTTGAAAACAGTGTGCGTGTTTTATAACGATAATACAGTGTATATTAACAGTTACTGTAAATAATTCAGCTCAAGGGCGGCAATAGTGTGTCTACAGTATATAGAGTATGGAGAGCTATACATACATTTTACTGGTCCAAAAAGAGGCGCAGTAATCTTACCCCCATTCTGTTTTTTTCCCCAGTTTCATCCTGGACACAGGAGAAACCCCTCCAACCAGAGCAGCCTGGGCTCAGACTCCAACTACCCGTCCATCACCTCTGAGATCGGAGACACGGAGGACACCCTACAGCAAGTGGAGGTAACAGGACTCCAGGACACTCTTTTCCTGGTCTTCAACATGCATTTTAAATAATATAGGATTAGGCTATTTAAAAAAAAAATAACATTCCCAGAATTCAAGGGGTGTCGTGGTGTTTAACACATTGAATCCACATTACTGTATCAAATATAACAAAATGTAAAGCAACATGTTCTTACTTTAAGAAACAATGATTTGGACCCCTCACTATTAGTGCTCTGGAAAGTCTTGTAAGTATATGTGTTATTGGTAGGTAATAATGAGGCATTTGATTTGCATTAGAGAAGTGGGGATTTAGTTAAGGTCTGTGTACCTAGCCTGTATGGATATTTATGGCGGAGGATAGTTGTGCAGCACATAATGCTTTTTGTTTTACTTTTTTGTAGTCGACTTGTTTGAAATGTTTGGGGTTTACACTATACAACTCCTCATTTCTAAAAAATGGAATACTATACTGAAGTGAGGCGTTCAAATCCAAACCTGACTAACCTGACTATCCACCTGACTAACTGGGGTCTATTTTAGTTCTCTAAACATAGGAGGTTCTATTTTAATGGTCTCAACACACAGTGGAGATTCCAAATCCCTATCCTGTGTGGGAAGAAATCCTAGAACAGCAAGAAAGTGGAACATTCTGCAACGTGTGCCTAATTAGTACACATTAGGTTTTAGAGAATTCATTTCGGGTGTGTTCAGAGCAAAGGGTGGAGTATATTTATTGCAAGATTGTACCTGCTTTCGCCCCTTTTTTTGCTTTCCTTTCCCTCATCCGCTTTTCACAGCTGAGGTGTAAGAACAAGGTGTAAGAAACAGTTTTGGGTGGTTGCTGTAATTGAAGGGCGATTCCTTGGCTGCCAAAAGCTTACTATTTAATGGTTTCATTAATCATCTCTTAGGGAAAAGGGTTATTAAATGTATGGACAGCTCTGCTCTGATTCCAAAAAATAAACTTTTCACTGTGGGCCAATTGCCCATTTAACGCATTAACGATGGAAGGGTACATTGTTTTATAGTACTTTTTAATGAGAATATTGAAACTTACTGTATACAAGTGAGTTATCAGTTTTCCCAACTTCTTCAGTGTCCCTCTGTTTGTTCTTGATCCATGGTACTTTGACCAGAGCCCCCTCTTTGTCTCACTCCCCAGGATATGGGCATGGAGAAGGCAGCCATGGACATAACAGTGTTCCTGAAGCTGCAGAAGAGAGTGAGAGATCTGGAGCAGGAGAGACGCAGACAACAGATTGACCTGGAGAAGATGGAAGAGCTGGTCAAAAGAAAGGTCTGCTTTTTTTTGTATGAAGTGTTTTTAATTCACTCCCATTATCTTCTTGCCTGGCTGGCCCTGCAAGTTGGTGTGACAAAGTGACAAATAATAATACGCTTGCCGATCTCTGTTTGGGAAAACAAATCTGTAAAACAGGGATGTTTTCGTCAAGCATCTGAGTTATCTAATTCCTTTTTTGCACTGTAGATGCATTCTATTTGTTATAAGAAGTCATTTTTGTTTTTGACTGGTAGGGGAATGAGGACAAGAACACAGCAGATCCAGACCATGATACAGATTCTGCCTACAACAGCCTAAAGGTAAAGATTTAGAGATTAATATTAAAGATAATAGTTTTTGGGAGTTTTTTGCTTTTGAGTCATATTTTATTTCAAAACAGTTTTGTGTAGATTTCTAAATACAATTGCAGCAGCAGACTTGCACTTTATAAATGTATTTACAAAACCTGCATTTGAATGGCAAATGATCTTAGAGTAATTAATGCCAGGTATGTTTATATAGATAGATAGATATATAGATAGATAGATAGAAATTGTGAAAGATAACCATTTTGAAGCAGACCCAGACACACAAATTGAAGTTTAAAGAACTTTTGTGCCGTTTTTATGAATTACAGAAATTATAAATCCAAAACAAAACAAAAACCTAACTCACACATGGAATACTAACTACACTTTTTTCTTTCAGTACTAACTAGCACATCGGAGGGCTAAGCCGTTTACCAATTAACAAAACAATTTTACATGCACGCAAACAAAAAGGTTTACCCACTACCTTTTAGAAAACCCACACAGGTTTCTTCACAAACAAGAGCCTGTCTCTTCACACAGACTGGAGACTGCCCTGAACAAACATTTGTGAACTTCCTTTATACCTATCTGCTTAATCACAGACAGGTGACACTCATTATTAGCCAGGTGAGTCTCATCCTGGCTCCCATGGCATTCTGGGGGATGCAGTCCTTTAGCACCTCTTGGACTACATTTCTCTCTCCTCCTCCTCCTAGTCTGCCACTGAAATGGCAGACTGGGGGCGAAGGCTTTGTCACATTGTGTGCTTCAGTAAACACCTTTGGCGTGATCTAATGAGTGTATTTATATTGTGGGCCATCAGTCTTACCTTGCTGTCTGTCTTCTATCCTACAGAGAACACCAAACTTCAATTTTATAAAGATATGTTGGTGAAAACATGGATACCCTTATGAATACTGCACTGCATGGGGACACACAATCACCCATTGTTTTCACACATGTGTGTCAAGAGTTTTAAGAGATCAATTTAATATGAAGCAACACCTAACTATAACCCCATGCACCAGGTTCTACGTAAACCACAAGGATTACACTGTTGTTCACTAGTCTACCAAGCAACTACAGTTACATAAGCCAATGCACAAAGATAGAAGAAATAACTACAAATACTGTATATAAAAGTATATTGAAATTAGCCATCTCCGTTATTCTCAAGGTGTTAAGCATACCAGCTGTAATAACGATGTGGTGAAGATGATGCACATCTTGAGCGGTGAATTTTGAATATACCAAGGCTTCTTTCAATTGTAAATATCACATAGAGTAATGTATTTAAGACAGTGTGGTTAGAATTGAGGTTAGCACTCAAAACTATTTAAAGTTTCACAGCCATGCTTCATTAGGACTAATAAGAAAGTGTGGACCCCTGGAAGAATTGTAAACTTGGTTGCTTTTCTGCAAAGAAGAATCCACCCCTAACCAACACGTCATCAGCAAGTGCATAAAAACTCTGGGTGTTATTCTTCCATGTTGCTTCTTTTTGTTTCTGCCTCCTCCTCCCCAGCCACCACCTCGCAGCGTGCCTCGTCCCAGGGGGAGGTGGCTCATAGCCACTTCCTATCTGCTGCACTGGGATGCATGTAACTGTTCATGTTTTTCCAGCCGGCCTCGTGCAGGTAGCAGTCAGGCACCCATGGACGCGGCCTCCGGCCAAATTTATCTTTCACTCGGGCCCTGAGAGCCCACCACAGTCATCGGGCACTGAGCGCCCTTCACAGTTCATAAATCATCTGCAATTCCAATCATCATCATTCATTCATCGGCATTCATTCATTGCGGATTCTCCGCGCTGAAGTGCAAAATGTACAACATATGTGCTACGTAATTAATTCCCCTTTCCTTGCATTCATTATGAAAAGGAAGATTGTAAAGGGGAGGCATCCCATGTGAACATAGACTGTCAGAAATGAAATTTGCCCTGATAATATGCCTCAGCCTTTAACTGGAGGGACCAGTTAAAGGATCAGGGACTTAATGTATTTAAACAAAGGATAAGAACATAAGAGAATTTGAGAAAGAGATGAGGACATTCGGCCCATCAGTGGTTGCCCGGTTCCTCGTAGCTTTCTGATCTGAAAATGGTCCCTCTGATTTCAGCCTTAACAACATGGCTTGGTAACCCATCCCATACACTCGCCACTTTGTGAGTAAAGAAGTGTCTCCTGCCTGCAGTTCTAAGTCTGTCTCCACTTCATTTCCGTCCTCTGGTTGTGGTTTCTGTATTAGCTAAGGTTAACTTTGTCAACTCCTTTAAATATTTAGAAGACTCAATCAAGCTCCTATCATTCTTCTTTGTTAAGACCAAACCGTTCTATCATTCCAAGCAGTACCTATGACAGCACAGTTCCTCTAAGTAGATTGTGTTTATCAGCAGGTGATTTGTTTTGTTTCACACAGAGACAGGAATTGGAATCAGAAAACAAGAAGTTGAAGAATGATCTGAATGAACTGAGGAAAGCCATTGTGGACAGAGCCACCCAGAACAATTCCTCCAATGAACTTCAAGATAGCTACAACGTGCTGCTCAACCAGCTCAAGTCAGCCAATGAGGAGCTGGACGTGCGCAAGGAGGAGGTGCTGAACTTGAGAACACAGATAGTGAGCTGCTCCCAGCAGAAAGAGCCCATCACACCCATTGTAAGTGACACTGTGTTGTTGTTCTGTATGTCTTTGTAGTAGTGGCTGTTCTGTTTAGCTGTCTATGGCAGTTTGGTCTTGAATTGGGGGGGGGGGGGGGGGGTTGTTGGAGATCAGGCTTGAACAACATGTCGCTGACAGGTCTATTTTAATGATCTTAACAGGGACTGATTAATACCGTAGTCCTCAAATGTATAAACCCGATTTTCCGCTGATCTTATTTCTATGGTGGCTTATCAAGGACAAACCTTTCTGTCAAGATCACGAGAAAAATGATCTCAGGAACTTGACATTTCAAACTTTTATGTCAAGATCAGAAGATAATGTATCTTGTGATTTTGACATAACTCATTTATGTTTAATGTTGTTAATATGTGCATCAGTAAATCAGCCCTGGTGGAAAAGACCAATAAGATTAAAAAGCGGTGATATTTATATTGAGCACATGCTTTTCAGTTTTTTCACAAGATCACAGCCACCATGCAGAGTTCTATAATAAGTGCACTTAATGATCAAATCCTGAGTAGCAACACACCTGTCCTGTGAACTAATTTGCATGTTGTATATTTTAGTAGAAAGGACCATGAATCCAGGTTTGATTGCATAAAATATTATCTACACTCTGGTTTAATCTGAATAATACTGATGTGCATCCAATTGGATATAATAGGTTTTCCCAGCTTTACTGGGCAAACCCATTATAAGATGGAGTCCATTGAGTGCTGAATGATCCGTGACCAGGAGCTTGCAGCGCTGCTTAATTAGAAGTGCTTAATTATACTGCGAGTTATTTAAAATGAAAATCCCCACAAATTACCATTGCACACAGCTCAGCTACTTCAAGACACAATTACTTGTTTACTTTAGAATCTGCATTAATGGTGTGTTCTTTTTTTTTTGCTGTCTAATTTTTCAGTTGCCTATATATCTATAGAGAGAGAGAGAGAGCTCTATCTATCTATCTATCTATCTATCTATCTATCTATCTATCTATCTATCTAATTAGGGTTTTAAATCTATTAATTATAATAAATTAATCACACCTGTGGGTTATGATCAATTTAAAAAAGAATTTATGAATTCATCTTGTTGATGAATTTTGTCAAGTGTGGTATCAAAAAACAGTGTGTGAAAAAGAAATGTTGAAACAAAAGAAATCTTGAAAAAACCACACTTGGCCTTTCTCTTATACATTTGCTGGACTGTGAACTACTCTAGAATATCTATGCCACCCATGAACTTACTCTGCTGGCAAACTATCATGGTATGATCAAAGTCTAATTGCATTGTTATTTTCCCCAGCTAGATACTTGTTGGTTGTGCATCAGTGTAAGATGACATAGTGTAACTATGTTTATTTGCTGTTAGGATGTTTACCACACAGAAAATGCTATGACTGTAGTGTTATTATTATTTATTTCTTAGCAGACGCCCTTATCCAGGGCGACTTACAGTCGTAAAGTCGTTAGGCATGATCCATATTTGCAGCATGAACAAAATGCTTCCAAAGTGTATACAGTGGTGGATTTCAATAAAGAATGTTAGCTGTAGTATATCTTATATCTACAAACAGGTCACATTGATTTTTTTTTTTATTTTTGATCCCAAAAATGTAGAAAGATGGTCCACATGGAGGAAGCTTTTGTTTTCTCTGCAGGTGGCAGCAATTACTGTTGCGAGGAAGCAATCCTGGGTCTCAGGGTATAAAAAACATATAAATGTTATTAAATGTTAAAATGTTATTATTACTGCAGGAAACCAAGAAAATGCCTGACTGGAGCAACAGTAACAAACACATGAACAGAGATGATGCCATTGAGGCCTATCAGGGAATCTGTGAGACTAACAAGTAAGCTGCTGTTTACGATAAGGAACTGGAATAAATTAAATTACTAAAAACAAAATAAGAATTATAGACTTCAGTCTTGGCTCTCCAAGCGAGTACTCCTGTGGCAATTTTGTAATATTATTCCTGCTGCCACATGTTGCGTGTCTGAACAGTGTGGCACAGCTGAAGGAAGTTGGCATGCACGGATACCCATATCACAAACACTGTTGTATTGTTTGCTTTGTATGCTGGCAATATTGAAATAACATGTCAAAGGAAAAGATTATTTAGCATGCAGTGACACAACTACAGTACTGAATAAACACTGCTTGGTTTAGCCCTCAAGCAATAATCCATGTCTAGGACTTACACACAACGAAGCACAGTAAACCATGCTCAGTAAAACTACAATTCCCACAATACAGCATTAAGGGTTGGTATCGGCACCACTTAGTCTACCTCTTTTTGCAACACTCAAACCATGTCCAATTACATTTGTATTCTTATGTATTTATTTTGATGAAAAAAACAGAATAGCTCTTGCGCAAAACACTTAAAATGCTGGTGCAAAGCATTAGAGATATTGTATTTTAAAATCTCATATATTAAAATTTTACTAATTTGAACCTCAAACAAACTTCGTTAACATGGTGTATACATTAGAAATGCATCTGCAGTGAGCAATGTTTTGTGTTGTGTATTGCAATGCCCAGCTGAAACTTTTACCTGGGCGACAAAAGAAAATGGATATCCAAAATGCATTCATATCACTCAAGGATTTCAGCAAAAATGGAAAAACTGTTTTATAACTGACAATGTATACAGAAAACCTAATGAATTGGCATAAAATACCAGCATTTCATAAATGACACTAAGCGTGAGTGAAATGCAAACTTTTTATGTATTTATAAATAATAATTTAGGGTACTGACATGTAGATTGGGAATGTCCTAGTTATCATTTTACATAAATTTGACTATCCAAACAAATCTAATTAGTTCCAGAGCTACAGTATTTGATACATGCCGCTGTTGATTCTGCAGTGCAAATTCTCTTGGGGGATTGGATGCCAGGAGTCAGAAGTGGAACTTCAATAAATCTAACTGGAATTTCTTAACAAAGCGCTAGCAGGCAGATTTACAATGTGAATATCACATAACGTGTAACAATATCCTATTGAGTAAAACAGTAGTGGCTAGTTATCTTCCCCTTAAAAAGTGTAATATACTCCTTGCCTTTTAAAAAACCTCAAACTCACTACATTAACTGATGCTAGTTGTCCCCCGTTGCTGGATAACACATAGCAAATAATGGTGCTCATACTGTTTCCTGGGAGGATTCAGATCTTAAAGGTTAAGGTTATAAAACAAATATTTCAGCAACACATGTTTGGTAGGCACTATTGATCTCTGTAGTGAAAGATGTGCTAGCTAAAAATAAAACAAAACAAAAAAACAGAACTCTTCTGAGGATTCATTGCAGCATGTAGTCAAATAACTTTTTTTTATAGCCTTGGGCTGTTTAAAACAGATGGCATTTAAGGCTGTACTTTAAATGGGATGTTACTCACTAGTATGATGAACAGTACTGTCACACCTTAATTCCACTGGTATTTCTTATTGGCACAGTATTTGTGCATGGCATGGGTATTGCTTGTATTGACTAGTGGTTAAAATCCTATTTCAAGACTTGCCTCTGGTAATGTGGGTCTGCATGGACTGGGTGAAGGAGGCCAGGGAATATTTGTATCTTTTAAAGAATCACAGAAGCCCATAGAGCTACACTTTAAAATCTCTTATATGCGTGGGTACTACACTGTGTAACAAGTGAAATGAATTTGGTGGTCTCAAACACTTTGGCTAGCAATCTGAACCGCAAAACAACCACTGTAAAATTCAGCACAGTTTGGCAGCCTCAGCTTAGCAGGGTTACAGGCAGGACTATGGAGCAGGGGAAGCCCTTTCCATATGAATTAAGGCAAATAAGGAGAGCTTAGTGCGGAGGTTTGCTAAGCACAATCCTGACTGCAGGCAATCATTTTAGCTCTTTTGAAATTCACAAAAAACCTAATAAAACTAGAAAGAATGATATTCATTTTAAAACATGTATGAGCTGTTTCTCTCTCTGTGGTACAAACACCCGCTGCACATCATGACAGCTCATTCAGCCTATGGTTTTGCCTCAGGAGGCAGAAAAACAGATTTTGTTTTTAACAGATTTTGTATTAAACTCATCCATCTTCCCTATCAGTAAGTCTGTATGTCAAGTGTGGACGAGGAAACGTCCCTGTGGATTGTGGAATAGTTTGAAACCAGTAGCTCAGTTTGGCCTCCTTCATGCACTGCAGCGCTCCCTTTCTAAGCTGATGTGCTTCTTGATCTTTCCTTTCTGGCGCAACTGACCACCTTGCTTTGTTTTGTTTTGTTTTTTTCTTTTTGTATTCCTTTTCCTTGCCTGTTTCTTTCTGTCTGTCCCACCTCCTCTTGGTTTCCAGCAAGGCTCAGGACTGGGGCTACTTGAATGAAGACGGGGAGCTTGGCCTGGCCTATCAGGGTTTAAAGCAAGTTGCCAGGTTACTACTTTCTTTTGCTTTTTGCTTGCATCTGTCTTTTCTTTACACTGGGGGTGTGGGGTGCGGTGCAATGGACAATACATTTTTCACTTTTGCGATTGGTAATGAGGCTAAACTTCATTGCAGAACTTTTGTTACTGTACTAGTGCACTCCTGGTTTGCAATATTCCTTAATTTTTTTTTATTTTTTTTTTAACCACTGTTTGGTGATATAGCAGCTGAGGTGAGGGATGTTACTATTGGGCACATTTGGTGTAATGTTTCAAGAGAAACTGGAATGACCAGTTGTTATGGAGAGTGCAAAGGTGGGCCAGCAGGGGGCACTCTGTTGAATCCAGAAAGAGATGATGAGAGAGTGCTGATATAGTTGCGATGAAGACATAACTCACCAGAAAATATGATTCTGCACTCTAACAAGCACTGCACTAAAATATAAATTCATTAAATAGTTAACATTGACTGAAGCAGTGGCCTCTCTGTAAGTACCTCTTATGTCAGGCATCATTAACAAAGCAAGTTATTTTCATGTAGAAATAACAAACAAAACATATCAATATTAAGCACATGATTAATTTACTCAAATAAATAATATTTTTAGAATGCATAAATTAAAACGATTCACTTTGACAGATTATTCTATCACACATCATTTTCTTCACAATCAATATTCATTCACAATCAAGACCCTTAGTTAACCATCTTTTGAAGGAACATTTTTACCACTAAAAACCATCTTTTTAACACTGGCACTGTGCATCAAAATACAGCAGTGTTAAGCGATGTATTTTGTGTTTTAGCACCTTGTATGCTGCAAGGATTTTACTTAAAGCACTTATCTCACGACAGGAAAAAAAACCCATTAACCATTGTAGATAGAGGAAGTAAATGTGGTTCCATTTGGATAATGACATTTTAAAGCTATTTCCACATGAAAGAATTATCTTCCACTCATCACACCCCTAGAGAGGGATGTAGATCGCTCTGCCAGCGGTGGTCAATCCAGCTGCTTGGCTGGGAGGACAACTGTTTGATATTAATGTCCTGTCCACCATTTCCTTTTGCACTACGGTACTTTTTATTTATTTGAACAATTTAACTTTTTTTATTATTATTATTAATTCAACAATGACATAAAAAAATGAGAAAAACTTATTGAACAGGACATTTTATATTACAAAGAAAATGAATGACAGTGTCAAGACATTCAATAGACACTTAGTTGCATTAAGTGTATCCCATGAATGCGACTATAGATGGGCTGATTCATTTTCATAAAAGAAAGCTTTTGCATGAGCAGGACGACACCATAAAGCCTAGAGGACACTCTCATGTTTTCAGTCACAGCACTCTTCTGTCGTCTCCTGGGGTCAGCGTTTAAAAAATGACAGTAAATTAGAACAGTAAATGGGGAACACAGTGGGTATGTAAAACTATTCTCTTTAGGAGAAAATCCATAAGCAACATGTACTATTAGAATATTTACAAATTAATATAACCAATGGAGGTTATTGAGTTATACTGTATTACAAGTCTTTAAAAATAGGTTACCAGTTTAATATTTGTAATAAATACTTATTAAGGTAAACATTTAGATGATTATAAGAGATAGTGTTGCACAGGGCAATCCTATTTTAGTCCTTGGCCACCAATAAACTCCCACTGTGTGCCCTTGTGTGGCGCTACTAGTTGCACCCAGATATTAAACATGTTACAAATAGGAGCCTTTGTAATGTGGCATCTCAGTCATGTTTTCTGGGGAAAAAAAAAGAGAACTGTATCCTTAAACTAAGTCTTATCAGGTCTTATCAGGTTCTTTTTATCACTACGACCTCTGCTCCAGACTATTAACTGACTAACACCTTCACTTTTCCCCTACTTTCCCTACATTGCCAGTCTGTATCAGTGGACTTTGCTATTGATGCTGTCAGTCACCTCTCCCCCTGAATATCCTACTATTACAGTGTCATTGCGTGTAACTGCAATGCATGAGTAAAATACAGAAACTAGTAATGTAAACCAGTATTTACTGGAGATGTATGCAATACAATAGAAGAATGTTTTAAAATGAGTTTACTTTGACATTGCTAAATCTTTTCAAAATGCGATACCAAAAAAAAATATATATATATATACTACAAAGTTACAAGCTCATAAGACATTTTATGATGGGAATACGTTATTCAGCCCATCACAGCTCACAATTTTCCTGTAAACTAAGTCATGTGGCTAGCAGCTAGAAATATCACAAGGTATTATCGCTAATTTATTTAGCTAAGTGTTGCTAGTTTTCTGGTATTTCAAACAAAAAATACAACACTATAAAAAAAAATGTTAACTTGAAAACTAAATAAACAAGCCTGTTGTGTAATTTAAACTTGTCTTACATTTTAACAAAATACGTACCAACAGAAGTTTGGTTTTCGTAACAGCTTTTTCAAACAGTTCATTGCTGCAAGTTGTTCTTTTGAACCTTGACAAAGTCCATCATGGTGTTTTGTTACAGTGAGGCAAAATATGTTTGCTGGGCTTAAGTAACTCCCTCAGGAGAACTAATTTTACAGAATCCTTCTGCTGTTCATACCAAGACATGAAGCGCTGCTATCTTGGCGTCGATGCCACAGGTTAGACTGACACATGCGTTTTTGTGTGTGTGTATGTGTGGACCACGGGCATTAAGTCTACATTGGCAATAATGTGCTGTATTGCAGAGATAAAACTCATCAAGGAGCCGTGGATGAATGGTGTGCGGATAAATGAGGCTCTACTGTGTTAGTTCATGGCTTCTCCAGCTGTTTACAAAAGCCTTTTAATTCCAATCCCATTTAAGCCCTGTAGAGTGTACCATGCTCAGAGAATCCTAACTGTGTTGTGCTTTATCAACAGTAATACTTATTTTTAATTAATTGGTCCTATTGTGTAATGTCAGAAATAAAATGAAAGAAAAATAATTATAATAAACTTAGTCCCGTCAAAAATATGATATTGTATTGTAGCTGGTGCAGGTGATTTAAAATGTTCTTTAAACATCTTGAGTTGTATATTAAGAGTCACTCTTCAATAACTAATAAATTGTTCTGGATGTACTTTATACACATGCAGTGTACAGTATACATTCGAAACGATAAGAAATATTTGATTGAGTGCCTCGGTTGGTGTCAGAACTACTTACTTTAGTGCTAGACCCCAATTAGCTCTGGTCTTGGGTTAACTTATCTATTGTTAGGTCATTTTAAGTAGCACCAATTAGGGTCTGTGAAACCAGCAGTTGGTATTTAAAGTTATGCTATACTGTAGATTATGCCACATGGAGTGCATGCCATTTATAAACCTCTATTACCCCATTTGTTTCTTAAGCTCTGTCCAAAACTGACAGTGTTTTCACCTGATTTCCTGTGTGAATGTTATGCATGTTAACCCGTGGGTGACACAAGCTAATATATTGCTGGGGTTGGTATTTGTGGTCTTTCTAAATGATCGAAAACCCACACCATTATTTTAGGTTTCATGTTTTTCATTAAAAAGTTTCTCATACGTTGTTGTATTGGATAATATAAAACATTCTGAATGCAAATTTGTATGAGACTGATGCAATACATGCCTCCAGCAAGACAAGCTTTTGGAAAAAGGTTTTAAAATAAAGACAAAAAACTGCATTGTGTAAATCTTTTGCACTGATAATACTGGTGCAAGTGCAATTATGTTGGCGCAGGTTAAGTCACAGGACATTTGGACATTGTGTGGGATTTCTGCATGTGCAACAACTTTGAGCTGTATATATACTATGACTTAATGTACATCCTGTATGACACTTGGTAATTTAAACATGTGATTGTTTCATTGAATTGTATGTTGTTGCCCCAGACTCCTGGAAGCCCAGCTGCAGTCTCAGAGCAGGCAGTATGAAGACGAGATTGAGGCGCTGCGCACTCAGATCGAGGTTTTCAGGGACGAGATCGAGAGGAAGCAGGAGCTGCTCTCCCAGACCCTGCAGCTCTCCCCCGAGGCTCAAGTGGAGTACAGCGTACAGCAGGAGATCACACGCCTCACCAACGAGAACCTGGTGAGACATCTCAACCCCAGACTAGCTCTGAAGTGCCAAACGCATCTCCATATCATAATCATTTGTGAGAGTGCCCTGGCTAATGCAACTATTGCAATAAAATGCATGTTTATACTGATTATGCATAAAACTGAATTGTGTGCCAAAGGTGGGCCAGTGATGATAAAATCCCAAAAGAATTTACAGGGGACAGGCAAACAATGCAATTTTTGTTTTTGTTTTGTAAAATACCAGTTTAAGTTTTTATTCTGTATGGTGAAATGAAAATGTAAGTAATTTCAACCAGGGTCTATGTGGATTGTCACCATACACTACTATGTTGAGTTTTCTGTCTGATGATGATGATGATGATGATGCTGATGGTTATGTTGATGTTGTTGTCTAGGACCTGAAAGAGATGGTAGAGAAGCTGCAGAAGAACGAGAAGAAGCTGAAGAGACAGCTAAAGATTTACATGAAGAAGGTTCACGAACTGGAGGGTAAGTTTCTTTAGCAAAAGTCCAGTGAGAGTTAATCTTCACCCCAGTGATTGAGCAGGGTTCCAAAGCATTGTGGCTTTCTGATGGAAGTCTAATCCAAACCTGGCCTTCTGTGTCTCTTCTGAAAAGCCATATTTTAAACACACCATACGGTGGATTCCTGTGCCACTTGGTAAGACTGTTCTTTTCTGTAACAGAAATGTTCTGTTAAGAGTTCTGTTTCAGCATGTTTTTCAGAATACCATTATCCATAAGAAGCAAAACTTTGAATAACTTTGTTTTCAGAACAAGGATTGCCTTTAAGAATACTGATTCAGAATAGAAAAAGAACACTGAATTTATCTAAGTGTGCTGTCCCAGTCAGCCATTTTATCTGTGCCTATTCATGTCAACTGGAGCGATTGTCACAATGCATTGTGAACCTGCAGGCAGCCTGCATGGTTCGTAGCGACACTGATGGACGCACTACACTAATGTCTCTATTTCGTGTTTTCTCTGGCTGGGAGCCCAGTGGGGCAGGCTTAGTTGTAAATGTCAACATATTTCTCTGTGTATTATAGCAAAGTGCAGCAAAAAGTGTCAACACAGCTCAGTGTTAGATATTGCAATGTTGAATATAACAGACTGCCGGGGAAATAATTCCAAGGCTTTTCAAAAACTGCCTTTCAAAGTTTTAAAAAAGGATTTCTCAACAGTTATGGTTGCATATAACCAAAACCACTGATGTTGTACCATCTGACCAGGATGACCAAATTGTGAATGGACACGGGATCATTGGGGACATGGCATTAGGGAAATGTGAACTGGAATAGGCTAATTTGAAACATGCTGTGAAAGTTTTGTGCTCATCTTTGGACCTCGCTCTGCACACTTAACGAATCCATCACACTAGGTTATGGCTTTATTGGGTATTATATATCAGCCAAATAATGTTTCTGTGAGCGGGGATGTTTGGCATGTGATAACAGACAAATCCTTATTTAGTTTATCATTTCATAATTCCAGCTGCCGAGCCTGCAGTGCAGCCTGAGAGGCGTCGCCATGAGCTGACTCGGCAGGCGACGGTCCAGAGGAAGGAGAAGGATTTCGAGGGAATGTTGGAGTATTACAAGGAAGACGAGAACCTGCTGGTCAAAAACCTTGTCACAGGTAACATGTCATTCTGAACAGCAGCAGTGGCAGATAGTATCTTGAACGACCATCATTCACTCAATCAAAGAAGAAGGGTAGACAAATGCAGCAAAACATTTTGATAATGCCTTCATCCATTTTACACATGTACAGAGACATCCACTGTTCAACACCAGTGGCAGCATTGTAAATCATTTTTTGATTAATGTCACGTTTTAGCAAGAAAAGCCCTTCTTTCC
Source organism: Acipenser ruthenus (assembly GCF_902713425.1). Lineage (NCBI taxonomy): Eukaryota > Metazoa > Chordata > Actinopteri > Acipenseriformes > Acipenseridae > Acipenser > Acipenser ruthenus. The sequence continues at coordinate 35,184,706 of NC_081189.1, read as the reverse complement.
CCTGACGCTACAGTCAAAAGCAGACGTAAGGACAATACTGAGGTTAGGATACAGGTCCAGCAAATGTCCCTGTACAGATGTAGTTGAGCGTCGCAAGAGGCGAGGAAACGCATTTATTTTATTTGTTTCCAGGTTCATTCAAACACGCAGCTCTATGCATGTGATAAACTGTACATGCATTCACTTCAAGTTTGCAGCACAAACGGCATGAGTAAGCAAGCTTTGTTTGTAGTATGTTGAAATGAATTATTACGCGACACACACAGACATAAACTTGCAGTGGCTTTAAAAACTTGGCCTGAAATTTAGATTAAATTATATTTTTCTTCATAAAAAAGATTCCAGGGGCTCCCGAGTGGCGCATCCAGTCAAAGCACTCGCTAGAGTGCAGGATGCACGCTATAGCCTGGACGTCGCCGATTCCGAGTCCAGGCTATTCCACAGCTGACCGTGGACGGGAGCTCCCAGGGGGCGGCGCTCAATTGGCCGAGCGTCGTCCGGGGGGAGGAGGGTTAGGTCGGCCAGGGTGTCCTCGGCTCACCGCGCACTAGCGACCCCTATAGTCTGGCTGGGCGCCTGCGGGCTGCCTGTAAGTTGCCCAGAGCTGCGTTGTCCCTCCGACGCTGTAGTTCTGAGGCGGCTGCACGGTGAGTCTGCAGAGTGTAAAGAAGTGGGCGGCTGACGGCACACGCTTCGGAGGACAGCGTGTGTTCATCTTCGCCCCTCCCGAGTCAGCGCAGGGGGTGGCAGCGGTGAGCTGAGCCTAAAAATAATTGGGAATTTCAAATTGGGGAGAAAATAATAAAAACTAATTGGCAACGACTAAATTTAAAAAATAAATAAAAAATAAAAAGATTCAAAGCAAGTTAACAAAATCTGTTTTAGAAACAGACTGGAGTATTTAATACCGGCGCTGTTTGTGGAAAGAAAATACAATCTTCCACTTAGTTTTTCTTCTTTGAATTAGTCTACTGTAAATTCAGGACCTACAAGCAATTTTAGTTAGTTCTTTATTTGCTACATTAAATATACAGTAGTGTTATGGCACAGTGAGCTTTTTTCTCTATTCCTTGTTTGTTTAATAATAAAAACAACCCTATATTCTTATTTAGGTATGTGCCTATCTAGCCCTACCACCTCTGCAGTCGCCTTGCAATGCTCATCACAAAGCAGTATAATGAAGCACTTGCTTGATGCTTACTCTTGCTGAAGTCTGACCTGACTTTTCAGGACTAAAGATCTGTTGAAAATCCATGTTCATAATGCCTTCATTGTTATCACTGTTTGATTTGGTTAGTTGTGTCATAAACTCAGTTTGAATTAGATGACTGCAAATGTTAAATTATTAACAAAACATTTATTTCCATTCCATTTTGGACAATTTTTCATGAAGTAGTTCATCAGCATGTGAAAAGAAAATACAGAATGTGGAACACATTAATACAATCATTTGGTTTAAATCAACTGTAAGTTCTTTCCTGGACTGTGTGTTTGAACTTACTAGTGCTTTGCTTCAATCCCATTATGCCCTTATAAAAGTTTTTCATTGTATGTTTGCATGAATATTTTTGCAGTTTTACAATCCTTCTCCAATGCTTTACCATAGTTTACCCTGCTTTGCCATATTTATGAATATGCTTTACCATACTTTGATATTCTTTATACTACTTACATATGCAGTACCAGGCTTTCACTATGCTTTATTACACTTTGCCAGGCTTTTACTATGGGAAACTTACAAGGATGGCAGGCACACATACTTTATATTGGTGTGCTCCTGTTTTAATAGTGTTGAATAAGAGCTTTTTTACTTTAGCTTAGAAGTTCTAATTTTTTTAATTGACTGCAGATTTAGCAGACACTAGTGAACTTAACTACTGTATCTAATGTGGCCTGTCTTTAATCAATCAGGGTTAGCAGCTGTATGTAGAATGTATTTTAGAAAGTTCAGCACTTAGAGCAATGGGAATTTGCAGGCAGTGTTTTTTCCCCCGATACTGTAATCATGCAGAACGAGAGTCTGCTCAATATAAATCATACTGCACTTGCTCATTTGCTGAATAGTGATGACTGACATTATTGAAGTTTAGAAAATATTACCCAATTTATACACATGCTGCATATTACCACTGCTCAAAAGAAAAATTTAAAACTCAATTTGTCAATAAATTTAGAAAACAATTCTGCATACAGTGCTATGCAAGCTTGTCAAATTGAACAGAAATATACTGGACACTTTGAGCTAGTTTTTTGAGTGTTTTTGTCAACTGTATTAAAATTTAAATATATGTATGTATTGAGCATCCATTGCCTTCAGTTCTTGGACCTGGTTGAATCTAGCCTGTAGACTATTGCCAAGTCCACGTCGTAAAAACTGCCGCAGCAGTTCTTGCAAGCAGCGAGTTGGTTTGATTTATCTGGATTCCTCTCAACTGTCCTAGCATTGAAAAAATATGTTATTAAATGGTTCATTTATTTTAATTAATCAAATTTAAAAGTTCTTGAATGAGGCCAGTTTTCATCCATAATAACTGCTATTCTTGCATTGCCTACAACGTACTGTGCTTCTGCACTGACACTGGAGTGTTTAATGCTCTGTGCTACATTGACAGATATGAAAACCCCAGGTGGTATCAGCCACAGTGCCTTGCCTGCCAGCCTACATCCTCTTCATGTGCATCAGGCACGCAGATTACATGAATGACGACCAGAAGGTCCACTCCCTGCTCACCTCGACCATCAACGCCATCAAAAAAGTATTAAAGGTAAAAACCATGCTGTGGCGGCTTGTTTGATCCATTCAGGTCATATTATCCACGCTGCCATGCTTTTGCAAATGTAATATTTTTATACGGATCCCAGGATCAGTCACAATGGCTGTGTCCCAACATTTCAAATATGGGGGCAAAGTTTTGTTGATGTCTAAGGACCTGGTGGGATTTACATAGAACCAGTTAGTGCAAGTACTGGAAGTACTGATTTTATATATTTATTTATTTGTATTTATTTATTTATTTATCTTATTTTACGCTGTCAGCACAAGGTCTGAGTTCATATCTCTTTCCAGCTCAACACATTGCCATATTACGGTAAAGGTGTATCTGTACTGTACTGAACTATTGTTTGTTAAGAAAGCCACATTATATAATGATAGAGGTATTATAGTGGAACTGGTGTATTTGTCGGATTTTAGTTAAACTAATTCTGTGCCATAATGTATCCACTTGGGCTGAGCCACACTTAATAGGAGAAGCTGCTCCCTTCACGGCCGTTGATTCATTAAGACAATATTAATAAACGCTATATTGTATTACTTTGTTACAGAAACACAATGACGACATTGAGATGACCTCCTTCTGGTTGGCTAACACCAGCCGCCTCCTGCACTGTCTGAAGCAGTACAGCGGAGATGAGGTGAGGCCCTTACTTTGCTTAAAGCATATCAAGTATGTTGTGGTTGTCACAGAGGAGAATAAAGGTGGATGGTTGTGTATGAAGATAGTTCCATATGGCAGGAGTTAGACCCCAAGGAGGGCTCATTTCATAATCACAAACACCATTTAAATGAAATGCGACACATTTGAACCTGTAAACATTGTCGTTCTGTCAATGCTCCACTCAGGCCTTCATGACCCAGAACACAGCCAAGCAGAACGAGCACTGCCTGAGAGAACTTCGACCTGGCGGAGTACAGGCAGGTCCTCAGCGACCTCTCCATTCAGATCTACCAACAGCTCATCAAAGTGGCAGAGGGTATCCTGCAGCCCATGGATAGGTGAGATTCCTGTTCCTTGTTTTATTTTCTGTGCTTTGATTGACTCACTTCATACCTTCTATATACTGCAGGCTTCTACCTCGTTACCACACGTCGTCATGCGATAGTTTATTTTCGTAAAGAGAGATCAAAGAACTGTGTGAAATACATTAACGCACTGGTAGTCAATAGGCGGATCACGGTCTGAATCCGGACTGCCAGTACATTTTAAACGTAACCGCCAAGTTAAATGCCAGTTTGTGCTTTACTTGCATTCACACTGGAAATGCTATGAATTTCAGACGACATAGTTCTTATGAGAGCGTGATACAGTAGGTGTCGCTGTTATAGTAAAGTAGTAGATGTATTAGTGTTATTAGCAGCTATAATCTTGTAGTTGTGTCTGCTGTAGCCTGTTTTGCAAGTGTCAACCTCTCCCTTCTCTATGGCTAATAAAATAACCGTCACTAGTACGCTTTTTTTGGAAATAAACTATTAAGATAAAAAATTCATACCTTCCGTGTGGTTCGTGTCAGAAAATCGCCCCTCACAGAGACTATGTACGAGTACTAGAAAGCCCATTTTTGTAAGTAGCTTTTCCAAGCTGAATACAAATTATTACTGATAACAGTAAAACCTATGATACAATGCTCTTTTTTTTTTTTAGAAAAATGTTGTTATATTGCGTAATCATGACTCGGGAAAACACACAATATTGTACTGTACTACACATGTTGTATGAAAATAAAGTCTCCATGGCAGCACTGAAAGATCTCATGAGGAACAGAATAGCGCACATGCAGTAGTGTGCAAACACCTCAAGATTTGTCATTTATATTCTTTATATACCGACCTGCATGAAAACCTCAGGGTGTGGAGGAATTTCAATTTTCGGTCAGTAATCAGTGATTTAGAAACACTAGGTATTTGTGTGAAAAAGTTAGACCACTTTGTGCTTTAATTAGGCATCTTAAACAACTTCTAAAAAGTATTGATTACATATGCACAACAAATTGAAACTACAGAAGCAATGGGGTGTAATACATTTGCACACTACTGTATGTCATGTACAAATTGATCTGTAATTAGGGAGTACTTTGTTTTAAAATTGAACCTAATGAAAATCTTAAAAAGGGATATGCCCTTTTATCAAAACAAGCATTGTATTTGCCAAGTACAAGTTGATCTAATGTTAAGCAGTAATCTCAGCACTCATAAAGACCTAAATTATTTAATGAACATGTACATTTTAAAAAGGGGCAACACATGAGTTTGACTAATTTTTAAAGTAGGTGTCATTCTGTTGAGGAAAATGGGAGCACACCTCAATTGGGCAGACATCAATATTATTGATCAGCAATGCCTTATTAACACCAAGAGGCTGTTTATACTGTACTTAATAAAAGAAACGTATAGGATGGAGGTCAAAGAAAGTTCATTTCTCACCATTACTCCAGGTAGCCCACTTCCAGTTGTGACCTATTGATTTACCATGCTTTATTGCTCCCCAGAGCAAAAACCTGTCCACTCTGTTACTTTTATATGATTGCATGTTATTTCAAGCACCTTTTTGTCCTAAATGATATATACTGTACAGTGCGTGTGTGGGTAAACAGCAAACAGAGTGGTAACAGGGTCTATCTTTTCAGTGTCTGCCATGCTGGAGAACGAAAGCATCCCAAGCCTTTCTGGTGTCAAGCCCATGGGTTACAGGAACGCTCCTCCAGTATGGTAGATGGAGAAAACAGCTACTCCCCTGGAGGCCGTCATTCGCCAGCTGAACGCCTTCCACGCCACCATGTGTGACCACCGGCCTGGACCCCGAGATCATCCAGCAGGTCTTCAAGCAGCTCTTCTACATGATCAGCGCAGTGACGCTCAACAACCTGCTGCTGAGGAAGGATGTGTGCTCCTGGAGCACTGGGATGCAGCTCAGGTACCTCCGACACCTCGAGGATATCGTCTAGCACTGCACATTCAGGGCCAGGCTTTTGTGGTAGTCCTAGATGTACAGCTGTGTTTAAAAGAGTTAGGAGGGTAGCAGTGTGGAGTAGTGGTTAGGGCTCTGGACTCTTGACCGGAGGGTCGTGGGTTCAATCCCAGGTGGGGGGGACACGTACTGCTGCTGTACCCTTGAGCAAGGTACTTTACCTAGATTGCTCCAGTAAAAACCCAACTGTATAAATGGGTAATTGTATGTAAAAATCTTGTAACAATTGTAAGTCGCCCTGGATAAGGGCGTCTGCTAAGAAATAAATAATAATAGGAGGTTATGTCAGTGGTATATGTTCAGACTGGACACTGGAACCATTTAAACCACTGTAACCGAAGCAGACTGTCAGTAATCTGTACAGCAAGATTACTGATGAAGAATTATTGATATATAAATATGTTAGCTGAATTGTTGAATCTGAAAAAGCACTTGGCTAAATTCACTCCTCCGGTATTTTTTTTGGTGTAGTATACTGCAGCATACACTAGATTGTGACAAATTATGTTGCAATTGTAACTGCAGCAGGAATGTAATGGGACAAGTAAAAATTCACATTGAGGTTTTGAGGATCTCATTTCCAAGGGATCATGGAGGTTGACTACAGAATAGCTAACAGTAGGTATATGCTGAATACTGATTGGTGGTGTTGCCTGTGTGGATTGCAGGTATAACATCAGCCAGCTGGAGGAGTGGCTGCGGGGGAAGAACCTGCAGCAGAGCGGAGCGGTGGGCACCATGGAGCCCCTCATCCAGGCTGCACAGCTGCTGCAAGTGAAGAAGAAAACCACAGAAGATGCCAGAGCCATCTGCTCCCTGTGCACATCACTCTCCACACAGCAGGTAATTCCCGACTTCAACCCATAGGGATAAGGGATTCATATGTCTTCATCTCCTGCATCAGAGGCGCAGAACATAGTCAATTGACAATATTTAGTTCTGAAACTTTGACGCTCTACTAAAGGGGAGCAAACCTTCCACTTTTCTTGGGTTGAAGATTTATTTGGTTCTTTGCTTGTTTACATGTATTTTTTTTCATGTTTTAATATATTTCAAGACATCGCATTATGATTGAAAATGCATGTAGCAGCAGGGTACAAAATCACTTCATGTACTGTAGGGTTCACTCCAGTGATCTGGTCTCCTCGTGTGACCTACAGTGTTATCCAGGTACATGAAAACAAGTGTATCTAAAATTAAGGTCTAAAACAATGAGTATTTCTAGGGTAAGAAAATGCATATTTCTTCTCACATGCTTTGATAGAATATGTCTTGAATAGCACTGGGATGCAGCTCAAGCACATTCTATACCTCTATATTGTCCATCACTGAATATTAAGGACTAGGCTTTTTTTTTTTTTTGGTAGTTGTGGATATACAGTACAGCTATATTGAAAAGGGTTAGAGTTATGAGGTAATATCAACTGTATATATTTAGACTGGACACTGGGGTAAAAGAACATGCAGGTGCTTCTGTAAAACCTCAGGGGTGGGGTGGTTTAGTGTATTGTTAGCCATGGTGTGTTCGGGGCCTAGACCAATGGATAGGCAGTATTTGTCGTTGCATAGACTTTAATCTTGATATGCAGTGACAGGAAGCATGATAAATATTATTATTATTAGTAGTAGTAGTCGTAGGTAGTAGTAGTAGTAGTAGTAGTAGTAGTAGTAGAGTTGCTAGCAACTATAAAGGCTTCCAAGCAGTTATCATGAAATTTAAGTGCATTGGTTATTATAGATGAAACGTTATCATCACAACTGTGCTAACTGTGTAAATTTTGGCACAAATATGAGAATACTTTTGAAAATTCCCCGAAATTGTCATTAAATCTAAGATGGCTGCCACACCATGTGATCAAAGGCTGCCATATTGACCACAGTACAATATCCATAGTCTTCTACATCCATGTCAAATTTCGTGCATTTTGGTGCAGCCGATCAGAAGTTATAGGCAGTTTTATAGCCAGGTGCGTATGTTGATGATGTCATTCATCACAGTTTGACCTAAGGAGAGGTCACGGGCGATGACATTTTTTCATAGAGCACATATGACTTCCTATACGTGTTCCATTATAACTTTGACCCTTTCGGCACGCCCTAGGAGTTAAAATTTCAACGTAAATTCCAATATGGCCGCCGCGCCGTGTGAGCAATCAGTTTCAATCTTCAGCAGTTATTACTTTCCAAAGGTCTGTACAATTGTGTTGACACTGAAGAGCATAAGTGCAAAAGTGTTCTTGTTATGGGTTGCAAAAGTTTTTTTACAATTATCAATATTGCCGCCAAACCATGTGACCGTAATGTGTCATTTTTCATATCACCAGTACTTTACGCGAGTCTCTATGGTCATATAAAGTTTCATGTCTGTAGTGTATTGCACCTTGGATTTATGCACGAATGTATGAAAATAGCGCCGTCGTGAACGGTTATTTGCACGCCGCGGACATGTTTTTTAGCGAAAAAGCGTGGATTTTATAAACCGGTAGAAAGGACCTGGTCATGAACATGTGTGCCAATTTAGGTTTCGATTGACGTTGCGGTTTAAGACAAGAAGATTGTTGAATATTTGGAGCCAATCCAGCGTAGCGGGCAAAGTAATTGTTCAATCGACCTCGATTGAACATATGTTTTTTATAGGCCATTGCTGCACTATCTGCTGCCATTGTCACAGTTCCAGCTTAAGTTGTTTTTGGCAAGAGTTTTGAAAAATTCCCAAGATTTCCACGAAATCCAATATGGTGGTCGAACCATGTGACTTTTCATTCGGGGACGCCAGTCTGGTTGTCCAGCCATAGGCATCTACTTACGTATGCGTTTTCATAACTCTGTGTTTGGTAAGAAAAAAAAAAAAAAAAAAAAAAATAATAATAATAATAATAATAATAACAATAATAACAATAGGCTTCCCAGCCAATTGTAAAGTGCAAACACACCTCCTGCAAAAAACGCATACGGTGCAACTGAATTGATAATGGCTGAGTAAGAAATAATGAATCATTAGAGACCCTTAAATTAGCTTTTAATTGCAATGTTTCAGCATTATGACAGTTGATTAACAATACCATATTTTGTACATCTGTTCACAGTTGAGAGGAGTTACAAATGTCTGTGATCCCCTTTAGTTTCCTATTAATTGATTAAGTGCAGATGTAAAGGCATAACATTAATACAACTGTCAAACTGTGAGACACCAAACTATAAAAACCCTATGAGTTATAATACCTTGTGCACATTCAATAAACTTTTTTTTTTTACTTTTAATTGCAGATTGTGAAGATACTGAATCTGTATACTCCATTGAATGAGTTTGAAGAACGTGTAACAGTGTCTTTCATTAGAAATATACAGGTGAGTTTTTTTGTCTTATAGAACAACATACCATAGACAGTACGAGGCTTTGTGTTTACAGCTTTATAACCTGAACCAGTTGGCTGCCACAGTAAACAGAACGCTGTGTCTTCTAGTGTGCTTGTCTGACTGTCTGCCTGTCCTACATTAAATATTCAGTTTCAGAACAGCACTATCAAATCCTGAGCTCTTCAAAATAATTAAGTTAAAAGATATTCCATGAATGTGAATGGAGTACTGTGGGCATTTCATGAATGAAAATGGACAAATTACCAATGTTTACAAATGAGTACTTTACTCTACAGCGCTGAATACAGAAAGGTTATTCAACGCAAGATATTTCAACGCTTGTTGTATAAGACAGTATAAAAAGATTGCAATAAAGATGATTTTCTAAACGGAGGTGTATATGTTTGGGTAAAAGTCTGAATTTGGTCAATCTTAAGTTTTACTGGTAAATTATGAAGAAATAAATTGCTTTTCAGACATTTACCGGTTAATCTTATGATTTGCAGAAGCTCATTGGTAAATGCAGGTATATCATTGAAGAATGTATTTATTTCTGCATATAAGTGGTCAATTAACATAATCATTAATGTCAAAGAATATATTTATTTCTGCATACACATTGTCCGTTATGAAAAAACATTAATGGCTAACAATGTATGTATTTCTGCATACACATTTTCCATTAAGAAAATAATCATGAATGAACTTACAGTAATGCACAACTGAGCATTTTAAACTAGTTCTACATGGTACTGAACAACATTGTGATCCACTTATTAGAACAACCAACATTCTGGTAAATTTGCGTATAAAACAATTCACAATGGCATGAAGGACATTGTACTCCAAATACACAGTAGTTTGATGAAAAATAACATTATGTTAAATGCAAATTAAATAATAAGGACACTAGTTTTTTCAACAGAAAATCACGCTTTGGTTATGACACAAAACGAGTCCTGAAGCCTTACAATGCGTGAAAGCAAGACATTCGGTCATTAGCCAAAGGCACTTGGTTACTCTTGAGATTTACCAGTAAATGTCAGAAGGCGTTATCGTGTTTATTTCGGATATTGGTGAATGTCGACATTTACCAGTATTTTGACTTTTACTGTAACATATACAGTAAGAGTACTGTAACCAGCTGCATCTCCTGTCATGGGCACTGAATATATTAAACGATCAATAATGTGAAGCAGACTAGTACTAAAAATAAACATAGCTGGAAAGTAAACAGGTGTATTTTTTAATGTCTGTTTTGTTTGAATGTGTGTTGTTATATATGCTTTAATGAACTTCCAGCCAACACATGATTTTAAATATGTAGTTTTGGACTACAATGATTTATTTGTTTTGATTTAACATTCTCTCTCTTTGCAACTGCACAAAAACTGTCAAAGTTTTTTCTTTAAATAATACAAATTTGTATTTTTTTTTTTCTTCATAGGGTCAGCTACAAGGGCGCAATGATCCTCAGCAGCTGCTGCTTGACTTCAAACACACGTTCCCTGTCCTTTTCCCTTACACCCCATCAGCTCTCAGCCTGGAGACCTTGCACATACCAGCCAGCCTGAACCTGGACTTCCTAACCAGGGTTTGATTCCTCTGCACTGAACAAGACATGGCGGTGACAGGCCAGTCTGCAACCTGATGAAAACAGCTGGATAAGTGGAGGGGTCAGGGCCAGCTTTGAGCTCTGATGGACTTCCTATATAATGGTAGCGAGCCTATCACAAGACTTCCAACTGAACCTGTAGTAACATTAAGCAGGGGTTTTTTTTATTGTCCCTTAATAGTGGCACTTTATTATGATCAATATATGTGACATATACAGCAATGTTGCTTGGTACAGTAGAAAAAACATGTCTGTGTTTGGAAATACTACTACTACTACTACTACTACTACTACTAATAATAATAATAATAATAATAATAATAATAATAATAATAATAATAATAATAATAATAATAATGTTAGGTAGGAAATACATTATTATTGTTATTAATAGTTGTTGTAGTAGAAATAGTACTCACAAGCCACTTAGAAGTGAATGCATTGGCACAGTAAAACATACTCTCCAACACCCAAGTGGTTATTATACTTTCAGTAAGAGTGGGAAACATTCACATTGTTGATAAATTAATGAAATATGAAGTTATTTTTTGAAGTTTGCATTCTTAATGTCGCTAGGTTGTCCTTGTTTTCCTGCCTCTGATTTGTCCCTGTGTATCGTACCCTCTGTCCATCCATTCTGTGCTAGAGCTACCCATTCAACTGAAGTAAACCTTCGTAATAAAGTGACACTATAATACAAGGAAGTGGGTACTCTAGAATCGCACAACAAATAAACCCCAGGCAGGCATGACTTCTCACTGTAGAGTCACACAAGTTCATGTAAACTTCATAAATGTTACTTGTTTGTTTCAACTGATGGTGAGATACAGTACAATGTTCTATAAGATGCCGTATAGACATTCTAAAAGGGCTTATTTTTAATATGGAAACAGCTACTGTGTTTAATGGACTGGGCCACTTGATTTTACCCCAGCATAATCTTCTAATTCCTGTACCAACCAAGATGTTTCTTGTCTGAATTAACATAGGAAATGTTTACTGTGTAGCATTATGCTAGCCATATCTAATCTTCCATTTCATGTCATATGTGGTGCCTGTACAACCCTCAGTGTAACTTGGTGATGATGGTCAGCCACATTTATAGTAAATGCGATCTTTTGAATCATCTTTGTTGTGAGTATATTATTTGGTTCGTGCCTAATCTAGTGATCTGACATCTCCATCTGTGTAGATGCACCCCTTTATGTAACGCTGGATGTGGCTTATGATAGTCTCATTCAGTTGTTCTGTAAGAGCAACCAACACTTATTTGCCACATAATTAATATACTGTACCAGTAAGGCAAGCCAAGCATCTATTACATTTGCAATGAACTTGCAAATCTTGACGATCCGTCAATGGCTTTGTTTGTAATTACATACATATAGCATACAGTATCCTGTACATGGTTGCTTGTATTCTGTTAGGACATATTCATGAAGAGTAAATATCATATACTGTATATTTGATGTGTTTTGATAAATCAGCTCTTGAAATGGAAGATAGATCACTGTGTTTCATGCAGTGTTTACAATTCTATTCAGATATTCTTTTGCTTTTTTAAATGTTTACACCACCTCTGTTCCAGTTCTCAATTCTCCCTTGTGTTCGGTGGGTTCAACGCATGTTGATAAACCAAGCCTTACAGATCATCTTGTGCCACACTGTGGAAGATGCAGCGATGGGTACAAACACATTGGAATGTCTTTCCTTTCTCCACTGTTGTGCACAAAGTGAATCTGGATACATGACTGGTGTATTTATGCCTGTACTGTGATCTTAGCAGTAAAACTATACAGATGTAAAATAATGTGTATACAAATCAAACCATATATGTGTGTGTGTGTATGTATATTATATATACACATACAGTATATATATATATATATATATATATATATATATATATATATATATATATATATATATATATATATATACAGCTAGTTGACATGATTTATACTAACAGTATGGTTAGCTAGCTCAAGTTCTGTGATCACCTAACAGAAGTTCTAGATGATTGAAACGCTAGTGATTTTTGTTTATCTTACATAATGATAATATTGAAAGTGGAGTTCAATATCACAAAACCCCAACATGTTTAAACGAACTGGCACAACTGACAGTCGCTGCTGAGGCCAGGCCAGGCCTGCATGTCAGAGGTAGTTGTTCTGGTCAGGATTGAAAGTGAGTTGGTGAAGCTCTGTGGAGATGCTCACATGGTGCCCACCGGTACTATCCCTTGCTTTAGTGTCTTTGTCCCTCATCCTTCATGAGTACGACACAAACATTGTGTGAATTATTATATATATATATATATATATATATATATATATATATATATATATATATATATATATATTTATATATATATATATATATATATATATTTATATATTGCCTTCAAAAGGGGTGGGTGGGGTATATTATAATGTCTGGGTATATCTGTATATGAATTGTACTTATGAGAGAAAAGTGATTCAAATAAAAAATTATGCTGATGAAAAGTTTTACCTTTTGAACAAACATGTACTACACTAAACTACACTGAAAACAGTCATAAATAAACCTCTGGATATAACAATTAAAAACATTTTAAATACATTGGAAAATGTCCTTATTTTCTTGATAAACCACATGCCAGTAGTATTTTGTGTCAACCAGCAGCACAATAGTTGAGGGAGTAATTCATTCTCCTTCACAATATTATCCCGTCTTCTACTACCACCAGAATGATCCATTAGTGCTGTGCTATTCACCTCTAGTTTTAGTTTTTGTATTTTAGGCTGGGATTCAGCTAACAGATCATTACAGCATGAATTTTCTGAAAAACTTTGAATAAGCAGCACTTTGTTAATCCTGCCACTAGGAGGCAGAAGAGTGGGGAAACAGCATTACTATAACAGCAGTTCCATTTCAGGAATATACTATGATCTTTCTTTAATCAGTGAAAAATCAATTTAATTAACTTTAGTGCCATATTATGTTACCAGCTGTCCCGATTATTGCATAGCTGCAAAGCAGAGGAGAATGTAAAGCTCTTCCAAATTGAACCTGTTTGACTTTTCCACGGGCCAGGAACAGCAGTGACCTGGACTGAAGTGAAAAATAAATTGCACAAAATGAATCTTTGGCTGTGTTAACCCTCCTATTAGGTTTCGGGTCTATTTGACCCCTCTAGTTTCCAATTAGCTTAAATGCTATTTTTCTTTTCAATTTCTGTATAATACTTTGACTTTTCCTAAGTTGGGGGTCATTAACTTATACACAGAAAACAGAACCTTTGAGATGTTTATTTTTTTTTTTAGGACAGGTCATGTATACAAATAAGATGTTTCGGGTCACTGTGACCCGTGGCATTTATCTATGTAAATTTGTGTGCAGGAATAAAACAAACTTCTTTAATTTGTTATTTTATTATTATTATATTTGTATTATTATTTCTGGAAATGGCTGCACCTGTCTGGAGATATTTATAAACAAAAAAAACAAACAATATATATCTACAAGGCAGAGCCTAATTTTCTCTGTCAGTATTGCAACAGCATCTCTGGTAAAGACATTCCAAAATGAGGAGCTCCAGGTTGGCAGTCAAAAAAGTTTTCTTACAGCTCCTGGACTAAAAGATCATAACAGAGTAAAACCTTTGCAAATAAAAATATTTAATCAATTTAAGGCTGTTTAAATTAGTTTGAAATTGCATCGGGTCAATATGACCCAAAACATAACAGATGTACCTAAATTCTGAACATAATAGGAGGGTTAAAATACAAAAAAACATCCTGACTTCCTGTCTATGTGTTCTAGCTGCACCCTTGTCTTCCAAAAACATTTAATGGAGGCCACTGTGGCCCTTTCAGTATCAATCATGTGATTTGTTTGGAACATAACTTGTGTTCCATAGGTTGACTTGCCGCAAGAGGTCAAAGACAGGTCAATATTCTCTGCAAAGATTCTTCCCCAACCACTGATGGACATTGACCTCAATTTAGCAACAGGACTATACCTCACATCTATAGAAATTACATTGTAATTCTATAATCTATAATTACAAATAGCACGGTGCCATTTCTGAGGCAATTCCGCAGATTAACATGTATATTAATTTGATTGTTCATTTTGCTGAGGGCAGTATTTTATGAATTTCCTGTGGTCAGTAAATGACCTACAGCTATGGCCAAAAGTTTTGCAACACCCTATAAAATTAACAATTTTTGCTTCATTAAGTCGAATGAAACCTGCTAAATGTTACGTTAACATATTGAATTATATACTGCTTTGTAGTTTTTCACATACTTAACGAAAAAACTGATCGAAATTGAAAAAACGTGACATTTTGAAATCTAACATGAAATAATGTATTACTATTATGGCTTCCAGTTGACTTTTTTAATTGTCTCAGTCCTAAAATTCTAGGTGATGCAAAACTTTTGACCATAGCTGTATGTATCTGCACATTACTTGCACTGTGATATCGCAAAAATAGGTGCATGGGCTTATGCATGGGTACACACTGTTTACTGTGAAAATGAAGTTACTCCTCAGGTTTCATAAAGAATCTCATGCTCCTGTGTCCATAACAACTCATATCCACATCCCCATTTTAACACTCACGGGTGGCACTTTTGTTCTAAGAGGGTGCATAAAAAAACAATAACCCGCTACATTAACAACAACAAATTAATGGTGCGCTTAACCAGAGAGTCGACTATTCAGTTAAGACTTGTGGTCTCAGCTTTTGCAACAGCACTAGTTCCATCATCAGGTTCACCTTGGAACTCGGATTGCGCAGTGGGCTAGTCATCATTGACCACCAATCTTATTCTTAACTTACACGCAATATTTATGCAGCAGTTTGTAGTCTAATACACCCAATGTAAATCATATGACGAACGATACGACTATTAAAATAGTATATTACACCTCCAGCAACAAATAGTACTATTCTGGCTAACAAACTCAAAAAGAAAAAAAAAATGACATTACAACTAAAAGCTTCAAACAACTCCATAGTTTCTGTGTGGTACTAGCTCAGTTTCTATTATGCCAATTAAACTGTTTATTAAATCGTATAATTTGAAAATATGAAGTGTAGTAACACAATCACAACTTAACATTTCTTTCTGAACAGATCTAGCCTCGCACAGAGAGAATCGAGTCGTTAAAACTAAAACTATTTAAGATGAAAACACGTAAGTCTAACACACATTTTTGTTTGAAACAGACAACCCCATCACCAGTTGTTTTCTAATCATTAAGATCTTCTATTCAGAGAGATCCCGGTCATATAAGGAAAATAACTGGATCATAGGGGTAAACATATAATTTATGCCCACCATCATAGAGGCCAATTTCAGCTTTAATCTTTATTTCTTCATCGAAAAAAGCGCCGCATAAAGAACCAATCTCTCAGATGAGGTATATCAGACATGCAAATTAACTTCAGCACTTTCGTTTGTTAATTAAACCCAGAGACATTATATAATAAAAATCAGAAACGCAATATAAGAAACATGCTACATTTTTCAGTTTATTACTTTCTACAACTTCCATAAAATAATATATGTACAATGTATGTGCCTATTTAACAAATTAACTTATACATAACAAATAATCAGTGGGAGTTGATGTTTGTGTTGAATGTTATTCTTCGAATATATTACTAACTTTTTTCTATTCACATAGTCAACTTAAGCTCCTGATTGGGCGGGCTTTGGGAGGGTTTTGAGGAAGAAGTGGGCGGGTTTTTGTAAAAAATAAATAGTTGGCAACCCTGCCCATAGATATAGGTAAAAGGTCGGGTCGAAGAGTTTGACAGTGCTAAATATATACAAATACAGGCGGTGTGACCTCCAGAGACTATCAACAGGAGACCAGCACAATGTCGCTTATTAGAGGTAAAATACTTTTTAAAACGTTGCTTATATCCATGTTTACATGACAAATCGTTTAGTTTTGATAGCTGGAATTCTATATAGACCTGACTTCCATAATGGCTTTAAAACTTTTTTTAAAAATGATAACGTTGTTAGCACAGGGAGGGAGTAGAAGATTTGACATTGCATAGTAGCCATTGTATGCAGTGTTTAAACTTGGTTTGAAACGTGGTCGGGTTGGATGATTTTACCACATTCAGACATACCTACAGATTGTCTGATTAAGATTCTTTAATATTGACTTAGTTTACGTTATTATTCATAAAATTAATTAGCAATTTGAACCTTAACACCCGTTTATTGTCTTTTTTTTTATTACAAATACTAATATGCATGTATTCCGAGAAATAAATAAATTAAAAAAATAGCAGGGCTTCACTGAGCCAGTATTATTCTCTCTCTCTCTCTCTCTCTCTCTCTCTCTCTCTCTCTCATATATATATATATATATATATATATATATATATATATATATATATATATATAAATATATAATCAACGTCAGCATGGAATTGTTTTTATTACTGTGTTCAGAATGAAACAGTATATATTTTGTCTTCAATAATAAGAACGAGACATTTGTAAATGGTTGTTTCTGAGTAGCCTGCTACAGCACTGCCCCTTAAAAAAATTGTTGAAAGGTCAAAAGGTCACAGCACACAGGCACCTCTACAGTGCAAGAAACGGGGATCAGAAAGCTCTGGAAAAAAAGACTAGAAAACAGATAGAACTCATTTATCTACAGTTTGCAGGAAATAAAAAAAATATGTTCAACGGCAGTCTGAAGTATTTTGTTTAGCAATGTTTAGGTTTGGAGAAAGTGAATATTTAAACAGACTATTTGGGTACACTGCACTGTGTGAAAAAAAAAAAAAGTTTCAAGAAAAAAAAAAAGTAAGTTTGCGCAACCCCACTTTTTTGTTTATAAAATAAATCAGTAAGCGCTGTGTGTAAATGAAACTCACGACCGGGAGTCTACAGTAAAATATGATCTGTGTTCACAATTTCAACAGCCGATTAGCAGGTGTTATATAATTCTAAAAAAAACACAAGTAATTGTTGTGTGTGTGTGTGTCCGATGGAAAGGCACTTAACTTTCAACAGTGAAGACATAGTAAAGAAAGATGCTTTACACACTCAAAATGGCTAACCAAATGTATGTACCCTAAATATTCAAAACACGTTCCCATATATTTTTCATTTTTACATCATAAAACTAGTACACAAAAATAAAACGGACAAGATTCAACACTAAACCTATTAGTAGGATTTGACTTGTACGACTTCCAACAGTAATTCATAAAATTCGCGGGTACAGTGACCTACAGAGGGGAGTGCTTCTGGAGAGTAAGGGCAAGACCTGAGGTGAAACATACTAACGCTATGTAGAGACACTAAAGTCAAAGTTTGTTTGAAACTAAAGAAGGCCAGGCAGGGTGTTTTGCAGCAGTATGACATTTATACCATCAGTTTTCTTACCGGTGTGCAAACAGTTGTATATATTTTTTTGTATTTCAGGTGTATTTATTGTGTCTGCCAAACGAACGCCTTTTGGCACTTATGGAGGTCTGCTGAAGGACCACAGTGCTACTGACCTTGCTGAACATGCTGCCAAGGCTGCCCTGGCTGCAGGGAATGTGGCTCCTGAGATTGTGAACAGTGTCATTGTTGGCAATGTCATGCAGGTACTGCAGCTGTTGTTCAGACAATGCTTTTAAAACCATTAGAAAAACATGATAACTTGTTTAAACCTGTCGTTCTGGATACATCTTGGAAACAGACTGACAATGGCAAGCTCTTGCAGGCTGAGCCCAATTTATAAGTTACTGTTTGAAAATAAAAGTTAAGCTAATGTTAGACAAACAAATTGAATCATGTGACATTTCACAAGATTTCTGAAAGGGGCATGATGGGCATCTGTTATCTATTATTAGGCAGTATTCCTTCTTTCCCGGTGTGGTGTAGGGGCAGGGTCCTGTCCAGTGTCTTAAGAAATTCTCCCTTTATCTAGACACAAAAGACAATCGCTGCTTCTCAGTCCCTTGCTTAGCCCAATGCTATTTTGCCAGATAGCTCAGAAATTTGTGGTAGAATTCTAAAGTTGGCTGTTGTCCCCGGTGGGGCTAGATTGAGAATTTACCACAATTCATGCTGAAGTCTAATCCAGACATACAAAAACCACCTAGAACCTAGAATCTAAATGTTTGGTTCCTGGTTCTTGTGATTTTTTTTTATGTAAAGCCGTTCGTATGGATGTATTTCTCTGCTCCAGAGCTCCTCAGATGCAGCCTACATATCCAGACATGTCGGCTTGCGTGCTGGAGTCCCGATTCCAGTCCCAGCTCTCACAGTAAATCGTCTCTGTGGTTCTGGCTTCCAGTCCATCATCAGTGGAGCGCAGGTAACTAAATTGCAATCAATTGTTGTTTAGAAGTGTTAATGCCTGGGATCGCTACTAGAGCTATGGATGCTTTTATATAAAGCACAGGGGCTCAGAATCTCTGAAACTGGGATATATATGGTGATACCTGTCTGTCTTTATGTACTGTATGTCACACTTACATTTTAACAGCTGCATTCTGTGGATTTTGGTCATGTTCTGCTTTTACATGATACTGTATTTGCAGCTGTGGCAGGGGGTGCATGTTACGAACATACTTGATCAAAGTGTCTTGTTTCTCTTTGCTTTGATTAATTTTGTAATGTTTGTTTGTGAAACTGTGCTTAACTGGTGTTAAAAAAAAACAAAAAAAAACAACTATGAACAGTTTCAAACTTTAACTCATAGCATTAAATAACTTGGCAGAAAGACTGTGTTAGTCTGTTAGAGTAGCCAGCAGTTTTTTATGTTTCCTACAAGACTTCAGTGTTGAAGGAGTGCAGTGTTCAAAAACTTTTTTAAATAAATGACTCACGAGTTAGAAACTGTGGGTTTAATAAAAAAAAAAAAGTAGAACAATTTGGTGCAGGATGAAAAGTTTTAACATTTTATATGCTCACCCATTGTTTAATTATGGTCTTTATTAGAATCGCTCAAATTAAAGGCAGCCTAACAAAATAAATCAATCAATCTTTATTTTATATAGTGGCTTTCATAGTGGACCACCATCACAAAGCACTTAAAATACAGTATAAAAAAAATGTGCATAATACATTAAATACAGTGAAAAATGCATAATACATTAAATACAGTGAAAAATAATGCATTAAATACAAGGCTAGGATGTAAAACATTGTGGAATGACAGAACAGCTAATAACAGATATTAGGCTTAAAAAGCATGGCAAGCAAGAGAGAACAAGTAAGTCTTGAGTTGATTTAAAGCGAGTGACGGTGGGAGCATCAAACACCAAAGCTGGGAGAGAGTTCCAGAGAGTCGGAGCCATGAAGCTATAGAGCGTTTTCCAAGTGTGGTGCACTTTTGCTTGGGGATAACAAGCAGGCCAGTGTCAGAGGACCTCAGCTTGCGGGCAGGGACATAGCGGGTCAGCAGGTTGAGGAGGTACTCGGGACCTGTGTGATGGAGGGCATTGTAGGTGAGCAGGAGAGTTTTGAAAATAATCCTGAACTTTACAGGTAGCCAGTGCAGGTGGGCAAGACAGGGGGTGATGTGTTCACGTTTTTTACATCTGGTAAGGATCCTGGCAGCGGCATTCTGAACTAGCTGCAGTCAGTTTATGGCGCGTGCCGGAAGACCACCATAGAGATCCATAACTCTTAAACATGAATTCAAAGGTAAAGCGATAATCTTGATTTAAACAGTAGCAGATCTAATTTCTGCCATCCTAAAACATGTAAACATCCTCTGTTGCGCCCCCGTCAGGTCTTAGCCAACATTTGTAGACTAGTATTTTTTTACTTGGTGAGAAAGTGTATAAATATTCTGCTATCTTTAAAAACACAAAAAAAAACTCATGTCTCGTATTTTTGTTTTCTTTTTGGCATAGGAAATATGTCTGAAGGAGTCTGAGGTTGTGCTCTGTGGTGGGTCAGAGAGCATGAGCCAGGCCCCCTATGCAGTTCGCAACATCCGCTTTGGAACCAAATTCGGAGTGGATCTCAAGGTGCAGAAATGTTATTTGCAATGCAAACCAAGAAATAATTTGTTGTTTACGTTAGTTACCTTTTTGCTCATTTTCCTCTGTCAGATATGTGTGTGGTTTAGATTGCCTGTTTTTTGTATTTGTGTTTCTTTAAAGATGGAAGACACTCTATGGGCAGGCCTTACGGACCTGCATGTTAAAATCCCAATGGGAATAACTGCCGAGAACCTGGCTGTTCAATACGAGATCAGCAGGGAAGACTGCGACAAATACGCACACAAAACACAGCAGAGGTGGAAAACAGGTGAGTGTGTAAAGTTCAATTCATTCTTAAGAATAATAAGCCAGTCTTCAGTTAGTTTCAATCAAAATAATTTATTCAAGAACAAAGTAAATCAGGAACAAAGCAAAGCACATGTGATGCATACACAAAGCTTCAGAGATGGTATGTCTGAGCTGGCGTCAAGGTAGATGTAGTTTTTCTGAGCCATGGCATCAGTGTAGATGTTTCTCTTCTGAGCTGCCATGGCACAGAGATGGCTCAGCTCTAATGGCATCAGAGATGTTAGTTTTCTCAGCAAAGAAATTACTTCGTACAGCACAGATATATATAGCTAGCTTACATCATTTTCTTGACCAAATTTGGTCTTATTTCCCCAGCATGATACATGATGCAAGACAAA
Organism: Acipenser ruthenus; assembly: GCF_902713425.1. Classification (NCBI taxonomy): domain Eukaryota; kingdom Metazoa; phylum Chordata; class Actinopteri; order Acipenseriformes; family Acipenseridae; genus Acipenser; species Acipenser ruthenus. The sequence continues at coordinate 35,163,328 of NC_081189.1, read as the reverse complement.
GCACATTAGCAGTTAACAAGGTAAAGCCTTCTAAATCAGTGCTTTTAATCATGGCATCATACAGTCTCAGCAGTCAGATCAGTCTTAGCACTAGTTTCAGCAATCTTACCAGTCCCAGCAGTAGCTGCACCAGTCCCAGCAGTGTCAGCACCAGTCTTACCAGTCCAGCAGTGTCAGTCCCAGCAGTGTTAGCACCAGTCCCAGCAGTGTCAACACCAGTCTTACCAGTCCAGCAGTATCAGCACCAATCCCAGCAGTAGCTGCACCAGTCCCAGCAGTGTCCATCCCAGCAGTGTCAGCACCAGTCCCAGCAGTGTCAACACCAGCCTTACCAGTCCAGCAGTGTCAGCACCAGTCTTACCAGTCCAGCAGTGTCAGCACCAGTCCCAGCAGTAGCTGCACAAGTCCCCAGCAGTGTCGGCACCAGTCTTGCCAGTCCCAGCAGTGTCAGCACCAGTCTTGCCAGTCCCAGCAGTGGCAGCACCAGTCTTACCAGTCCCAGCAGTGGCAGCACCAGTCTTACCAGTCCCAGCAGTGGCAGCACCAGTCTTACCAGTCCCAGCAGTGGCAGCACCAGTCTTGTCAGATGCAGCTGTAGCATCAGTTTCACCAGTCTCAGCATTAATTTCAGTAGCAGTGAACCAAACGCATGTCTCTCAACGAAGGTATAAACCCATCTACTTATTCATATGTATAAGTTTAAAATTACACATTTGACAGTGTGAATATGGTCATTTTAGGTTGGTGTGTTTTGCTGGGAGGTTTGTTTTGAAAAATATGGGTCCTGAAATTTCAAATATCATCCAAGGTGGGTCACTGGGTAAAAAGAGTTAGCGACTTAATTGCTTTGCAGTTTGAATTAATAGTCTCCAGGCTTTTTAAGATGATGACTTTCACTTTTGTAAAATAAACAAGATATGCAGGGTCAGGGTTTAGGCAAAAATGTGATTTTTGCCTCAGTAAAAATCTCTTCCTAGCTAAGCCCTTGGTAACATATCAATGTTAACTATTATTATTATTATTATTATTATTATTATTATTATTATTATTATTATTGTGTTGTTGGGGAAACATTCATTTAATAAATGAAGAGTATTATTTCCTTGGGCTTTGCGCTTCAAAGCTGATATATGGTAATCTTCAGTAAACACTATCTGAAACCATGGGTACTCAAATGCAGCACGGCTAATAGTAAGCCTTATTTTTGCAGTCGGTTATTAGCATCATCAACATTGAAAACTGTTAAGCTCCTTAAATTGGGGTATTGAGAATTGTTACAGTGATCCTTGATGGCCCTTAAAGTCCTTGAAATTTCCATTAGAAAAAACTGTATGAATCCTGTAGCACTGACTAATATTAATCAGAAATCAGTCATTCCAACATTGATCTTCTAGTTCCACCTCCTCCTTCGACAGGTCAAACAATTGCAGTGTCAGAGACCACAACAATACTTTCTGAACATTTAAGTAGGAGTATGGATTTCTGGTTATTACAATTAACAAATCATCACGCATTCTATATTTATTTCAATATCCTACCAGCCTCTTGTCACCCTGGGGTAGCCCAAATTATTATTATTTTTTTATTATGTATTTTTTTTACAGCTCATGATGCTGGTCACTTCAATGCAGAGATTGCTGCTGTGGAGGTGAAAACGAAGAAAGGGAAACAGCCCATGACCCAAGATGAGCACCCCAGACCCCAAACCACACTTGAGCAGTTGGCCAAACTGCAGCCAGTCTTCAAGAAGGGTGGAACTGTCACTGCAGCAAACGCTTCAGTAGGTTTTATAAAGCCCCTCCTCACACACACAGTTGCAGAGGCAGCTGGCAACAAAAGGGGGGTGATATAATCTATGGTTTAAATAGACTGATTAGAGGTTTTTAGTACAGTGTATTCTTTTTAATAAATGTTCCACTTACTTGGGTCATTCTCAGTGATTATTCAAACCAATTAATAATATAATTATTACATTACATTAATATAATTTATTTCACCACAAATTGGTGAAATTGTACAAATAAAATGCAGTTTAGTTGATAAATCTTGTCCCCAGTGTTATAGACTTTGTTAGCTCATTAATTATGAGTGCAAGATGTATAACCTTAGTTGCTCTTGCTATGTCTTTCCTCTTACTCACCTTATGTGTTCGGTCCATGAAATATTTAAATAAATTAATGTACTGTGGTACTCTGTTCTATAGGATTAAATACCAGCTCCCCAATTAACAGAAAACGAGTCTTTGTTGAACTGGTCACAATAAAGAGTTTACTGTATGTCATTTTTGAGGTTTGTGTATGACTGTAGGGGGATACATGTGTGGTGTACATATGTATTAATATTCCCTCCAGTTCACGTTTTTAAACAATTTTTTAAAATCTACAATATCAGTGAGGCATTACCATAACTAGCGTTTGTCTTCCTGCATGCTCAATAGTTGCTCTAGGCGAAGCCAGACAAAAAGAGCAGGGCCTTTTGAGGCAGGACTGTATTTCACATATTTACTGCTCACCCAGCTTGGCATGATGGTTTCTCATCTAAATACCCAACTGCCTGCCCCACACTTCTGTTGTAACTTTTAGGGGGTATCTGATGGAGCTGCTGCTGTTGTGATTGCCAGTGAAGACGCTGTGAAACAACACAAGCTTACCCCATTGGCTAGAGTTGTAGCTTACCATGTGTCTGGGTGTGATCCCAGCATCATGGGAATTGGTAAGTGTTGCAAGGGGTACTGGATTATTAGATCTGATACAAATCTTCAGAAAATGTAATCAACTTTATGCTGAGGGGGCGGGGGGGAGGGGGGACCTCTTTCCTCTTTACTGCTCAGTTTTTAAGTTGAATTGAAATCAAGTTTTGTGAGAACTTCTGTTGGCTCAAATTTGAATGGATTTGGTTTTGGATTTTCAGCACTGCAAGTACACGTGTCTGCAATATACAGTATTATGTTATTCTATTTGACCAGCAGATGGTGACAATAAGGCATTTAAGTGTAATATGTCAAGAATAGATTTTTGTTTTACAAATTGTCATCTTTTACAAAGCAAATAATTGAATGCAGTATAACTTAAACAGATTTAAGAATTGTTTTCAATATGCATTTGAGAGAGTTACAAATGCAAAGCAATCACTGCAAATAGAACGTGTCTTCATGACACAATGATGGAGCACGCCACTGGAGGGGATACTTGTACTGCTTGCACATAAGTTATAGGCAGGCATGTCCCGTACCAAACACTGTAGTGTTTATAAGACCATTAATAAAGTGCAGTGTTTAAACATTGAAACTGAAAATGATACACTGCATTTCACACATACCAAATTGTTTTTTAAGTTAATCTGAAGAGTTATATTAGCAAGAAATAACTTTATTGTATGGGAGAAATCTTCACAATCTCCACATAATAGTATAGAGTTTGTTAATATTTTCTGGAACAAATCTTAGTAAATCTGCCTTTTTTATTTTTTAGAGGGGATAAAAATGTTCACTAGTTATATAGCTTTTATGAAATTCTGATTCCCTGGCCCCAATAATCTTTCTTTTAGCTGACTGTTTGTTATTGCTGATCCCAAGATAGTGATAGTAGGTGATCTTTTTTATTCATCCAGGCTTCAATCTTAATCTTCATATTGATTGTGTATTAAATCTAGCAGCGTGTACAAGTACTGTAAACTAAGAGACTGAAATAATCTTGGGTATGTGAAACTTCAATAAGTGGCTATATACTGTAATGGCTTGATTTTATTACCCTTGAAACATAATTCAGTACAAGAGTTTTTTTTCTTAACCTAGACAATGTTATCTGTTGGCTTGAATTTAAAGCGCTAAAGATGTCACATTCTTGCACTGTACATTACAGGAATATCATGTTTTTAGAAATGGGCCCTATTGCTGACTCAGAATCATAGATCTGATCATCTCCCAAATTGACCACCCTGTAAGAGTAATCTTTTAAATAATTCTCTTCAGTTTTTAAGGCTTTAATCTACACTAAAGTATTACAGTATATTAAAGTGCAGTGAAATGTGTATCATTTGTACATGGCAATAACACCACAACTTAATAATTTAAACAAACTGGGGTCAACTTTAGTCTTTACATTTAGACTATTGTGAATGTCACTCATTATTTATTTATTTTTTTTAATCTAATGATTTTGGTGTGTGTTCTTTTTTTTTTAACATGTATATCTCAGGACCTGTACCAGCAATCAGCGGAGCTCTAAAGAAAGCTGGACTTACTCTTAAGGATATGGATTTGGTAGAGGTAAGTAGACAAGAACAGCCTCCTTGGGGGTTCGCATCAATCATTTCTTCCCTAATGAAACAGTGAGATTTTCCCTTTGACATTCTTAACTTTTATTTCAAAGCTTTCTATACCAGACTTGACTCTTTGGAGATTTAAACAGTATCTACAGTACTTTATATTTGGTACAACTAACTGTTGTACTTTTTGAACTTTGCTGTGCAATTGTTCATCCTTTGCTGTAGAAGTTTGTAGCCTGACCCTTATACCCACTTCCGTATCCAGGTAAACGAGGCATTTGCCCCCCAGTACCTGTCTGTAGAGAAAGCCCTGGGACTGGATCCGGAGAAGACCAATGTGAACGGAGGTGCCATTGCATTGGGCCACCCTCTGGGAGCCTCTGGCTCAAGAATAACTGCACACCTTGTTCATGAGCTCAGGTAAACGGATAACTATAGTCCTTGCACTGTAATCCTCAATGTATTAGTCTGAAAATGTTTATACAGTGACCAAGAAGCAAGTACCATTTATTAATTTATTTTTCTTCCCAGGCGCCGTGGTGGTAAATATGCTGTTGGATCAGCCTGTATCGGTGGCGGGCAGGGCATTGCCATTATCATTGAGAACACCCATTGAGCAAAGACATGAAAAGGGCTGGGCACCACAATCAACTTTTTTTTTTTTCTATTACTATTTGTATTTAGAAAGCTGCAAATGGAAAATCGTGTATGTAACAAGCAATTTTGACAGTATTTTGTTGTGCAGCTGTTTAGTTTGGCAGCATTCAGCCTTGCCTATTTAAACTTGGTTTGTACCCAAAAACGATAGCTAAAGAGGTAAAAATGAATGTGTCTTTTTTTAAAATGAGTAATTAGAAATGTTTTCAAAAATGTAATAATGCTAATATACCTTAATGTCAGTAACTCCTTTATCATTGCAAAAAAAAGATTGTGATGGCTGCTTTAGAGTCCAATATCCATGCATTTCATCGTTCTGTCACACTCTATTATGTGTGAGTATTAAATGTTGGGCTGTGTTTATAAGCACGCTGCCATAATTCCCCGTCGATGTTGTCTGTTCATTCACAAAATTTAACATGTTAAAAATCCCCAACAAAGCAGATGTTTCATTACTGTGAAACCGAGTAGCACTTTTACTCAACTGAAGAATAATTGAGTGCATTAGTTCAGTCTGTGCCTTAACAGTGAATTAACTGTGACAGTGAATGTTACAGCTCAGTGGGGCTGTATGAAGAATTGTTCTCAGTTAAATTGTTAATAAAACTGAAGACAAAATATCCCTGAGGATGTTTTTTTTTATTTTTTCCTTAGTGCCTGTACACAGCTGTATGAATGCATGGTTTTAGGCATTTTTTAGTAAGCTGGTCTAAGTAGATATTTGTACAGTGAAAACCTTTCACTGTGATCATGTTTGTGTACCTATATTTTGATCAACTATTACGTGAATAGCAAAGGGAATATCATTTTTGATTACAGTATGTAGTTGCACAATAACTTGTATGATCTCTGTTAGTTTGTGACATAGTCTGAAGGATGGTTTGCGTGGTTGAAGCAAATAATCATAAGTTAAAAACATTTAATCTTGCTATTTCTGTTTTTATTTTTTTTATTACATCGCCGAGTCTCCAGCACAGGCACATGAACACACAGAGCTCATTACCAGCCACCTACATCGGTTGGGCCTGAAGGTGAATTATGCAAAGAGCCAGTTAATGCCCACCCAGATAATTACCTTTGTAGGGGTGCGCCTGGACTCAGGGCTCATGTTGGCCACCCTATCAGACGACAGAGTGGAGAGAATAACCGTTCTGCGTAGAGCTTGGCAGAGCACTGCCAGTAGTGGCTTTCCACAGGCTTTTGGGCCTGATGGTGACTGCATCCAACACCCTTCCACTGGGTCTCCTGCATTTGCGCCCCTTGTAGGTTTGGTTCAACCACATGTCTTGTCAGCCATATTGAATCTCAACCTACTGTTGACAGTGTCTCCACACTGTCTAAAGGCACTCTCTTGGTGGAGACAGCCGGCTGGCAGTGGGCAGCGTCACCATGAGAGGTCGTCACCATGAGAGGTCGTCACCACAGACGCGGCCACCATAGAAGGGTCGCCACATAAATGTTTTAGAGCGGCAGGCAGTGTACCTGTCCTTGCAGAATTTTTTTCGAGCAGGTTCGGAGGAGACACATGCTTGTTCATACAGACAACACATCTGTAGTGTCCTGCATCAACCACCAGGCTCTGAGTCTGGCCCCTGAAGGGCTGCATTTGAGCCATCACGGGTTATCGAACGGTAATTGACACCCTGCAAAACGCCTGTTTCAGGTGTGGTGTTTATCTCATGGGTTTGAACCCACAACATGCCCCATGGCAGTTAAACTGCAATTTTTGCAGAGGAAATCCACATCTACTTTAAAGGTCTATTTGGCCACCATCTCGGTGTGCCATGTAAAAAATAGATTGTCTCCTCAGGAGCTCATTTCCTGGTGGGGCAATTTTTGAAAGGCACCCAGCGGCTTAGGCCACCAGTGAAGGATGTGGTTCCTCGTTGGAGGTTGAATGTAGTGCTTGATGTACTGATGAAACCTCTGTTTGAGCCCTTGCACTCAACTGAACTCAAATTTTCTTGCTTGCAATCACTTCTGCAAGCATTCTCTGTATTGAAAAGACTTTAAATAAAATATAGTAGAAGCTAAAAGCACCAAGGACATAAACACTAAGCAATGCTCTCCTGTGAATGAGTAGTGATAGCTGCAGTTGTTGTTATTATTGTTTTAACTGTGACAAGCTCAATACAGTGTTATTGCATCACTCATACCAGTGTATTCTACAATTAGACGCAATGTAGAAAGAATAAAATAATGTATTAAGAGACATTAAACTTTATTTATGTAGGCAAAAAACTAAAGCTAGAACTCTGGCCCCCAAAAACATAGGCAAAGTTCTTTTCTTGTTAAGTCTGCTGGCTTACTTTATATATATATATATATATATATATACAGTGCCTTGCAAAAGTATTCAGACCCCTGACCAATTCTCTCATATTACTGAATTACAAATGGTGCATTGAAGTTTCGTTCTGTTTCTTCTGTTTGATATTTTATTTTAAAACACTGAAACTCAAAATCAATTATTGTAAGGTGACATTGGTTTTATGTTGGGAAATATTTTTAAGAGAAATCTATCTATCTATCTATCTATCTATCTATCTATCTATAGATAGATAGATAGATAGCTATAATCATCTCCTGTTGCTATAATACATATGGCTATTGATAAGGCCCTTGCATTTGAATTCAGCTAATATGCCAATAGTAATCAAACAAACAAAACTGATTTCAATACGTGCACAGTAATTAAAATTAACTGACCTGCTCACAGAAGCATCTTCTTTAAAGCACCCTCCAGATATTTGTCCGCAATATCCTTTTACATGTGTTTTGTAGCTTTGCCCAGTTAACTGCTTATTCCAGTTTCACAATGGTTCAGGCCCTCAACTAAAATTATTTTCTTTCAATACATTTGCATGTGGTTGTTTTTAGTAATTTTAGCATCATTATTTAATTTTTTATTAGGTCTACACAGAGTAACAGACACAACAGGCAATTTTTTGTATTTTATTTTTTTCCAGAGTCAGCTGTTCGCTTCTTGTGTTGCATTTTTTTAACAAAAGGTTATGGTAATGGTATGCAGGCCTAATGTTTGTGTATGCCTGCTAGTACTAACACCAGCAACTTTCATCAACAAACTCAGATACCCAGACTTAATAAGAAGTCACTGATATCCCTGCAGAGGTGAGTCACAATCAATTTGGTAAGTTGTCATACATTTGATTTATGTTACCATATTTACCAATATTATTAAGGGATGTTAATATGAACTGTCTACATGCAGCAACGTGTGCAATGAGCTCCTGAAAACACCACTGGCTTAGTGCTGAGTCTGCAGACACTTTTCCATTGTACAACGTTTTTTTTATTCCGGTTTGGTTTTATCTTTTGCTGGTATCATTCGGTTTGGGATTTTCTGCACGTATCGGTTTTGGCTTCGGAAAATCATAACCGTACATCCCCAATCAATTTAATATTCAAATCAGAATGTTGGGCAGCAGGATCCTAGGAAGGGAACCAGGCTGTGTTCATTTGAAATCATCTCCACCTTACACACCTCACATCATCAAACACTCACAATACATGTACAGTACACCTCCTGCCAATTTATTAGAAAACTTATTATATTTGCTTTGAGGTGATGCAAAGTTCAAGATCCATTAGACCCTCTGACAGTTGTCCTAAACAGATGGTATCTTCCAGACAGGATTTGCAACACATACGTCTGCAGACAGTTTTGTGGTCTTGGCTACACTGCATTCAGCTTGTGGAGCTCCCAATATCACAGAGTTGAACCGAGAATAAAATCATCGTGATGATTCATGCATCAGACCACTCTTTCACACACTGAGAACTGGAAGGACATTACCATTTAGGTGTGTGCAACTGTATTACACACAGCTTCTTAGTCTGTATATAGGTTAGTCAGTTCAAGAAACTTAATGCTGTACAGTCTACAGTATCAACTGTAGTTTTACATCCAAATATAACTGGTGTTTGTTTATAGCATTATTACATAGTTTTGACTTCCTACTTTTATTTGTTTAACATTTTATAATTACGCAGGTGTGCCAGTGGTTCAGTTATAGTTACAATTACATTGAATTACAATTTGCAAATAAATTACACAACTACAATTGTAATTGACCCCAGGTGTTTACTAAAGAGTCCTCCCACTTTTAAACCCGCTTGCCAGTGTTTCACTCTGAGCTAAATAAGAGTTCCTGATGTTGCTTACAGCAATAGCTATACAGGTAAAGAACGTAAGATGTGTATACAGTAGCACAGGAAACAGAATATGGTGGTTTCGGTGCAATAAAAGTGATCTGATCATTTTCTGTAGTATCAGTGTTGGGTAGTTTAGTAATGATTTATGAAACAGGAAGTTTGTCGGCTTTTCAGATTGAACACAATTTCTTTACTCACTGTAGAGTAAACTGTGAGTGTACAGTATATGACGTAATCTCTACTGTTTATGTTGATAATACAGTACTCACTTTTACCTCTTTCGTCACATAACGTTCTTGCACACTATATGCGTCCTGAATACTTTCCTTTGGCACACTGCCCATGTCAACAGAACAGGAAGTTATTAAATAGTTTGTGTGAGAAGGTCCATTTAATTTTCATTGTAGTTTTCCATGTTGCAAATGTGTGACCTGGGAATTTAGTGGCATTGTGGAATTTATATATATATATATATATATATATATATATATATATATATATATATATATATATATATATATCAGGACAACTTTTGCATACAAATACTTTTTTTTTTTTACATTTATTATATTATATATATGGTTCAGATAGAATCAGGTGAGATCAATGCATGCCATTTGTTAACTCAATCAAGATATGAGATAATAAGTGTTTGATTAAGAAAGTGAATTGGCTCAAAATATGTTTAAAGGGACATCACATGATCAAAAAAAAAAAAAAAACCTAGAAGCCCGAATTATATATTTATGTTTGCAATACTGCAATGTATTTCTTTACCACAAGGTGGTGCGTTAGCTCTTTTGATGAATTTAGGAATTTCAGTTACAATCTGCGCAGTTTCCTTTCTTCTGTAATTTAAAGCAAATGGCTGTGAAGTGTTGGCTGTTTAGCAGGCTTGCTGCTCACGTCGTTTATCTCGTTAAGCCTGTGAATTGGATTCAAGTAAGAAATGAGATCATAAAGAGGTTATAGGCAGAACAGCGGGAATGGCGGTCATCTGTTAATCTTCAGTCCTCAGGACATTTAAAATTGAGTATAGACAATTAAACGGATAATAAAAATATATCATAAAAACTTTATCAGTGACAACTAAGTATTCAACACACTCAACCACATAGTAACAACATATTGTATGTGTATTGAGCCATACTGAACTCCTTGAATATGTATGCATGTGTATGTATATATAGAGTTTACCTCAGGAGAAAGTGCTGGGCGTAGTATCTTATTGAATGTACAGCAGTGGATATTTTTATTAAGATGTTGCAACAGGCTATTTTGTAGTTTATAAATGCTATTTTTTCTTTACTAGATTTTTGACTTTGTGCTACAGTACCATATTAAACCATATGTTGATGTGTTATGTGTCTCAGGGACCTCTATTTTTTGCCACCTGTGTGGTTGGGTTACTGACCTGAATGCTAAGTTTTACATTGTGAAAAAAAAATTAAAGTTGACGATATAACAACACACTAGGAGAAATCCTATTATAGTATTCAAGTACCTTCAAGACTTCTTCCCTAACCTTCAAGTACCTTCAAGACTTCTTCCCTAAGCTGTCTGAGGCAAAGGTCAAAGCCGGTGTCTTCGTCGGAACACAGATAAAGAAGATCCTGGAGTGCAATGAATTCCCCAAGAAGCTCACTAGTAAGGAGAAAGCGGCTTGGAACAGCTTTGTCTCAGTGATTCGGGGCTTCCTGGGCAATCACAAGGCCGAAAACTATGTGGAGCTGGTTGAGACTCTGGTGAAGAACTACGGCACAATGGGCTGTAGGATGTCCCTCAAAGTCCATATCCTTGATGCTCATCTTGATAAATTCAAGGAGAACATGGGAGCGTACTCGGAGGAGCAAGGCGAGCGCTTCCACCAGGATATACTGGACTTTGAACGCCGCTACCAAGGACAGTATAACGAGAACATGATGGGAGACTACATTCGGGGGCTGATTCGTGAAAGTGATTTACAGTATAATCGTAAATCTCGAAAAACTACTCACTGCTAAATCTTTTGTAGTCATTTTTGTATTACTTTAGTATAAATACATGTTAATTTGGATTCATATGTTGTTTTTTTCTGATTTTGTGAACGAAAAGACACAAATTCGCCCGTTTTCTCATTGGAAATAGGTAAATTTCAAAATATCACTGTCCTGGTCACAAAAGCAAAGTTTGTGGGGAATAATAGCCATTTTCTATACTTTTGAGGCATAAGCAATTAGGAAATAACACTTACTACCCAGGAACAAAAATTGTGTTACATAGTGTTGTCGGGAGGAGTCGGGGAGTAGAAAGGGAACACAGCTACGTAAGTACAGCACCTTATGCTGAGATTACAATCTACGGCCGGAGCTTTGTTTATTTGTTACATGTTTGTTTTGTGAGTTTCAGAAGAGGAGTAAGGATGCAAGAGCTGTCGCAACGGAGCCAGCACAAGTCCTTGATCACTCCCTTCACCACAAGGTACTCGCACACACCACGATCCCCAACTTTTGAAGAGCACAGTTTCGTGCACTGAAGAAGTGGGATTACTATTGTGTTATTATTTCTGGGTTTGTAAAGCCTGCCGTGTCCCCCCCCCCCCCCCGATACCATCGTTGGTAAAGGGGTGGTTGCAATTTGTGTATGATTATTTTGTTTGTTAAAAAATAAACATAGACAGTTCTGGGGATCAATAATTTGGTCTGGACATTGTGTTCACTGCACCACTTCACATCCTGTTCACAGGCACAAAAAAAAATGAAAAGCAGTCTGGAACAGAATACATACAAATGCTTGCGCTGAGGTCTTGAAACTCAAACCAATCGGTTGCAAGCTACTTGTACTGCGCCTCCAACACAAGTGGGGTTTTAATGGAAATTAAAAGCAGTTCAACACTATTTTCTTGCTTCTGTTACTGCAAATTGTACTTACCTGTTTGGTGAATTAGTATTTGCCCTTTGGGTAGTATTTTCCCTGTTGCCTTCCCCCTAACTCACCACTTGTCAAAATAAATTACAATTAATGCATTCTGTTGTCATTGATTCAACTATCACTTTAATGGTGAATGGCTTAAAGCCAGCTCTTTTATGTTTACATTTTGTCCCTGGCTCAACTGAAAATAAACTGATATTTGTTGTATAAGAAAAGTAGTTGCTCCCAACTTGGCCAAACAACAGTCCTTTGCATACATCTTTGTGCAAGGGTCGGGGGGCCGCCAAGCAAAGCCATGGAAACTGGCAGAGTTTCAACTGTATTTTCCCTCAAGCTTGGTGCTGAGACTTCACAGCTTGGTAAAACAAATCTAAAGGGGAGACGAACTAGAAGGGTAAAGCCTTAGTTTGAATAATAAGGGGAAAAGTAGACCACCACTACTGCTATTGAATTTTCTCAGCACTCCTATAGAATTTTTTGTCAAACTGATTGAGTGATGCAGTGCCTAAAGAGTGCTTGATTATTCAGGGAAGAAAAAAAGAGTTAAAACACTGCTTCCTCATTTTAACATGTACATGGAATATATATATATAAGTATATCATCCTAACAAGTTGCTTTATTGTGTCTGAACAAATATTAGACACAGATACCCACACATGCAGGGGCTTACAAGCTTAATTTGGTGTTCTAGTTACTGTAGTTCACTGTTTGTCCCTGTGGAATTAACAGCAGCCTTCTTAAACCTACAGCCACCAAGGTACCACATAAATGTTTTAAAATTGAAGGAGCTTCCATAGGGTTCAATGCAGGTCTGTGACAGCATAAGAAGGAGCTTCCATAGGGTTCAATGGAGGTCTCTGACAGCATGAGAACCCAAACAGTACAGCTTGTAACCTGTATTGGACTTCACAGTTCAGAGCTGTCAAGGTTCAGTGTAAATTATTTTGTAGTGGATCCTTTATTTAGCTCTACAGCCTGCAGTATTAGCTTTCAAACAACCTACACTTGTCGCAATGTTTTGAAATCCAACAGCTCAGCTGTCAGATGCTTACAAGCTCATACTAGATTAATATGACGTTGGCTATAAAATTCTAGAATGAACAGAAGCTATTCTATTGAAAGACATATAATTCCCTGAAAGCTGTCTTATCATGTATTTGTTCTAGTTAAACAACTTTATTACAGTGTTGTCCCAGTAAGCCCAATGCAAACAGTATCTCCAAGAGGTGTTATGGGTCGATACTGAATTGCACAGCCATTTTTAATGTGGGGGTAAAATACTTTTACCCATAACTGGTGCCTCTACCTGACATGTTTCAGTTAATCCTAGCCATATTCTCCCTAACACTCCATTCTACTCAAGTATTTATATGACATTCTTCCCACTTGACTGGTGTCAATACTTCCATCTCACTCTGAGACCAACCTTATCCCTCCCTCTTGTGTTCCTTTGTGAATGTCTTAACCCACCTAATAAGAAACGAAAATGTGGGCTCTTATTTTAGCAAGGTTCTTCCCCAGATCTTAAAAATCACAAGCCAGAGCACATTGGGTGACTGCATACTCCACACCATTTAGCTGTAAGCATCAAAGGGGGGTACCCTTTGCACACCATTATGTATGTACCATTCAAGAAACTGTCAACCACTTTCAAAGCAGAGCTCAGAGCTGGTGTTGTAGACATTACAGTAGTCTCATGGTTCTGTCTGCAGCTGATTTAGGCCCCATGGTGTGTAAATAAAAAATGTCAAACAACCATGATGGTCCCATGCAAAGTAATATGTTTCTTGTGATGTTGCAAGGTCTTCTGCAGCCCTTTAACCTGCAGTACATTTTAAATATGTTTTGAATTGTTATTGCTTCATGATACAGGACTACTAGTAGACCGTGTTTCACGTGGAAAAATACTGAAAAACATTGCTAAAATGTAATGTAGAAATGTTATTATACCCTCTTCTTGGTTACTGTTCATCAGCTTTTTGTGAGTATATGCAGTCTATTCATCAAGTGTTGCTGCCTCTGGCACAAACTTTCATTTGAACATTAGCTTCTTCTATTAGTCACCTGTGTTCAGAGTGCAAGACATGAGTAATCTATGAGCTCAACATATTTCTAAGTAGATGTAGGTAATTTCTTAGCAGATTTCTGTCATTATGACAAATACCTACATGAAGCATCGCTTTGGCTCAAAAGAACAGTATTTAACTAATAAAGCATTTTCTCTAACAGTAACAGGGTCTGACCTAAACTAAGGCCCAAACCAGCCCTATATTGTTTATTGCTAGCTGCATAATCTTCTTTGCAATTGTTATATTGTCATATATTCTTGATGCTATTCAATGGTGCATTATGTGTATTGAATTAAAACGTGTAAAATGCTGGAGACATGACCAGGTGGAAAAGGAAATCCCTCATTTACCTTGACCAGGTTTAACATTTTAAAATAAATAAAGTACTACAGCACTGCACTGTATAGTAGAAGCATCATTAGTTGGGGTGCAAAAAACAAACAAACAAACAAAAAAACGTATTCATAGGAATAGTTTTGCCGTTCAATTAATGAATCTCACAGTACAATTCACTACTTTTTTAAGCTGAATGCCCCACCTCTCTCCGCCATGGATTGGTAAACCGGTTAGAAAACTGAAGGCTGCTTGGTTTAATTGCCTGTTACTTATTTCCTATATTTAATTATCTTATATGATTATCATATTAATAATTTGCAATTAATCAAAAAAGAGGATGTTACTGACTTTTGTAGGATGCTGACACACCCATGACTCAGGAAGAATTTAAGATGAATACAGTATACGGAGAAAAAAGGAATGATTACACATTCTTCCCAAGAATTCCATCATTTTTGTATTATTTGTTTATTTAGCAGACGCCTTTATCCAAGGCAGCTTACAGAGACTAGGGTGTGTGAACTATGCATTAGCTGCAGAGTCACTTACAATTACATCTCACCCGAAAGACAGAGCACAAGGAGGTTAAATGACTTGCTCAGGGTCACACAATGAGTCAGTGGCTGAGGTGGGGTTTGATGGAGACCTTCTGGTTACAAGCCGGTTTCTTTAACCACTGGACCACACAGCCTCAGATGTGCAATTAGATAGAAAAAAATAACACGCTAGTACCACTGCTGTATAGACGTCATTGAAGTACCAACACAATCTCTATCCCACTTGTTTATAAACTATGGCTTTCCAGACATTCCTCCTTCTTATGCCATCAGATTCTTGGCAGGATTTCTGGTCTTGAAACAGCTCACTGTAAATTTTACATTTACAAATTGAAACTCCTATTCATTTCCATGTTTCATTTATATGAGGTATATTGTTTGGACAACACCCAAGAACTTGAGATATTCATAAACAACGGAAACAGAGTCATATGCCACTAAACAAATAATATCAAACATTGGGTTTCTTAAACAGGCTTTCGTTACACTTTGAAAGACAGTTGCATTGGACTGTTGCCTAGAAGTTATGATCCACTAAAGAACCAATGTAATATTAGTGGTAAGAACAGTACAGTATATAATAGAGAATACTGTTTGCATAGTATTAAGGCTCACCTTAATAACATTCAGTTTGTCTTGGATATCGTGTGATGTTGCCTTGTTTCTTTTTCATGAGAAAAGGGATTAATAAAAAAAAGGTTTCTTGCAAGATTTAAGCATTCTGTATAATCTGTATGGTATTTCATGGGGGGGGGGGGGGGGGGTTAACATACTTTTCTTATTGGTTTCTAAAGGGTTTACAGCTCATTTACATGTTTTTTTTTAAGGGGTTGTCAAATATTAATGGCCATTCTTTATGTTTGATTACATATTGCAGTCCATTGGAGCTATCACAAGCACCATGACTCCAAATGGAATAATAGGTCTAACATCAGAAAAGCCAATTCATTATCCAGTATATGGGTATCTTCACTATACTTCCTACAATTTACTCTGCTTTTACCATGTAAAAACCTTTAAAGTACGTGGTGCTACAATTCCAGACAATCTTGCCTTATACCTGACACGCGGTGATGTCGGCCTCCTTGTAAAGCCCCAGTTGAGCACTGTTATTATTTTTTGCATGTTATAAATAAGTATGTGTGTTTTTACTTTTTTTGCACTTTTGTATATTTTCTTTATTCCTTTATTGAGCATGTTTATAAAAGTATTATAGTATTAGAACTCAACTTATATTTTGACACAGAGCACTTATTAGGATTGTTTATGTATGGAGCACAGGGCTATGAGAGGGGAGGCCATGGGAAATGGAGGACCGCAGAGCAAAGGTTGCGGGGAACTGGTTTTGTTTGAGCAGGCAAGGTGAAGCGCTGCTATAGGATCAGGTATGAGCTCTCATTGAAGAACCAGGTTGTGCATTGGTGGGGAGGTTTGAGGGGAGGAGTTAAACCTGTATAAGCAGGTATGCAGCAGCAGCAAAAGAGAAGACAAAAGAGAAGACAAGACAAGACAAGACAAGACAAGACAAGACAAGACAAGACAAGACAAGGAGAGGAACAACCGGGAGATAGATGAAGTTCTGGACTTGGCTGGAGATGCAAGAGGCATTGGAACTACCCTGGATAAAGAGAAAATCCGCAGTTCATAAAGGGAAGTGTCCATCATGTGCATGCACAGACATTTTATTCCCAGTTGTATTTTTGCACTTTGTTTTTATGCTAGTTTAGCCTGTTTTATCCCAACTGTTTTATTAGTATTTTAACAGTTTTTAGTGTCTCTAGAGAGAGAGAGAGAGAGAGAGAGAGAGAGCGCTTTTATTGGGATTTTAACAAAGGTCTTAAATGAGGCATTTCAATTGAGTATTTCAATAGTCGATTTGTCAAAAAGGGAAGAAGAAGTGGCAAGGGACTTATCGTTTTTAAAGCTTGTAACCAGTTTCTCTGCCCCTCCCTGATAGGTGCAGTGGAGGAGCCTCAGGGGCTGCTGGACCCGAACATTGTGTTGATGCTACTCACCCAGGAGGATTGGAGTCAACAGCGGAGAGCACAGCTGAAGTCCAGTGGGCGGGGCCTCTGCACTGCCAGTATTTTTCTCTCCTATTTTGATACTTTGCGCCCTAGCCCAGTGGTGGGCGCGGTAACCAGGCAGGGAGGGGGTTAAAATTCTCCCTGCCAAAAACACGTGCGTATGCACGTTTGTTTAGTTTAATTATTGTTTTATTAAGTGTCCCCTGCACCTGGCTATCCTTGTAAATTAGTGCCGGGTGCAGGGTATTTAACGGAAGTCTTATTTTGATACTTTTCCACCCTAGCCAATTGTTGCATGCATGTCAAGTCTCAAGGTCAAGTCTCAAGGTTCACCCGTGAAACTCATGGCCGTGCAATGGATTCTCACGTTTGTGCATAAGTTTGTTATTGTTTGCGAGGCTGCGAAACAACCTCTTTGTACATGACACAGCGGTAAATCCAATACAACTGTCCAAGCATATTATTTCATTTGGGGGGGGGGGGGGTGTCACCATGAAAAGGTGTACATTACCATTCTCCCCCCGGCCTTACTCCAACGATAGAATTGCCTTGTTACTGACGGTTGGTCTGAGCGAGCCTTCTATGTTTCTGTACACAACACGTCATTACTTGGACAGAGTCGAAGGAGTGGCTGTTAGACTGTCACTGGTTCCTTCATGCAGAAATAAGAGAAATGGACATCAATGAGAATTTAATTATTAAAGTCGAAAAATATAATGTTCTTTATGATGCCAGTGTCAGTGGTTATAAAAACAATTTTACAAAAAGACACCATATGATAAGAAAAAACAGAATTGGAAATTGATGGTACAGTATGTCTATCTCTCTTTATTTCACCTTAATTTTAGTCAAAATGACAGGGAGCGCTACAAACCGGTTTCGTATTTCTGTAAAATGACGCTTTTTTTGTTTTAATAATGTTGACCAATAATAAAAATCACATTCACAGACTAACTGAAGATTTTATTAAAACTTAAAATCAATAAAAACTTGTATTAAACAAATATGTGTAGATGTATTGTTTTTTAATCATTTACATGTTAAACCAGATCACATATAAACATTCACAGTTAAATGTCATTTTTTTTTTACTGTGTGGTGTACCCAGACTATTTCTTTGTTTTATTTATTTTATTTCGTCTCCACAAAAGGAGCAAAACCAGACAGTATTTTCTTTTCATGACTAGCTAAAGCTGTGTTTCTTTTGTTTTTTGTAAAAAAAATGTATTCGTGCTGTAATCGTGTTGTTTGCTTCGCTCCTGGTGTGTCTAGCCCTTCTGGTGTAGCTGTCAGCTAAAAATCTTGATCTGTCAAAAGCACCCCCCCCCCCCCCCCCCCCAAAACAGTTGTCCAGGTTAAGGTTTTTCAGCAGGGGTCTCACTGGTATGAACACTCTTTTAGTGGGTGGTGGCCGTTTTGATGAAGTTTCAATTGTTTTTGCCATTTTTTATATAATTAATAAATATTGTTTCAAGTACGTTGTTGGTGTTGTCTGTCTCTGGGCAGGCTGGTCTCCATTCTCCTACCTATGTTGCAAATTAAACGAACCGGTGCAAATTAACGGTTTTATTGTTGTATACTGGGTCCTGGTGCCCACTACCACCATGTGGCATAGTCGGACTACATATATATTTTTACTACCTTGCCAACGTGTACCACAACATATCTATTTCCATCACTTCACATTTTTCTATATGAAAGATGCACACATTACTGTATATTAAACTTGTATTTGATTTATTGATGGTACTGTACTTCATTAATAGTATTTCTTTTTCATGCTGCACTTTCCGTTGAAGGAAAAAAGACAGCAAATCTGAGTTGCTTCTGCTATTTATATATTTGCATTTTAATAGTATGTATTGAACGTGTTGCTGTTATTATTTGCATTACACAATTTGTATTTAATTATTGAAATAACTAGCTAGTATTACATAATGTAGCTAGAGTGAAGCTTTATT
Source organism: Acipenser ruthenus (assembly GCF_902713425.1). NCBI lineage: Eukaryota > Metazoa > Chordata > Actinopteri > Acipenseriformes > Acipenseridae > Acipenser > Acipenser ruthenus. The sequence continues at coordinate 35,144,368 of NC_081189.1, read as the reverse complement.
CCTTATTCATTATTATTGATATATATATATATATATATATATATATATATATATATATATATATATATATATATATAAACAGGTGTTCAGTAGAGCTTATCAAAAGTGAGCTCCTTGTGAGCCTCTATTGTGATGTGGGGTGTGCAGACTTCCACTCCTTGATCATGGAGGACAAACCTCTCCTTGCTGCTGCAAGAAGCAACCAAAAATATGCATGGAAAAGGAAATAAAGAACTTAATGGCTGCCAATAAAGATTCAATATATGTTGGTACCATCCATGTTTGGACACAACAGCATTGTTATTAACTCATCATAAGCAATTTGTAAATCAGTAATAATTTCTACTTTACTAACAATTTCTAAATTCACATATCCTAAGTCATTTTGACAACCAATTCTGATTCTGTAAAGACTTACAAACTGAGAATTGATCAGAATTTGTATATGCAGAGAGTTTACGAAGATCAATGTATCTTTTTTTTTTATTATCATTTATCTTTAGCTTTATGCAGCAAATTCATTCTGGCATGTGACTTCCTGTCAGCAGAAACTTCATCGGGAACCAGGGCAGGTTGCATGTCCACTGCTTAATTTTAAATGTGCAATAGCTTTGTGGTATTTATTTTAAAGAGGACATTTATTTTAAAGGGAACTTGTAATTCCACATAGTTCAAGGTTTTTCATTGATATTTGTTTGTATTGAATATGTGTGAAATCCTGACATTTGTTTGAATTGTCAAGAATCTAAACAAGTGCCCTGGAACTAACGTTATATATAATGTTTTTGGCCAATAGAAAACCTAAAATGATGCTTTCATTTGTCAAAATATCTTAAAATACATTAACTAATAATTGTTTTAAGAGGTCTACTTTATCTGTGAGAGTAAAAAAATAAAAATGTGGAGGGGGGGTGGGGGGAGATGGGGCACGGGTGTTGCATGGCGTTGCGTTAGGGTCTGTTCCTTATTTTCTTATTTTTGAGGTCATGAGGTGGCAACTCTATCTGGGAGCTTGAGTTCTTGCAGGAAAAACAATTCTGAACGTTTAGTTTTTTAGACAGTGACTCTGCCTGAGCATACTGTTTAAATATACATTTCTCCCCCCCAAAAAAACAAACCCTTTATAAAATGTTATAAATGTTTGCCATTTTTTTTCTTTAAAAGAACTCAAACTTACAAAAGCTTCACCCCTCAGCTCACCTTTGAGGACCATTCTATGGCAATACATATTATGTAAGATTTACTGGATTTATTTGATTAGCACCATGTACTTAAGGGGCAGAGGGAGAAAATAATAATATCAGTGTTACAGATCTCAGATTTTGGGAATAGGCAGGCCAACATGTTGAATGGCAGGGGCCAGACTGATAAAGTACTACTGCTATGTTGTCAATTGTGACGCTGAAACAAGCAGTACTGTGTCTGGCCAAGAAGCTGTAATTGAGCTTGAACTCACAGTACATACATTACAGTGCAGTATTTAGTATAAAGTGGTCTATTGTGTGTTTGGAAAAAGAAGAGCTACTGTATATTCGTTTTTCTTATTTGAAATACTGTGATTTTCTAGGAATCGTATTTAGCTCACATTGACCACTGTACACACATGCCTTTGGGCTGTGGGGAATACTTGATGTAAGTCATGAAGTTTGTCTGAAGAACAGTTCAATAATACTTGATCAGAGTAAGAAACACATACACGTGCAAGGGTGTTTTTATTATATAGTAGTTAAAGGATGAAGGGTCACTAAAAGAGCTTTACATGTTTGTTCGTTTTAACAAATTTAAAACAGCTTCTTGCTCGGTTTATGATTAAGCAATGGCTTGAGTTTGTGGTTACTGTTTGGAGAAAATGGTACAGTATCTCCATTCCTGAATGCTAACAAGATTGATTGTTCGTTGTAATACTGGAACCTGGAAATAAGCAGTCACCCAGGGATACAAGGTTGAATTCACTGAAGCATCTTTACAGTACAGCTTGTGAAAAAGATACTTGCCAGCCATTGGCTAGATGGCAGGGCAGGGCTAATTTGGAATAACAAATTGCTCAGTGCTGATGGCAGGTCAGCTGTTTATTTAACCTAATGGGTTTTACAAGCACTGCATCTTACAGAGGTCTGACATTGCTATAGGTTGCTTCACACGAGAGCAGCTGCCAGCTGGCCAAAAAAAAACATGTATATCAAAACATTTATTCTTTTCAATTCAGGCATGGTATCATCCACATTTCTGTTCTAAAGAAGCTAGGAGTCTATGTGGGTTACTTTGGAATTTGTGTCTTTGTAATGAAGAATGTTTTTATAAAAAGAAAATGATATCTGAGACATTTTTGCACTTGAAATGTTTTTTTTCTTCATTTACCCTAATATGATATTATTAGGAAATAGTTTAAACCACAGGTTCTAAAAGAAGAGAGAAAAAAGTTGCCCCTAAGACTGAGGAAGTTCTACTGGGCAACCAAATAAATACTGAAAATAAAATAAGGATAAATCTGTCTGTGTGAAAACTGTTCCAACAGACCACCCTTGAGAAAGTTAGAGGTCTGTTACACTAAACATGTTTCCTGAAGGTAGTAATACATTACATTTGGGTTGCTTTAGAAAAACAACCAAAGCTGTTCAGACAAGACCTTATCTTTTTTTTTTTTTAATCAGGACTAACAACAAGCTTTGATAATCCAAGTTTTTGGATGTGAATGAAAAACTATCCATCAAAAACCAACAACTTCTCTGCAGTATAAAATGAAAGTCATCCTTATCACAGGCACTATCATTACTAGTTGTTACTGTGCTTTTAATTTCCACAGATTTAATCTTACATTTAGGGAAAACAATCGTGAAATTAAATCACCATAATAAAAATATGGTTATAGCGCTGAGAGATTAGAGCCTAATTTCATGTTTAAAAAGTACTGAGCATGTTTTTGCATGGAACTAAACCAATGAGAACAAACCATGACGGAGACTCTTTATAAGTTACACACCGCATTTAACAAGACGCTGTGACCTCTTGAGAAATTCTAAGTTGAGGTATCCTGTGAGGATTTCGTACGATCTGAATAGAGAATGTCAGTGTCACAAAGTACTTTGTTAAAAAGGTATGTCTGGGGGTCTGATACTGTGAAAAGCACAAATTCAAGTTATTGTTAAGAGATGAATGCACATCTCATCAGTTGGGGGTGTTGGGGGCTCTCTTACTAGAAGACTTGCTGCCTATATGTACAGAACAAGTGAAAAGTAATTGAATTGCCAATAAACACCAGGGTCATTGTTAACAGGTCACACATTGTTCAGAACACCTCAAGTCACGGATTTCACAGAAATAGCGGCAATCGGAGGAGATCAGTGTATGTGGTGAGTTTAAGTCCCATACAGATTAGGTTAAGGACTGTTTGTTATCCCCAGTTTAGTTAATTTAATACCAGTCTTCAACTGTGTACAGCTGTACCATTTAAACTCAAAAGCGCACTAACAGCAAGTCAGGTTTGTTGCATGAGCAGTTCTAGCTTTTTGACCTCATCACTGGAGTCAGCATCTGTAATGGAAGTGCATCACACAGCCCTTTAAACTCTTGGTAACACTTTACCTTAGGCATCTCTTTCTACACACTAACTACACTGTAATTGCATGTGTGGTTACACTGCAATTATATTATAAATTCACTGCTTGTGTAAATTTAACAGTATAATTACAGTATAATTACAAACAATGTCAACACCATTTCATTTTGTAATTACGTATGTTGTTGCAACTCCATATGTAATACTATATTACAGTGTATGAAGAGACATGTAATATAAAGTGTTACCAGATACAACTTCATATCTCTTACAGTCAATTCCAGTTAAAAGAACTCTGATTAGACGATGACTCAAGACTGCTAACACAAATTTCCAGAATAGTACAAATTATTTTGGAGCCCTCCCAGGGAAGAAAAATGTGAATAAAACTAAACGACTTAATTCAAACAGCTGAGTGTAAAGGATATTGGGAAATGTATTAACTTGCATCCACATTAGCATGTGTGCTGTTTGGGGAGTACAGATCCTATGTTGCATTTCAAGTTGCCATTGTGCTCACGCAAAAACATGCACTATCCTTGCATACAAGAAAGATGTTGCTAAAGACACTGTCAACCATTCTAAAAAAACATTAATACAGGCTTATGAACAGCAAACTGTGGATGCAAGTAGTTAGTGTTTCCGATTTGCTCAATACCCTGATGTTGAGGACGCTTTGCTTTTATGGTTTAAAAATGCCTATATTATGTTCATTTGCAATGTATACTTCTTGAAAGTTCACTTACAGCCGTATTTTCAATAAAACACACAGTACTTTAAAATGTATAATACTTGTCATTGTTCTGTAATTGAAATTTGATTTCAGTGTCACTGTAACTTCAATACAAAGTGCATTTGGCTTTAGATTCCAGATCATATGAATTACTGATGAGACACATTTTTTTTGCTTGTCACTTTGAAATTCGTATTAACGAGAATTGACTGTATTTGTTTTTTGTATTTCTCTAGTACTGTTTCTATTGCTCGTTCACACAAGATGTAAATAGCCTGTACACATTACAGTACGGTGCTTCTGCATATTGTGTAACACTGTCCACTCTGACATTTGTAGATACATCCTCATGTGCTTTACTCAGCCTGTGACATTAGCTGGAATGGTGTCACGCCATATCTTTCTATGGAAACATGAGCTCCATGAGACCAGATGACAGATGTTAGTTAGTGGGAACAATTTTAAATCACTGGCAAGGTCAGCTTGGTATCTCAAGGTTTCCGTCAGCACAACAATACTTCACATTACTTATATGCATATTCATAAAACACAGCAGATATAGCAGTAGATTGTTAGAAAAGGTGCAACCATGTTTATTTACACACACAGACAAAAAACTGTGCACTAAACAAAAATACGTACTGTCACTTTAAAACACCCCATTTACAAATTGACAGGTCCTGAGAGGAGCACATATTTATAAGTCCTGGTCCTTTAAATACTACAGTCCCTTGCTTGACCAGTCCTTGGCAGCCAAAAGGCAGGAAACAGCTCTGCTTAGTCTGACAAAAAAAACCACAGAAAGGTTAAGGCTTTTATCCAGCACTGGTATGCTCTCTCCTCTATCCCACAAACACTGGCCTGACTGGTGGAGAGACTATCCCAGGGGTGTCAAACTCAGTTCCTGGAGGGGCCACAGTGTCTTCTGGCTTTCGTTCCACCGGAGCTCTCAATGACTTAATTGGTCTAATTATTTGATTAACTGGACACATTTAACGCTTCTGTAAAGGTCTTAAAATGCTTCAGAGGTAGTGTACCTTGAATCAATGGCATTTTTAAAACCAGCAACTGTAAAAGACCATGAAAAATATTAAATATGTCACATTGAACAAATAATTAGATCAATTATGTTAATTGAGAGCTTAAGTTGGAATGAAAACCAGAAGACCCTGCGGCCCTTGAGGACTGGAGTTTGACAATCCTGGACTACCCCTTTTGTACACCTTGGCTCTGCCCTGTACCCGATTGCCTGGGCTTGGAACCAGGTGTACCTCGTTCCACTCCACCAGCCTACTAGCAGGCCGGCTCTTACAGAATGTTAACCCTGTAGTTACCAGCGCCTGCTGGAGGGACAGGTCCCCCATATTCCCCCTGCTGGTGGGAGGTGACCTTTTCAGTGCAGGGATTTATTTCATCTACCCTGTCACAAGTAGCTATTGAGGTTTTTATATGACGAGATGTCAAGTAAATTAATTCATGATATAACCCTAAATGGAATAATACAGTATTAATTTCCTTTGAAGATGGTCTGGTAGGCCTTACTTTTAGAAAGGAATGGATCAGCACACACAGGAATATAAGAGACAGTGTGAAATGTAAACTTGGAGAATTAGAAGCCAGATCTGCACAGCAGACATTGTTTATATGGCTGATTTGAAGTGCCAATATTCCTGAAATGGAAATCCAAATGGAGCGTGAGGGCTGCTGGGAAATAAATGCTGCTGTTTGGCACCGGGCAGCTCAGCTCAGTTTCTACAGAACTGGTGATGCAGCATTAATTCACATTAATAGTGGGACACTTGAGTCACAATTCATTCTCAGTGTGCCAATCAAATATATGGTTCTTTACATCCATATATTTATATCTATCTTTACTAAGAGTCTGACAGCCTTGTGCAGCTGGGTAGCCTGGGTACCAGGCTGTACATTTCTAGTAGTAGTGTAATGAGAAGGGAAATCAACAGGAGATTATGACATGCTTCGAAAGATGCATTAAAACTGTGCCAGACACATCATTGTCACATACATTCAATTAGGATGGCTCTTACTTTTTCAGCAGGATTGTTTTATGTTTAAGGTTTTTAAAGGCTTGGTACCTCCCTATTTGAGTGCTCTGGTAGAAAGCATTGGCTATAGTTTACATTGCCAGGATTCTGTTAATTTAGCAGTTCAATGGATTCGAACACGTTTGGGAGAATGATCTTTTGCACATCAACTCCCAAAGATGTGGAACGGTTTCCATCACAGTATGAAGATGGAATTTGATAATCTTTCTTTCTTTAAAGATTGTATTTGAGGATTGCTTACAACCCCCTGCCAATGCTTCTCCCTCATTCCACATGTACACATAGATGTCTTGTTTATTCTGTTCTTTGATCTATGTATGCTACCGATTAAGTTTGAACCTCACATGTTTTTATTGTTTCCCAGGACCCCCTTGTAAATGAGGCCTTGTCTCAATGGATACATCTCCTGGTTAAATAAATAAATACATACATAACTAAATATAACTATAGTTCTCCCTCTTTATAACACTATACTCATGAGTGTGTATTCCTCCTTATAACACAAATGAAAGTGCTAGTGGAATAGCACTATGTGCCAAATGGGAGCCATGACCATGCTGCCTTATAACTGGTACTGCGGTATAAATGGCACCTAAATAGTTGGATCAGCACATACAGAAATATAAAGAGACAGTGTGAAATGTTAACTTTGAGAATTAGGAGCCAGATCAGCACATGATTTATATTAGGCTGATTCCTGAATAGGAGACTAACTCCAAATGGAGCGTGAGACCTGCCATTGCTTCTTGTATATTTGTTCAGCCACACCAGAAATATTATGACGCATTAGAGAACAGAAAATACAAAAATAATCTTAGACTGTCCATGGCGTAGGTGAAAGCTCTGCCTTTACCTATTCCAAATCCACACTCGGCAGTGCTTAGTAGGAGTGGTTAGGGCTCTGGACCGGAGGGTCGTGGGTTCAATCCCAGGTGGAAGACACTGCTGCTGTACCCTTGAGCAAGGTACTTTACCTTGCTCAAGGGTATAAATGGGTAATTGTATGTAAAAATAATGTGATATCTTGTAACAATTAGTTAAGGGCATCTGCTAAGAAGTAATAATAATAATAATAATAGAAATTGCAATCTTGATTCATTACATTGTTCCAGGCAGTGCAGATCTACCATGTTCACACAAAATTAATGTTGAAAAAAGAAAGAACTGGGGTACAGTTTCACAACCCTCCCTGCGGGTGCTGCTTCTTGTGACCTTGCACCTCTGAGGAAATGCTTTATTTTATGTGGCATAAAATAGTATTTAATTGATATGTAATTACCTACTTATTGAAGTTAAATTACATGGTAATAACCAAACATATAAAACCAACAAGAAGTAGTGCTACAAAACGTAATTAATAACCAATCATTTACATAGAAGTCTTACATATTTGTTGGAACAGGAAATTACCACTATAAGACAATACAATTAAATACACACAGCACTTTCATAAACGGTCAATTTCATATAAATTAAATACTTTATACCAAGCAATTTATACCCTGCAAATTAAACAAATACTATATTCTTGAATGGGAATCAATCCCCACTATAGCTGAATGATTTCAAGTCTTTGCATGTCCGTACTGGTTTGTGTTCAGTAATTGAAGCGTTTTTTTAACTGGCCAAGATGCTGACCAGAAGTGAGTCAGTAGTGTGTCAAAAGGAATACCATGGAAGGGAATTGCCAATGGTGGCAAGTTTAGGCACAATGGGCAATTGAGGAATGTGTGTTTGTTAATCCAAGCTGTCAAAATAAAATCAGATGTGGTATACCTAGCAGCCAGAAACTCTGCTGTAAGTGGCTAAAAAAACAAACATCATAAGGGAAGTGACCACAAATAATTTATTTAAAAACATAAACAATAGAACATTGCAGGTCAGCGTCTTTAATTCAACTTCAGTTACTTCAAGGTAGTGTTAATATGTGAGGCACATGCATGGACCACCCATTCAGATTCTCAGCTCTGCCCAACGAAAAGCAATAACCAACCAACAGGTGTATTCTAAACTCAATTGTTCATTTAAAACGGAAATATCATGAGGCAAGACCAACAGTATATCAAGAAGTATATGAAAAATGAATGTACGACTATTCCTTTCTTTCTGCCCTCCTCCTATTTACACAATCTCTGCATCTCAGATCTTCACAATAAAGTCAAAGTTTGATTTTCTACATTGTATTTACCTTGGTTTTGGTTACTGCATTAATACGATACAATGCATTCTCAATTACAACTACAGCAGTCATTTACTCCACTCCTTTTTTGCATACCATTCGCTGCCAAACATACATTTTTGTGTGGAGCATCACATGTTTGCAATACTCTTAAGATTTATCACCTCAAAGGTACTGTGGAATTTACTCAAAGGTATGTATGTATGTGTATATGAAAATTCCTTTGTGTAGACAAGCTGTACATAGTGTTCCAAAATCAGGAGAACTCAGTGCAATACTTTGCCCGTTCATATTACTTGTAGATTGCTAATACAACTTGTATGTGATCATGAAAAATGAGAAAAAAGATCAAAAAGTTCATATGAAAAATAAAAATAATAATAATAGCAATAATAATAATTAGTAGTAGTAAACGGGTTACACGACAAATAATAATTCTGTAAAGAAAATGCTGCAACAATGAAAAAACTTTGAGCGATATACCAATTTAATATGAACGTGAGAAAGCTACTACTAGAATATAAATTTGGGTTAACATTATAGACTGAACAGTAACAGGAACATAAAAGGAGATTATATTGGGCAGTCAAAGTGCCAGTGAGGATATACATTATATCCACCCCATCATTTGATACCAGGAAACACTTGTCATTATGTTGTTTTGTCATGTTACCAAATACTGTAGCCCTGTTATAGTTGCAGTACCAGGAGCTGATTATAATAACCTGATATTTATTGTGTATCAGTGTTGCTGCCACTTCTCAGAAAATGCCAGAGGGGATTGGTACAGTACAATACAGAAGCAATCCTCCACCATGCAGTCACACCATATATGACAATGTAGGACGCAGTCTGAAACAGAGAAGGGTAAAAAAGATCAAGGAAGCACATGCCGAGATGTAATAGATGCTCCACTGCTTTGTACCTGTGATGCAGTAAGGACCCCTTAGTTCAGTGAAGTAACCACTAGGCAGAAATGGTGTGATACAGTTAAACAGGAAGCATGAGTAAACCTTGAACACTGATTCTGTACTATTTCCATAGGCATTGAACAATAAGAAGTGTCTGGCTGTCTTCACAAAACTTTAACATTGGCTTCATTTAAACTTTAGGAGTGGCTTGAAACATGAAATAGTTTTATTAACACAGTAAAAGGAAAGGCTCTCAATATCATATATTGATATATCATATATATCAAAATAAAGTACCATAGCAGTCAAATTTAATGAATTATCCAGGAACAGCATCTGTGGCCGTGACTGAGGCACAAACTGTTGGAGCTCCCTGCTTAGACTATACAGTCCAAGCATTACAACTGGATGAGCGGTTTTACAGATTTATGGAGAAATCTGTGGCGTGTGACATAAGTATGACTGCCTCCACTATATCCCCTTTGAAGGGATTTCATCCCTAGCAGGGAATGATACAGATTTGGGGTATTCCACATGTTTTAAAAAAAAAACACACAGAATCTGTTCTCCAGTACGTCCATCTTTACAAGTCATAGAACTAAAGATAGTTCACTGACCAGGTTCCTTAGGCAGAAGCTTGGGTTTCGGTCAATTATAAAATAGAGCTGCCTGCTGCTGTGGGGAGATTAACCACAATGGACTAGATTCTCGAAAGTCTTAACTCTTAATCGTCATTAGTGCATTTCTGTGAGAAATGAATGACGCTGACAATAAATCAGAAATAAACTACTCAGACATTTCCATTAGGGTCTTGTAAACAGTCTCAGGTTGTTTCTGATTAGTTTTTATAACTGTACTAATGACAAATGACAATTTTAAGTAAATACAGTAGCTTTGAAAATTTAGCTCAATGTGTTCACATAAAATACATTAATGATTTGTACTGCTTTTGTAGTCATGCTGTAACACACCACTCATTAAAGGTACAAGCTGAGCTGCAGTGGTGGAAATGTGTCAATGGGGTCTATTGACAGTGGCTGTTCTTAATACCGCCTCCCTAAAATGTATCAACCTGATTTTTTTTGCAGACCGTAGTTCACTGTATTTTTATTGTATGTGGTTATGTTAATAAGTGGATCAATAAGTCAACCAATGATTTCATTTTGCTGTTGGGTCGTTAATGGGGAATTTTATATACTGCTACAATATGTACCAGATTTAAAAGTATGTACTGTATTACAGTCCACGTGTCATCTCTTTTGGCAAGTGATATTTTCAGAATCATATTGTTCTGAATTAAAATACTTCTGTTGAAAATATAGTACTGTACCAACAAAAGCAAATAGAGTACATCTAAATGGAAGCCTACTTATTTTAAAATAGTCCTTTCAGCGATGTATTTTTTTTTTGTGTTCCCTGAAAAATGGACAAGGGTTTGAAAGGGCCAAAGTGAAATCAGATATGCGTCACACTCTTTTAACCGTCAGAGGTCAACATTTTATATGATTAACAGTCATTTACAAAAAATAATAAATTATAGATAAGGTACACTGTAAGAGAACCACAAGGTTGACAGTTTGTGGAAACAGTTTCCTTCTGTTACATTGGTGCCATGACTTGAATTTTCACAGATTAGTGGCTAGTGATCACCAAAGCCTCAAGTGGTAAGAGTCCAAACCTAGGTCCAAGTCTAATGTTGTCATAGTTTTCAATGGTTTATACTCATCCCTGTTTTTCACATACACCACAGTTGTATCTATAGCCATAACTTGCTCAATTCTAAGGTAAACCTAAGTCAAGTAAACAAACATGTCAGCTTGTTCTACTTTTTTACAATGTTTTTTCTTGGAGTGTATATTGTGACAGATATTACTGTCACTGACACTGAAAACTATTTCAGGTTTTTCACTCTTATTTGTATGATTCTGTATGACACACACATCCACAATGTTTAGAATTCACATCCTAGCCCTGTATTTAATGTAATATGCCTGTATTTAATGTATTATGCATTGTTCCTCACTATCGTGTAACGCACTTTGTGATGGTGGTCCACTATGAAAGGCGCTGTATAAAATAAAGCGTGCATCCCATGAATACATTTAATATGCACCTGTCCCAATAACCGTTTATGCCCTGGTGAGATTAGGCTATCCTGTATTAGGGACTGACCACATCCTGAATCCAGGAGCGCCTGGGTTTTTGTACCATCCACTGTCACAGGAATAACAAAACCCGTCTGCTGAAGTGACTGAGGTCATTGAACATGCTTACCTGGTCGGCTGAGGTCACACTCCATCACGGGACAATGCCACGCGAGGTGGCCCACCTCCCGGCACGTCCAACACCGCAGTGGGCTAGTTTCTCACCCTGGAGCCTCGGCAAGAGGTGGAAACACCAGAGCCATCAAAGGGGCTCGACGGTAAGGAAGCCGTGCGAGACCCCGGTCCGACACCGCAGCAGCCCGCGGGGAACCCCACGCTGCCCCGGTCCCCTGGCCGGGATCTCTCACAGCCCCCCCCCCCCCCCCCCCCGTCCAAAACCTTGTACACCCCTTCCCCCCAGTCCCTTCGCCCTATCCGGGGCCGGTGGTGCGGATGATTTTGCAGTGCTCCTCCCTGGCAGCCTGGCTGGCGTTGGTTCGGCTGCCTGGTACTGCTCGGCCAGTGCGGCCGCCTGATCCAGGGTGGCGGGTGCCTGCCGCTGTACCCACAGCCGTGGTTCTGGAGCTAAACACTCCAGAAAGCGCTCCACCACAATCACCTCCACCAGCCTGGCTCTCGTGGTCGCATCCGGCCTCAACCACCCCATGGCGTACTCGTTCAGGCGATGGGCAATGGTTCTGGGGTGCTCCTCGGGCGAGAAGCGCTCCTCCCGAAGCCTCCTCCGATATCCCTCCGGTGTGGCCCCCACGCGATTCAGGATGGTGGCTTTTAGCGTGGGGTAGTCCATCATCCGGTCGGGAGACAGCGTCCTCGCTGCTGCTTGCGTCTCCCCCGTTAACTGGGGCAAGAGGTAACTGGCCCATTGGGCCTGATCCCACCCGGCAGAGGTCGCCAGGGCCTCGAACACCTCAAGGTAGGCTTCAGGTCGATCCTCTGCCGTCATCTTGGTGGGTCTCATCAACCGGGGGTCAGGTCCCGCCGGTCTAGCCGCCCCTTGCACTGCAGCCGTCAGGGTCTGGCGCAGGAGATTCATCATCTCCGCGAACTGGGTGGCATCCATGCTGGTGTGCACTGCTTACATGGGGCAGTGCCAGTGAATCCCACTCTGACACCACGTGTGGAAGGGTGGTGGGTAATTCACTGACATACAGGACACAGAGAAGTAATTTAGGAACACCGCACAGGTGCCCAGTTTTATTATGGGAGCGTAATTTCTTTTCAGCCTGCAGAGGGCGCTGTGGTCTGTGGTCTGCCGTACCAACTATGGTAGCGACAGCCACAACTATACCGGGGGCGATACAGGATACAGAGGTTCAAACTAAACAATAATCAAAAGGCGAAAGGAACAGGGAAAATAAAACACAGTAAACAAAACTACAAATAAAAGGTGCTGCGCTTGGCAGCTTCACCCCAACCGTCGCTACCCGCACGGCCCGGGTCTCCGTCCTACACTAGCGGCTCTCTCAGCCTGCTATACACTGTTTACCAGGGCTGCCCAAGGTTTTTCCCCGCTACCGCTAATTCTTTTATTTTCTTTTCTTGCTGGGATTTCCGTCCCTGCTGATTTTTCTCCAGCGCTTCCGCACACCTTTCACGTCTCAGAGGGCAGACCTGAGGGAACAGCAGAATGTTAACTTATAGGGCCAGCAATTCCCCCAAGACCCGCCTCTCAGCCACTCAGAGAGAAGGAAAGCCCGCACACCCACTCTCCCACCTCTCCGTGTCACTGCCATGACGGACAGGCGGATATTGACGGGCTGCTGCCCTCTCCCTGCAGCACTATGAACACATCAGAAGAGTCAGCACAGGTCTCCCCCTGTTACTGATATATAGTGCTAAAAATAGAATTACCAAAAGAAATGTAATAAATTCAATAGCAAACCTGAAGACATTAAAACAACAGTGACAATCTTTCTAAAAGTGGGGGCCCAAGGTCCGGGGGTGAGTGTGTTGGAAATTGGTGCTTACCTTATATTTATCTGCAAAAAACATGACTTACAGCTGGTGTGTTGGCATCAGAGTTTTTGCAGATAAATATAAGCTAGCACCAATTTCGAACACACTCATCCCCAAACCTTGGAGTGGTTGCTCCTGTAATGTTCAACAGTGGTACAGCAATCTGCTTATTCTCAGTAGCTGTCTGTGAGAAGGCATGTATGTAACACATGCCAGTTACACAGCACAGGAAAGTTGTGGTCAACAAGCTTTATGAAATATTTCTGGGATATCCGCAACATGTGCAACATTGTGAGAGGGCTAGGGGATAAACATTGGCATAAACCCCCAAAATCTGTGGAAATCCTGTCCTGCTGTTTTCCCTTTATTCAGATGTGCCCGTGAGAATGAATGAATATCTATATTATGGCATGATTTTCTTTTTATTTAAAACATTCAAGCTTAGGAAAATTGGAAAGTAATTTAGATTCCATGTTTATTTTAATATTTTTTATTTTATTTGAAATTTGAAATAAAGTATCAATTTGTTTTCTGTTCACACTAATCTGTGAACAAAGGGGCCGAGTTCTTTTTTTTTGGTCCTTTTCCCCATTTTGTTCAGGACTGAGTTCTTTTGTGTTCACAATGCAGTTTTCAAGTGCACTCGGTTTGTTTATAATAGGTCTGTGAACCTGATGTCTACAATATCCTGCAAGGCATATTGGAAGATGGCAGCTATTGATGTATTGCTCTGGTTTTTAATATAGCATGTTTTAGATTCTTACATATTGCTGTGGAAGAAAGCACTGGGGGAGCACTTCACTAATTGAATTAATACATTTATTGAATGCTTACAGTAGGAGAATAATGCAGTGTTATGCAATTCTGAATGGTCCTCGTACTGTAAACATTAAACAAAGTAATTTGAGAAAAGACTGAATATTACTATTTTGTGAGTTCTGTCCACTTCGACTTGGATGTTGGTGTCTGACCACTGGGACTTTTTTTTTTCTTCAATTCACTGACGCCGTAGCAACTCTGAAGCTGTTAAAATAACAGTATATAACGACACAATGATAGTTTAAAAATGAAACATCTGGTGAATTTATTGCAGATCATAACTCATTATTTTCTGTATATTGTCATCTAGTCAAAACATGTTAAATGTGCAAAATGCCAGATTTAAAAAATAGATCAGCTATTTAAATATATGAAACATATAAAGTGTCAGAGATGGTGTGTCTGAGCTGCAAGTAAACTTACAGGCCCTGGCAGTTGGATGGATTCCGAGCCACATAATACCTGTTACGAGCATTAGTATAGTTAGCAAACTACTGCCCACTGGGAGTTGGACTCTACCTAAATGGAAATCGCCTACCTTCACAAATGACTAGAGTTGGCCCCCCTTTACAGGAGGCATGCTAGTAGATGTTCCATGAGGCTTGCCTAAAGTTATAGTGCGTCACTTTTAGCACCAGTAGGTGATTTTAAAACCAGTTTTAATTGGTTTGATTATGGTTTGTACATATGCTCAAAACTGCTTTTTAAACAGAAACAACTTAGCAAAAACAAAGGGTTTATCATCCGTCCAAGGTCACAGCTGCACTCTGAGTTCTGAAAATCCAATCACTCCCTGGCATGGGTGTATTTCGGGCCACGTCCCAAGCTAAAGAGCTACAGTCAGGGCAATACATAGGCAAGAGTTTCAAAAGCCTTACAAAATGAAACTGGATGAAATTGAGTTAGTTCCCTGAAGTGGAGACAGGCTTCTGTTTTCTTTTATTGTATGTGATTTTGTGTTTGTTGCTTATAATAAATATAGAGGCACTGCCCTGTTTAAACTCACACATTTCTTTCTTACACTAGAAGAAATTAGTAGAACGCCCTGAACTGTGGTCAAAGCTCCTGCACTTTACCACAATACACACACTGTATGGGGTCCATCCTGTTCACCCACCCATACACAGTATACGTGTCACTAACTGATACACAGCGTTAATCTCTATTTTGCATTGAGAAGATGCTTTACACTCCCTAGAAAACCCTATTCCAGATGACTGTGTAAGAACCAAACCATGCTGAGTTTATTCAATGTCACTGAACTTTAATAACCCTTCAGTTTCATTTTGTAACAGGGCAGTGCCTCTATATTTATTATAAGCAACAAACACAAACTCACATACAATAAAACAAAACAGAAGCCTGTCTCCACTTCAGGGAACTAACTCAATTTCTTCCAGTTTCATTTTGTAAGGCTTTTGAAACTCTTGCCTATGTATTGCCCTGACTTTGTATCTATATTTCATCTCTTTTTCTCTGTCTCTTCCCCCTCTCCCTGCTCCTCCTACCCCCACTGTCACCTCTTGCCGTAACCTCTGATCTCTCTCCCCCTCTGTCCTTGCCTCCACTGCTCTCTCTCACCTCCCTCCTATTGACTCCTTTTCACAACTCTGTAGACTCTGCTACCTCCACCCTCTTCTCCTCACTCACCTCCTCCCTTGACTCCCTCTGTCCCCTCACCTCCCGACCTGCTCGCCCCTCCCCTCCCCATCCCTGGCTCTCCTCTGCGCTCGGCAAGAATCGCACTGCGATCTGCTGAAAAGAAATGGAAGAGAACCAAACTCCCTGCTGCCCTAGACCTTTACCGCACTGTCATCTCCTCCTTCTCCTCTACTCTCTCCTCTGCTAAATGTGCTTATTTCCAATCTGTAATCCAAGCCTCCACTAAACAACCCACGTAAACTATTCTCTACCTTCTCCTCCCTCCTAAACCCTCCCCCCTCCTCTATCTCCCCCGATGACTTTGCCTCCTCCTTTTCTAAAATCTCAGATATCCGCAAACTCTTTAACACCTCTCCCTCCCCTGCACCCCCTCCTGCTCCAACCCCTACACCCACTACATCCCCTACTAACTCGCCCTCCTTCTCCACCTTCTTGCCCCTCTCAGACTCTGACCTCTCCTCCCTGCTCCAGCGTCACAAACCCACCACGTGTGCCTTGGACCCCCTCCCCACTCACCTCTTTCAAGCTGCTGCTCCTGCTCTACTCCCCTTCATCTCCTCCCTCCTCAACACCTCTCTACTTTCTGGTATCTTTCCCTCTGCCTTCAAAAAAGTCTCCATCACTCCCCTCCTCAAAAAACTACCCTCGACCCCACCTCCCTCCAGAGCTACCGTCTTGTCTCCCTCCGACCCTTCCTCTCCAAAAATCTCGAGTGGACTGTACACCGCCAGCTCTCTGCTTTCCTGTCCAACCACTCTCTGCTTGACCCTCTCCAATCTGGCTTCCGCTCTGCTCACTCCACTGAAACCGCCCTCCTGTCTGTCACCAACTCACTTCAACCTGGAGGTGCATGCAATTTATATATATATATTTGCATGCCCCGGTAGCTAAATGCTTAGTTACGGCTCTGGGCAAAACCAAAGCCCATGGCCAGTAGTTAATTCACGTTTTAAGTAATACAGTGTCCCCTTGAGACATGTTAAAGGAGAGATTCGGAAAGAACATTCAATACTATGCGCGAGGAAATACCATCCTAACTCCTAACATCCAAAAAAAAAAAAAAAAAGAAATAAAATAACAATAATAGTAATAGTAATATATATATATATATATATATATATATATATATATATATATATATATATATATATATATATATATATATATTACTGTATGCCCCGGTAGCTGCGATATGGAGTCTTGCATGCCCCGGTAGCTATGATATGGAGTCTTTCCATCCACCTCTGGTTGCTTCAACCGGAGGTGCATGCAAATATATATATATATATATATATATATATATATATATATATATATATATATATATATATATATATATATATATTTGCATGCCCCGGTAGCTAAATGCTTAGTTACGGCTCTTGGCAAAAGCAAAGCCCATGGCCAGTATACAATATTTTTCTGTATGCATTCTTTTCTGTTTAGCACTACTGACACCGTTGAAACGGCGAGTCAGGTCGCCTGCGGATATATTAGTCCAATCAATGCGTCTGAACCTGGTGTGTAATCCCAGGGTAACTGTTCACTGTTAACACGTTTGAAGACGTTAATTCACGTTTTAAGTAATACAGTGTCCCCTTGAGACATGTTAAAGGAGAGATTCGGAAAGAACATTCAATACTATGCGCGAGGAAATACCATCCTAACTCCTAACATCCAAAAAAAACAAAAAAAAAACAACAATTATATATATATATATATATATATATATATATATATATATATATATATATATATGCATGCCCCGGTAGCTAAATGCTTAGTTACGGCTCTGGGCAAAACCAAAGCCCATGGCCAGTATACAATATTTTTCTGTATGCATTCTTTTCTGTTTAGCACGCCTGACACCGTTGAAACGGTGAGTCTTAGGTCGCCTGCGGATAGAATAGTCCAATGAATGCGACTGAAA
This sequence comes from Acipenser ruthenus, assembly GCF_902713425.1. Lineage (NCBI taxonomy): Eukaryota > Metazoa > Chordata > Actinopteri > Acipenseriformes > Acipenseridae > Acipenser > Acipenser ruthenus. Next base: position 35,126,391 of record NC_081189.1, on the reverse strand, counting down.
TATATATTTGCATGCCCCGGTAGCTAAATGCTTAGTTAGGGCTCTAGGCAAAACCAAAGCCCATGGCCAGTATACAATATTTTTCTGTACGCAGTCTTTTCTGTTGAGCACTACTAACACCGTTGAAACGGTGAGTCAGGTCGCCTGCGGATACATTAGTCCAATCAATGCGTCTGAACCTGGTGTGTAATCCCAGGGTAACTGTTCACTGTTAACACGTTTGAAGACGTTAATTCACGTTTTAAGTAATACAGTGTCCCCTTGAGACATGTTAAAGGAGAGATCCGGAAAGAACATTCAATACTATACGCGAGGAAATACCATCCTAACTCCTAACATCCCAAAAAAAAAAAGAAAAAAACTAACAATAATAGTAATAGTAATATATATATATATATATATATATATATATATATATATATATATATATATATATATATATATATATTACTGTATGCCCCGGTAGCTGCGATATGGAGTCTTGCATGCCCCGGTAGCTATGATATGGAGTCTTTCCATCCACCTCTGGTTGCTTCAACCGGAGGTGCATGCAATTTATATATATATATATATATATATATATATATATATATATATATATATATATATATATATATATGCATGCCCCGGTAGCTAAATGCTTAGTTACGGCTCTGGGCAAAACCAAAGCCCATGGCCAGTATACAATATTTTTCTGTATGCATTCTTTTCTGTTTAGCACTACTGACACCGTTGAAACGGTGAGTCTTAGGTCGCCTGCGGATAGAATAGTCCAATGAATGCGACTGAAATATATATTTGCATGCCCCGGTAGCTAAATTCTTAGTTAGGGCTCTAGGCAAAACCAAAGCCCATGGCCAGTATACGATATTTTTCTGTATGCAGTATTTTCTGTTGAGCACTACTGACACCGTTGAAACGGTGAGTCAGGTCTCCTGCGGATACATTAGTCCAATCAATGCGTCTGAACCTGGTGTGTAATCCCAGGGTAACTGTTCACTGTTAACACGTTTGAAGACGTTAATTCACGTTTTAAGTAATACAGTGTCCCCTTGAGACATGTTAAAGGAGAGATTCGGAAAGAACATTCAATACTATGCGCGAGGAAATACCATCCTAACTCCTAACATCCAAAAAAAATAAATAAAATAACAATATATATATATATATATATATATATATATATATATATATATATATATATATATATATATATATATATATTTGCATGCCCCGGTAGCTAAATGCTTAGTTACGGCTCTGGGCAAAACCAAAGCCCATGGCCAGTATACAATATTTTTCTGTATGCATTCTTTTCTGTTTAGCACTACTGACACCGTTGAAACGGTGAGTCAGGTCGCCTGCGGACACATTAGTCCAATCAATGCGTCTGAACCTGGTCTGTAATCCCAGGGTAACTGTTCACTGTTAACACGTTTGAAGACGTTAATTCACGTTTTAAGTAATACAGTGTCCCCTTGAGACATGTTAAAGGAGAGATTCGGAAAGAACATTCAATACTATGCGCGAGGAAATGCCATCCTAACTCCTAACAGCCAAAAAAAAAATAGAAAAAGAAAAAAAATAACAATAATAGTAATATATATATATATATATATATATATATATATATATATATATATATATATATATATATATATATATATATATATATATATTTGCATGCCCCGGTAGCTAAATGCTTAGTTACGGCTCTGGGAAAAACCAAAGCCCATGGCCAGTATACAATATTTTTCTGTATGCATTCTTTTCTGTTTAGCACTACTGACACCGTTGAAACGGCGAGTCAGGTCGCCTGCGGATATATTAGTCCAATCAATGCGTCTGAACCTGGTGTGTAATCCCAGGGTAACTGTTCACTGTTAACACGTTTGAAGACGTTAATTCACGTTTTAAGTAATACAGTGTCCCCTTGAGACATGTTAAAGGAGAGATTCGGAAAGAACATTCAATACTATGCGCGAGGAAATAGCATCCTAACTCCTAACATCCCCCCAAAAAAAAAGAAAAAAACTAACAATAATAGTAATAGTAATATATATATATATATATATATATATATATATATATATATATATATATATATATATATATATATATATTTGCATGCCCCGGTAGCTGCGATATGGAGTCTTGCATGCCCCGGTAGCTATGATATGGAGTCTTTCCATCCACCTCTGGTTGCTTCAACCGGAGGTGCATGCAATTTATATATATATATATATATATATATATATATATATATATATATATATATATATATATATATATATATATATATTTGCATGCCCCGGTAGCTAAATGCTTAGTTACGGCTCTGGGCAAAACCAAAGCCCATGGCCAGTATACAATATTTTTCTGTATGCATTCTTTTCTGTTTAGCACTACTGACACCGTTGAAACGGTGAGTCTTAGGTCGCCTGCGGATAGAATAGTCCAATGAATGCGACTGAAATATATATTTGCATGCCCCGGTAGCTAAATTCTTAGTTAGGGCTCTAGGCAAAACCAAAGCCCATGGCCAGTATACAATATTTTTCTGTATGCAGTATTTTCTGTTGAGCACTACTGACACCGTTGAAACGGTGAGTCAGGTCTCCTGCGGATACATTAGTCCAATCAATGCGTCTGAACCTGGTGTGTAATCCCAGGGTAACTGTTCACTGTTAACACGTTTGAAGACGTTAATTCACGTTTTAAGTAATACAGTGTCCCCTTGAGACATGTTAAAGGAGAGATTCGGAAAGAACATTCAATACTATGCGCGAGGAAATACCATCCTAACTCCTAACATCCAAAAAAAATAAATAAAATAACAATATATATATATATATATATATATATATATATATATATATATATATATATATATATTTGCATGCCCCGGTAGCTAAATGCTTAGTTACGGCTCTGGGCAAAACCAAAGCCCATGGCCAGTATACAATATTTTTCTGTATGCATTCTTTTCTGTTTAGCACTACTGACACCGTTGAAACGGTGAGTCAGGTCGCCTGCGGACACATTAGTCCAATCAATGCGTCTGAACCTGGTCTGTAATCCCAGGGTAACTGTTCACTGTTAACACGTTTGAAGACGTTAATTCACGTTTTAAGTAATACAGTGTCCCCTTGAGACATGTTAAAGGAGAGATTCGGAAAGAACATTCAATACTATGCGCGAGGAAATACCATCCTAACTCCTAACATCCCCCCAAAAAAAAAGAAAAAAACTAACAATAATAGTAATAGTATATATATATATATATATATATATATATATATATATATATATATATATATATATATATATATATATATTACTGTATGCCCCGGTAGCTGCGATATGGAGTCTTGCATGCCCCGGTAGCTATGATATGGAGTCTTTCCATCCACCTCTGGTTGCTTCAACCGGAGGTGCATGCAATTTATATATATATATATATATATATATATATATATATATATATATATATATATTTGCATGCCCCGGTAGCTAAATGCTTAGTTACGGCTCTGGGCAAAACCAAAGCCCATGGCCAGTATACAATATTTTTCTGTATGCATTCTTTTCTGTTTAGCACTACTGACACCGTTGAAACGGTGAGTCTTAGGTCGCCTGCGGATAGAATAGTCCAATGAATGCGACTGAAATATATATTTGCATGCCCCGGTAGCTAAATTCTTAGTTAGGGCTCTAGGCAAAACCAAAGCCCATGGCCAGTATACAATATTTTTCTGTATGCAGTATTTTCTATTGAGCACTACTGACACCGTTGAAACGGTGAGTCAGGTCTCCTGCGGATACATTAGTCCAATCAATGCGTCTGAACCTGGTGTGTAATCCCAGGGTAACTGTTCACTGTTAACACGTTTGAAGACGTTAATTCACGTTTTAAGTAATACAGTGTCCCCTTGAGACATGTTAAAGGAGAGATTCGGAAAGAACATTCAATACTATGCGCGAGGAAATACCATCCTAACTCCTAACATCCAAAAAAAATAAATAAAATAACAATATATATATATATATATATATATATATATATATATATATATATATATATATATATATATATATATATATATATATATATATTTGCATGCCCCGGTAGCTAAATGCTTAGTTACGGCTCTGGGCAAAACCAAAGCCCATGGCCAGTATACAATATTTTTCTGTATGCATTCTTTTCTGTTTAGCACTACTGACACCGTTGAAACGGTGAGTCAGGTCGCCTGCGGACACATTAGTCCAATCAATGCGTCTGAACCTGGTCTGTAATCCCAGGGTAACTGTTCACTGTTAACACGTTTGAAGACGTTAATTCACGTTTTAAGTAATACAGTGTCCCCTTGAGACATGTTAAAGGAGAGATTCGGAAAGAACATTCAATACTATGCGCGAGGAAATACCATTCTAACTCCTAACATCCAAAAAAAAAAAAAAATAACAATATATATATATATATATATATATATATATATATATATATATATATATATATATATATATATATATATATATGCATGCCCCGGTAGCTAAATGCTTAGTTACGGCTCTGGGGAAAACCAAAGCCCATGGCCAGTATACAATATTTTTCTGTATGCATTCTTTTCTGTTTAGCACTACTGACACCGTTGAAACGGTGAGTCAGGTCGCCTGCGGATACATTCGTCCAATCAATGCGTCTGAACCTGGTGTGTAATCCCAGGGTAACTGTTCACTGTTAACAGGTTTGAAGACGTTAATTCATGTTTTAAGTAATACAGTGTCCCCTTGAGACATGTTAAAGGAGAGATTCGGAAAGAACATTCAATACTATGCGCGAGCAAATACCATCCTAACTCCTAACATCAAAAAAAAAAAAGAATAAAAATAACAATAATAGTATATATATATATATATATATATATATATATATATATATATATATATATATATATATATATATATATATATATTTGCATGCCCCGGTAGCTAAATGCTTAGTTACGGCTCTGGGAAAAACCAAAGCCCATGGCCAGTATACAATATTTTTCTGTATGCAGTCTTTTCTGTTGAGCACTACTGACACGGTTGAAACGGTGAGTCAGGTCGCCTGCGGATACATTAGTCCAATCAATGCGTCTGAACCTGGTGTGTAATCCCAGGGTAACTGTTCACTGTCAACACGTTTGAAGACGTTTATTTACGTTTTAAGTAATACAGTGTCCCCTTGAGACATGTTAAAGGAGAGATTCGGAAAGAACATTCAATACTATGAGCGAGGAAATACCATTCTAACTCCTAACATCCAAAAAAAATAAAATAAAATAACAATATATATATATATATATATATATATATATATATATATATATATATATATATATATATATATATATATATATGCATGCCCCGGTAGCTAAATGCTTAGTTACGGCTCTGGGGAAAACCAAAGCCCATGGCCAGTATACAATATTTTTCTGTATGCACTCTTTTCTGTTTAGCACTACTGACAGCGTTGGAACGGTGAGTCTTAGGTCGCCTGCGGATACAATAGTCCAATGAATGCGACTGAAATATATATTTGTATGCCCCGGTAGCTAAATGCTTAGTTAGGGATCTTGGCAAAACCAAAGCTCATGGCCAGTATACAATATTTTTCTGTATGCAGTTTTTTCTGTTGAGCACTACTGACACCGTTGAAACGGTGAGTCAGGTCGCCTGCGGATACATTAGTCCAATCAATGCGTCTGAACCTGGTGTGTAATCCCAGGGTAACTGTTCACTGTCAACACGTTTGAAGACGTTAATTCACGTTTTAAGTAATACAGTGTCCCCTTGAGACATGTTAAAGGAGAGATTCGGAAAGAACATTCAATGCTATGCGCGAGGAAATACCATCCTAACTCCTAACATCTCAAAAAAAATAAAGAAGAAAAATAACAATAATAGTAATAGTAATAGTAATATATATATATATATATATATATATATATATATATATATATATATATATATATATATATATATATATAACTGTATGCCCCGGTAGCTGCGATATGGAGTCTTGCATGCCCCGGTAGCTATGATATGGAGTCTTTCCATCCACCTCCGGTTGCTTCAACCGGAGGTGCATGCAATTTATATATATATATATATATATATATATATATATATATATATATATATATATATATATATATATATATATTTGCATGCCCCGGTAGCTAAATGCTTAGTTAGGGATCTTGGCAAAACCAAAGCTCATGGCCAGTATACAATATTTTTCTGTATGCAGTCTTTTCTGTTGAGCACTACTGACACCGTTGAAACGGTGAGTCAGGTCGCCTGCGGATACATTAGTCCAATCAATGCGTCTGAACCTGGTGTGTAATCCCAGGGTAACTGTTCACTGTCAACACGTTTGAAGACGTTAATTCACGTTTTAAGTAATACAGTGTCCCCTTGAGACATGTTAAAGGAGAGATTCGGAAAGAACATTCAATGCTATGCGCGAGGAAATACCATCCTAACTCCTAACATCTCAAAAAAAATAAAGAAGAAAAATAACAATAATAGTAATAGTAATAGTAATATATATATATATATATATATATATATATAACTGTATGCCCCGGTAGCTGCGATATGGAGTCTTGCATGCCCCGGTAGCTATGATATGGAGTCTTTCCATCCACCTGCGGTTGCTTCATGTAGCTAAATGCTTAGTTAGGGCTCTTGGGAACCGGAGGTGCATGCAATTATATATATATATATATATATATATATATATATATATATATATATATATATATATATATATATATATATATTGTAGCGACCTGGCCGAAGTGAAGGGACTTTTGTGTGCTGTGTGTCTTGTTCGTGGTTTGTGTATTGTGAGGCGAGCCCACGCCGATGGGGGGGTGGGATTTGTATGTAGTTGACCAGTCAGCTCTTTTCGTAGCTGAGGTTAGGTTGTGTTATGTCAGGTCCGGTTGGCATGCCGGCGGGTGAAGCGCAGGGATTGGTGGGTGTGCTGAAAGGGGGGAGGAAAAAGGGCTGGGGAAGGGGAGCAGCGGGTTAGAGGTGAAGAGAGTGAGATACAGAGAAGATTGGGAGATTATCTGTGTTAGAGGCGTGGGTCCCAGCCGATAGTGATTTGTAAAATAAAGGACAATAAAACCGGAACGCTGTTCAAAAGCAACTTGTCTGTCCGTCTGTCTGCACTAAACGGTATCGACATAAAGGTCTTAAGATGGAGCAGACAGCGGAGCGCTTTGGAGCGGTGCCCAGACACAGAGGGGAAGGAGAGAGCGTGAGAGCGGCGCTGGAGGTGCTGCGGCAACGGGGAAAAGAGGTCGGTGAGGCGATAGCGGGAAAGCATGGGGTGAGACGCAAGATGGCCGCGCTGCTCGGCAGCAGCGTGGGGGCTACGCCGGCAGAGAAGGCAGAGAAGGCAGAGGGCATAGGGCAGAAGTGCGGGCACGTTGAAGAGGACGTAAACAAAACGGTCTCTGGAGAACCGCGGGAGGCAGGTGAGCGAAACTGGGAGAGCTTAAGAAGGATTTTGAACAGAAAGCCTGGTTAAATAACTGGAATGGTGAAATGAAACTGATGCAATTAACAAGATGTTTAAGTGAAGAGGAGTTTGAAGAAGTAGACCGGGCTTTGGGCAAACAGACAGTTGCATATGAGACTGTGATAGCATGTTTAGATGAAATGAGCTTAGTTAGGGCCCGACATGGCCGCTGCTCCGCCGGCAGCAAGGAGGCTGTATTTGAGGGGGGAGATGCGCTATCTCGCCCGGAAGGGCTACCCCACCTTCACAGCTGAGGCCCAAGAGGATCTGGCGACTGAGGCATTCCTCCGGGGCCTGACCCCCGAGTCCCTGCGCCAACATGTGCGGCTGAGTGCACCCACTTCATTGGAACTGGCCTTGAAGCAAGCAAAGGTTGTAGAGGAAGTACTGGAGGAAGGCACACTGACCAGGACATCAGGGCGCAACCCAGACAGTTACCCCAGGACCCAGGCCCGACCCGCACGACAGTTGGAGATCGCTGAGGTGGCAACCCTGGACGCCGTGCAAGCACGGCCACTTGACTTCCAGCCCCGCAGGTGCTGGCGCTGTGGCCAACCGGGACACATTCAGCGGTTCTGCTCCGCCACTGGCCCGAGTTCTAGCCTGCAGGGAAACGGGCAGGGGCCGGTGTAACTGGGACGCCACCGACCCCCACTCCAGTCCCCTTCACTGGCGCAGCATTCCCCATCAACCTTGTGGGTCGGACGGGGCTGCAACCGGAGCAATGCCGCGAGTTATGGGAGCTTCTGTTTGAGTTCCGCCACAGTTTCGCCATGACACCGTTGGATTTTGGAAAAACGCACTTGGTCCAGCATTCGATCCACACAGGAGAAGCCCGGCCCATCAAGCAACGCCCTCGCCGCCTGCCCCTAGCTCGTCAAGCTGCAGCCGACCAGGTCCTGGAGGAGATGAAGGCCGCTGCGGTCATCGAACCTTCCGACAGCCCCTGGGCCTCCCCGGTAGTCATGGTGCCCAAGAAGGATGGCAAGTGGCGATTCTGTGTGGACTACCGACGCCTGAATGCGGTAACCACCAAGGACTCCTACCCACTCCCCCGCATTGATGAGTCCCTAGACCTGGTGGCGTGGTCGAGGTGGTTCTCCTCGCTGGATCTTCGGAGCGGGTATTGGCAGGTGGCCCTGACCCCGGAGGCGAGACCCAAGACTGCCTTCTCCACTGGGCGCGGCCTGTGGCAGTTTACGGCCATGCCATTCGGCCTCTGCAATGCTCCGGCAACTTTCGAACGTTTGATGGAGAGAGTCCTTGCTGGGGTGACTCCCACGCGTTGCCTGGTCTATCTAGATGACCTGCTGGTCCATGGGAGCAGCTTCCCAGATGCCATCGCTGCGCTGAGGGAGGTCTTGGGGAAGGTGACTGAGGCTGGGCTGAAGTTCCACCCGGAGAAGTGCCACCTGCTGCGGAGGGAGGTATCCTTCCTGGGCCACCGGGTGAGTGGGAATGGGATCACCACTGAGGCGGATAAGATTGAGGCCGTTAGGGATTGGCCCCAGCCCACCAACCTGAGGCAGTTGAGGGCATTCTTGGGACTCGCCTCTTACTACCGCCGCTTTGTGCCCCACTTTGCCACCATCGCCGCCCCACTTAACCACCTGACCCGCAAGAACGGGGCCTTTTCGTGGTCCCGGGAAAAACAGGAGGCTTTTGATGCGCTAAAGGGAGCCCTCTGCCGTGCACCTGTGTTGGCTGCCCCAGATCCGCAGTGGCCGTTCATTCTGGACACCGACGCCAGCGACGAGGGGATCGGCGCAGTCTTGGCCCAGCAGACCACCAAAGGAGAGGCAGTCATCGCCTACTTCAGCAGGACACTGGACAAGGTTGAGCGCAACTACTGCGTGACCCGGAAGGAGCTGCTGGCAGTCGTGGAGTCGGTGCGGCACTTTAAGCACTACTTGTGTGGTCTCCCCTTTACCATCCGTACGGACCACGCAGCCCTGCGGTGGCTGATGTCTTTTCGGGAGCCGGAGGGTCAGGTGGCCAGGTGGATAGAGCAGCTGCAGGCCTTCCAGTACACCATTCAGCACCGGCCGGGCGAGCAGCACCGGAACGCAGACGCCCTGTCCCGGAGGCCCTGCGCGGACGATGGATGCCGGTACTGCGGCCGTTGCGATCAGAGGGAGGCCGGGCTACGGGGGTCAGGTGAGCCCACCTGTCGAGCGGTGCTGCCGATGGACTTCCCTGACTGGCGGACGCACCAAGAGGAGGACCCTGAGCTGGAGGCGGTGCTGCACTGGGTGGAGGAGCAGCAGAGGCCACCGTGGGAGGAGGTGGCTGCACAGTCGCCGGCCGTGAAGGGCTTGTGGGCCCAGTGGCCTGGGTTGGCGGTCAGAGATGGTGTTCTAATGCGGCGGTTTCTGGAGGCGGACACAGGAGAAGAGCGATGGCAAGTGGTGGTCCCACGGGGGCTGCGGGAGGAACTGTTGGCGCAGCACCATGGGGCACTTGGCACCGGGCATTTTGGGGTCACGAAGACACTGCGACGTCTCCGCCAGGGCTTCTACTGGGGGCAGTGCCGACGGGATGTGGAAGACTTCTGTCGCCGCTGTGATGCCTGCACTGCCTGGAAGGGCCCCCAGGGACAGTCTCGAGCCCCCCTGCAGCAGTACCTGGTCGGGGCGCCGATGGAGAGGGTTGCGGTGGACGTCCTGGGCCCCTTTCCCCGCTCTGACAGAGGGAACCGGTTTGTCTTGGTGGCCATGGACTACTTCACCAAGTGGCCGGAGGCATACGCACTTCCAGACCAGGAGGCGGTGACGGTGTGCGAGGCCCTGTTGAACAGGTTTTTCAGCCGGTTCGGAGTACCGGAGGAGCTGCATTCTGACCAGGGGCGGAATTTCGAGGCGCGGGTGTTCAAGGAGATGTGTGACCGCCTGGGGATCAGGAAGACCTGCACTAGCCCCCTGCATCCCCAAAGCGACGGCCTAGTGGAGAGGTTCAATCGGACCTTGGCTGCTCAGCTTGCCCTTTCCACAGCTGAGGACCAGACGGACTGGGACGTCCATCTGCCCCTTGTGCTGCTGGCCTGCCGCACCGCAGTGCAGGAGTCTACCGGCTGCACACCAGCGCTCCTCATGTTCGGACGGGAGCTGCGCACCCCCCCGGAGATCACCTATGGCCGGCCACCCGATGCCCCAGCTGCCCCTGCTGGACCGGAATATGCACGGCAGCTGCAGGATCGTTTGGAGGAGGCACATCGCTTTGCCCGGAGGCAGCTCCAAGCCGCCGGTATCCGGCAGAAGAGAAACTACAATAACCGGGCCCAGGGGCGTCACTTTGTCGCCAGGGAGAAAATCTGTGTTTTCAGCCCAAAGAGGACGAAAGGAAGCTGCCCCAAGTTGGAGAGCAAGTGGGTGGGTCCCTGCGAGGTGGTGGAGCGGGTGGGCGAGGTGGTCTACCGCATCAAGATGCCACCCCGGGGCCGCCATGTCGTTCTCCACCGTGACCGGATGGCTCCCTACCTGGGAAGGGTCTCCTCCGTCCAGACGCCCTCCCCTCCCTCTTCTACCCCCACACCCTTGGTCCCTGCCCTGGTTTCATCACCCTCTTCAGCTGCACCCCCCACCCATGTCCCGACCCCGTCAACCGCCCCCGTCCCACTCCCCACCGTGCCCCCTGAGACCCCTTCCCGGCCCCGGAGACTCCGTCAGAGACCAGGTCGCTTCCGAGACTTTGCGCTCCCTCGGGGGCGAGGGACTGATGGGGGGGCAGTGTAGCGACCTGGCCGAAGTGAAGGGACTTCTGTGTGCTGTGTGTCTTGTTCGTGGTTTGTGTATTGTGAGGCGAGCCCACGCCGATGGGGGGGTGGCATTTGTATGTAGTTGACCAGTCAGCTCTTTTCGTAGCTGAGGTTAGGTTGTGTTATGTCAGGTCCGGTTGGCATGCCGGCGGGTGAAGCGCAGGGATTGGTGGGCGTGCTGAAAGGGGGGAGGAAAAAGGGCTGGGGAAGGGGAGCAGCGGGTTAGAGGTGAAGAGAGTGAGATACAGAGAAGATTGGGAGATTATCTGTGTTAGAGGCGTGGGTCCCAGCCGATAGTGATTTGTAAAATAAAGGACAATAAAACCGGCACGCTGTTCAAAAGCAACTTGTCTGTCCGTCTGTCTGCACTAAACGGTATCGACCGAAAGACCACCGCTCGCTACAATATATATTTGCATGCCCCGGTAGCTAAATGCTTAGTTACGGCTCTGGGCAAAACCAAAGCCCATGGCCAGTATACAATATTTTTCTGTATGGAGTCTTTTCTGTCGAGCAATACTGACACCGTTGAAACGGTGAGTCAGGTCGCCTGCGGATACATTAGTCCAATCAATGCGTCTGAACCTGGTGTGTAATCCCAGGGTAATTGTTCACTGTTAACACGTTTGAAGACGTTAATTCACGTTTTAAGTAATACAGTGTCCCCTTGAGACATGTTAAAGGAGAGATTCGGAAAGAACATTCAATACTATGCGCGAGAAAACACCATCCTAACTCCTAACATCCAAAAAAAAAAAAAAAAAAAGAAAAAAACTAACAATAATAGTAATAGTAATATATATATATATATATATATATATATATATATATATATATATATATATTACTGTATGCCCCGGTAGCTGCGATATGGAGTCTTGCATGCCCCGGTAGCTATGATATGGAGTCTTTCCATCCACCTTTGGTTGCTTCAGAAGGAGGTGCATGCAATTTATATATATATATATATATATATATATATATATATATTTATATATATATATTTGCATGCCCCGGTAGCTAATAAATGCTTAGTTACGGCTCTGGGCAAAACCAAAGCCCATGGCCAGTATACAGTATTTTTCTCTATGCATTCTTTTCTGTTTAGCACTACTGACACCGTTGAAACGGTGAGTCAGGTCGCCTGCGGATACATTAGCTGCGATATGGAGTCTTGCATGCCACGGTAGCTATGATATGGAGTCTTTCCATCCACCTCTGGTTGCTTCAACCGGAGGTGCATGCAATTTTTATATATATATATATATATATATATATATATATATATATATATATATATATATATATATATATATATATTTGCATGCCCCGGTAGCTAAATGCTTAGTTACGGCTCTGGGCAAAACCAAAGCCCATGGCCAGTATACAATATTTTTAATATTTTTCTGTATGCAGTCTTTTCTGTTGAGCACTACTGACACCGTTGAAACGGTGAGTCAGGTCTCCTGCGGATACATTAGTCCAATCAATGCGTCTGAACCTGGTGTGTAATCCCAGGGTAACTGTTCACTGTTAACACGTTTGAAGACGTTAATTCACGTTTTAAGTAATACAGTGTCCCCTTGAGACATGTTAAAGGAGAGATTCGGAAAGAACATTCAATACTATGCGCGAGGAAATACCATCCTAACTCCTAACATCCAAAAAAAATAAATAAAATAACAATATATATATATATATATATATATATATATATATATATATATATATATATATATATATATATATATATATATATATATATATTTGCATGCCCCGGTAGCTAAATGCTTAGTTACGGCTCTGGGCAAAACCAAAGCCCATGGCCAGTATACAATATTTTTCTGTATGCATTCTTTTCTGTTTAGCACTACTGACACCGTTGAAACGGTGAGTCAGGTCGCCTGCGGACACATTAGTCCAATCAATGCGTCTGAACCTGGTCTGTAATCCCAGGGTAACTGTTCACTGTTAACACGTTTGAAGACGTTAATTCACGTTTTAAGTAATACAGTGTCCCCTTGAGACATGTTAAAGGAGAGATTCGGAAAGAACATTCAATACTATGCGCGAGGAAATACCATCCTAACTCCTAACATCCCCCCAAAAAAAAAGAAAAAAACTAACAATAATAGTAATAGTAATATATATATATATATATATATATATATATATATATATATATATATATATATATATATATTACTGTATGCCCCGGTAGCTGCGATATGGAGTCTTGCATGCCCCGGTAGCTATGATATGGAGTCTTTCCATCCACCTCTGGTTGCTTCAACCGGAGGTGTGCATGCAATTTATATATATATATATATATATATATATATATATATATATATATATATATATATATATATTTGCATGCCCCGGTAGCTAAATGCTTAGTTACGGCTCTGGGCAAAACCAAAGCCCATGGCCAGTATACAATATTTTTCTGTATGCATTCTTTTCTGTTTAGCACTACTGACACCGTTGAAACGGTGAGTCTTAGGTCGCCTGCGGATAGAATAGTCCAATGAATGCGACTGAAATATATATTTGCATGCCCCGGTAGCTAAATTCTTAGTTAGGGCTCTAGGCAAAACCAAAGCCCATGGCCAGTATACAATATTTTTCTGTATGCAGTATTTTCTATTGAGCACTACTGACACCGTTGAAACGGTGAGTCAGGTCTCCTGCGGATACATTAGTCCAATCAATGCGTCTGAACCTGGTGTGTAATCCCAGGGTAACTGTTCACTGTTAACACGTTTGAAGACGTTAATTCACGTTTTAAGTAATACAGTGTCCCCTTGAGACATGTTAAAGGAGAGATTCGGAAAGAACATTCAATACTATGCGCGAGGAAATACCATCCTAACTCCTAACATCCAAAAAAAATAAATAAAATAACAATATATATATATATATATATATATATATATATATATATATATATATATATATATATATATATATATATATATATATTTGCATGCCCCGGTAGCTAAATGCTTAGTTACGGCTCTGGGCAAAACCAAAGCCCATGGCCAGTATACAATATTTTTCTGTATGCATTCTTTTCTGTTTAGCACTACTGACACCGTTGAAACGGTGAGTCAGGTCGCCTGCGGACACATTAGTCCAATCAATGCGTCTGAACCTGGTCTGTAATCCCAGGGTAACTGTTCACTGTTAACACGTTTGAAGACGTTAATTCACGTTTTAAGTAATACAGTGTCCCCTTGAGACATGTTAAAGGAGAGATTCGGAAAGAACATTCAATACTATGCGCGAGGAAATACCATTCTAACTCCTAACATCCAAAAAAAAAAAAAAATAACAATATATATATATATATATATATATATATATATATATATATATATATATATATATATATATATATATATATATATATATATATATATATTTGCATGCCCCGGTAGCTAAATGCTTAGTTACGGCTCTGGGAAAAACCAAAGCCCATGGCCAGTATACAATATTTTTCTGTATGCAGTCTTTTCTGTTGAGCACTACTGACACGGTTGAAACGGTGAGTCAGGTCGCCTGCGGATACATTAGTCCAATCAATGCGTCTGAACCTGGTGTGTAATCCCAGGGTAACTGTTCACTGTCAACACGTTTGAAGACGTTTATTTACGTTTTAAGTAATACAGTGTCCCCTTGAGACATGTTAAAGGAGAGATTCGGAAAGAACATTCAATACTATGAGCGAGGAAATACCATTCTAACTCCTAACATCCAAAAAAAATAAAATAAAATAACAATATATATATATATATATATATATATATATATATATATATATATATATATATATATATATATATATATGCATGCCCCGGTAGCTAAATGCTTAGTTACGGCTCTGGGGAAAACCAAAGCCCATGGCCAGTATACAATATTTTTCTGTATGCACTCTTTTCTGTTTAGCACTACTGACAGCGTTGGAACGGTGAGTCTTAGGTCGCCTGCGGATACAATAGTCCAATGAATGCGACTGAAATATATATTTGTATGCCCCGGTAGCTAAATGCTTAGTTAGGGATCTTGGCAAAACCAAAGCTCATGGCCAGTATACAATATTTTTCTGTATGCAGTTTTTTCTGTTGAGCACTACTGACACCGTTGAAACGGTGAGTCAGGTCGCCTGCGGATACATTAGTCCAATCAATGCGTCTGAACCTGGTGTGTAATCCCAGGGTAACTGTTCACTGTCAACACGTTTGAAGACGTTAATTCACGTTTTAAGTAATACAGTGTCCCCTTGAGACATGTTAAAGGAGAGATTCGGAAAGAACATTCAATGCTATGCGCGAGGAAATACCATCCTAACTCCTAACATCTCAAAAAAAATAAAGAAGAAAAATAACAATAATAGTAATAGTAATAGTAATATATATATATATATATATATATATATATATATATATATATATATATATATATATATATATATATATATATATATATAACTGTATGCCCCGGTAGCTGCGATATGGAGTCTTGCATGCCCCGGTAGCTATGATATGGAGTCTTTCCATCCACCTCCGGTTGCTTCAACCGGAGGTGCATGCAATTTATATATATATATATATATATATATATATATATATATATATATATATATATATATATATTTGCATGCCCCGGTAGCTAAATGCTTAGTTAGGGATCTTGGCAAAACCAAAGCTCATGGCCAGTATACAATATTTTTCTGTATGCAGTCTTTTCTGTTGAGCACTACTGACACCGTTGAAACGGTGAGTCAGGTCGCCTGCGGATACATTAGTCCAATCAATGCGTCTGAACCTGGTGTGTAATCCCAGGGTAACTGTTCACTGTCAACACGTTTGAAGACGTTAATTCACGTTTTAAGTAATACAGTGTCCCCTTGAGACATGTTAAAGGAGAGATTCGGAAAGAACATTCAATGCTATGCGCGAGGAAATACCATCCTAACTCCTAACATCTCAAAAAAAATAAAGAAGAAAAATAACAATAATAGTAATAGTAATAGTAATATATATATATATATATATATATATATATAACTGTATGCCCCGGTAGCTGCGATATGGAGTCTTGCATGCCCCGGTAGCTATGATATGGAGTCTTTCCATCCACCTGCGGTTGCTTCATGTAGCTAAATGCTTAGTTAGGGCTCTTGGGAACCGGAGGTGCATGCAATTTATATATATATATATATATATATATATATATATATATATATATATATATATATATATATATATATTGTAGCGACCTGGCCGAAGTGAAGGGACTTTTGTGTGCTGTGTGTCTTGTTCGTGGTTTGTGTATTGTGAGGCGAGCCCACGCCGATGGGGGGGTGGGATTTGTATGTAGTTGACCAGTCAGCTCTTTTCGTAGCTGAGGTTAGGTTGTGTTATGTCAGGTCCGGTTGGCATGCCGGCGGGTGAAGCGCAGGGATTGGTGGGTGTGCTGAAAGGGGGGAGGAAAAAGGGCTGGGGAAGGGGAGCAGCGGGTTAGAGGTGAAGAGAGTGAGATACAGAGAAGATTGGGAGATTATCTGTGTTAGAGGCGTGGGTCCCAGCCGATAGTGATTTGTAAAATAAAGGACAATAAAACCGGAACGCTGTTCAAAAGCAACTTGTCTGTCCGTCTGTCTGCACTAAACGGTATCGACATAAAGGTCTTAAGATGGAGCAGACAGCGGAGCGCTTTGGAGCGGTGCCCAGACACAGAGGGGAAGGAGAGAGCGTGAGAGCGGCGCTGGAGGTGCTGCGGCAACGGGGAAAAGAGGTCGGTGAGGCGATAGCGGGAAAGCATGGGGTGAGACGCAAGATGGCCGCGCTGCTCGGCAGCAGCGTGGGGGCTACGCCGGCAGAGAAGGCAGAGAAGGCAGAGGGCATAGGGCAGAAGTGCGGGCACGTTGAAGAGGACGTAAACAAAACGGTCTCTGGAGAACCGCGGGAGGCAGGTGAGCGAAACTGGGAGAGCTTAAGAAGGATTTTGAACAGAAAGCCTGGTTAAATAACTGGAATGGTGAAATGAAACTGATGCAATTAACAAGATGTTTAAGTGAAGAGGAGTTTGAAGAAGTAGACCGGGCTTTGGGCAAACAGACAGTTGCATATGAGACTGTGATAGCATGTTTAGATGAAATGAGCTTAGTTAGGGCCCGACATGGCCGCTGCTCCGCCGGCAGCAAGGAGGCTGTATTTGAGGGGGGAGATGCGCTATCTCGCCCGGAAGGGCTACCCCACCTTCACAGCTGAGGCCCAAGAGGATCTGGCGACTGAGGCATTCCTCCGGGGCCTGACCCCCGAGTCCCTGCGCCAACATGTGCGGCTGAGTGCACCCACTTCATTGGAACTGGCCTTGAAGCAAGCAAAGGTTGTAGAGGAAGTACTGGAGGAAGGCACACTGACCAGGACATCAGGGCGCAACCCAGACAGTTACCCCAGGACCCAGGCCCGACCCGCACGACAGTTGGAGATCGCTGAGGTGGCAACCCTGGACGCCGTGCAAGCACGGCCACTTGACTTCCAGCCCCGCAGGTGCTGGCGCTGTGGCCAACCGGGACACATTCAGCGGTTCTGCTCCGCCACTGGCCCGAGTTCTAGCCTGCAGGGAAACGGGCAGGGGCCGGTGTAACTGGGACGCCACCGACCCCCACTCCAGTCCCCTTCACTGGCGCAGCATTCCCCATCAACCTTGTGGGTCGGACGGGGCTGCAACCGGAGCAATGCCGCGAGTTATGGGAGCTTCTGTTTGAGTTCCGCCACAGTTTCGCCATGACACCGTTGGATTTTGGAAAAACGCACTTGGTCCAGCATTCGATCCACACAGGAGAAGCCCGGCCCATCAAGCAACGCCCTCGCCGCCTGCCCCTAGCTCGTCAAGCTGCAGCCGACCAGGTCCTGGAGGAGATGAAGGCCGCTGCGGTCATCGAACCTTCCGACAGCCCCTGGGCCTCCCCGGTAGTCATGGTGCCCAAGAAGGATGGCAAGTGGCGATTCTGTGTGGACTACCGACGCCTGAATGCGGTAACCACCAAGGACTCCTACCCACTCCCCCGCATTGATGAGTCCCTAGACCTGGTGGCGTGGTCGAGGTGGTTCTCCTCGCTGGATCTTCGGAGCGGGTATTGGCAGGTGGCCCTGACCCCGGAGGCGAGACCCAAGACTGCCTTCTCCACTGGGCGCGGCCTGTGGCAGTTTACGGCCATGCCATTCGGCCTCTGCAATGCTCCGGCAACTTTCGAACGTTTGATGGAGAGAGTCCTTGCTGGGGTGACTCCCACGCGTTGCCTGGTCTATCTAGATGACCTGCTGGTCCATGGGAGCAGCTTCCCAGATGCCATCGCTGCGCTGAGGGAGGTCTTGGGGAAGGTGACTGAGGCTGGGCTGAAGTTCCACCCGGAGAAGTGCCACCTGCTGCGGAGGGAGGTATCCTTCCTGGGCCACCGGGTGAGTGGGAATGGGATCACCACTGAGGCGGATAAGATTGAGGCCGTTAGGGATTGGCCCCAGCCCACCAACCTGAGGCAGTTGAGGGCATTCTTGGGACTCGCCTCTTACTACCGCCGCTTTGTGCCCCACTTTGCCACCATCGCCGCCCCACTTAACCACCTGACCCGCAAGAACGGGGCCTTTTCGTGGTCCCGGGAAAAACAGGAGGCTTTTGATGCGCTAAAGGGAGCCCTCTGCCGTGCACCTGTGTTGGCTGCCCCAGATCCGCAGTGGCCGTTCATTCTGGACACCGACGCCAGCGACGAGGGGATCGGCGCAGTCTTGGCCCAGCAGACCACCAAAGGAGAGGCAGTCATCGCCTACTTCAGCAGGACACTGGACAAGGTTGAGCGCAACTACTGCGTGACCCGGAAGGAGCTGCTGGCAGTCGTGGAGTCGGTGCGGCACTTTAAGCACTACTTGTGTGGTCTCCCCTTTACCATCCGTACGGACCACGCAGCCCTGCGGTGGCTGATGTCTTTTCGGGAGCCGGAGGGTCAGGTGGCCAGGTGGATAGAGCAGCTGCAGGCCTTCCAGTACACCATTCAGCACCGGCCGGGCGAGCAGCACCGGAACGCAGACGCCCTGTCCCGGAGGCCCTGCGCGGACGATGGATGCCGGTACTGCGGCCGTTGCGATCAGAGGGAGGCCGGGCTACGGGGGTCAGGTGAGCCCACCTGTCGAGCGGTGCTGCCGATGGACTTCCCTGACTGGCGGACGCACCAAGAGGAGGACCCTGAGCTGGAGGCGGTGCTGCACTGGGTGGAGGAGCAGCAGAGGCCACCGTGGGAGGAGGTGGCTGCACAGTCGCCGGCCGTGAAGGGCTTGTGGGCCCAGTGGCCTGGGTTGGCGGTCAGAGATGGTGTTCTAATGCGGCGGTTTCTGGAGGCGGACACAGGAGAAGAGCGATGGCAAGTGGTGGTCCCACGGGGGCTGCGGGAGGAACTGTTGGCGCAGCACCATGGGGCACTTGGCACCGGGCATTTTGGGGTCACGAAGACACTGCGACGTCTCCGCCAGGGCTTCTACTGGGGGCAGTGCCGACGGGATGTGGAAGACTTCTGTCGCCGCTGTGATGCCTGCACTGCCTGGAAGGGCCCCCAGGGACAGTCTCGAGCCCCCCTGCAGCAGTACCTGGTCGGGGCGCCGATGGAGAGGGTTGCGGTGGACGTCCTGGGCCCCTTTCCCCGCTCTGACAGAGGGAACCGGTTTGTCTTGGTGGCCATGGACTACTTCACCAAGTGGCCGGAGGCATACGCACTTCCAGACCAGGAGGCGGTGACGGTGTGCGAGGCCCTGTTGAACAGGTTTTTCAGCCGGTTCGGAGTACCGGAGGAGCTGCATTCTGACCAGGGGCGGAATTTCGAGGCGCGGGTGTTCAAGGAGATGTGTGACCGCCTGGGGATCAGGAAGACCTGCACTAGCCCCCTGCATCCCCAAAGCGACGGCCTAGTGGAGAGGTTCAATCGGACCTTGGCTGCTCAGCTTGCCCTTTCCACAGCTGAGGACCAGACGGACTGGGACGTCCATCTGCCCCTTGTGCTGCTGGCCTGCCGCACCGCAGTGCAGGAGTCTACCGGCTGCACACCAGCGCTCCTCATGTTCGGACGGGAGCTGCGCACCCCCCCGGAGATCACCTATGGCCGGCCACCCGATGCCCCAGCTGCCCCTGCTGGACCGGAATATGCACGGCAGCTGCAGGATCGTTTGGAGGAGGCACATCGCTTTGCCCGGAGGCAGCTCCAAGCCGCCGGTATCCGGCAGAAGAGAAACTACAATAACCGGGCCCAGGGGCGTCACTTTGTCGCCAGGGAGAAAATCTGTGTTTTCAGCCCAAAGAGGACGAAAGGAAGCTGCCCCAAGTTGGAGAGCAAGTGGGTGGGTCCCTGCGAGGTGGTGGAGCGGGTGGGCGAGGTGGTCTACCGCATCAAGATGCCACCCCGGGGCCGCCATGTCGTTCTCCACCGTGACCGGATGGCTCCCTACCTGGGAAGGGTCTCCTCCGTCCAGACGCCCTCCCCTCCCTCTTCTACCCCCACACCCTTGGTCCCTGCCCTGGTTTCATCACCCTCTTCAGCTGCACCCCCCACCCATGTCCCGACCCCGTCAACCGCCCCCGTCCCACTCCCCACCGTGCCCCCTGAGACCCCTTCCCGGCCCCGGAGACTCCGTCAGAGACCAGGTCGCTTCCGAGACTTTGCGCTCCCTCGGGGGCGAGGGACTGATGGGGGGGCAGTGTAGCGACCTGGCCGAAGTGAAGGGACTTCTGTGTGCTGTGTGTCTTGTTCGTGGTTTGTGTATTGTGAGGCGAGCCCACGCCGATGGGGGGGTGGCATTTGTATGTAGTTGACCAGTCAGCTCTTTTCGTAGCTGAGGTTAGGTTGTGTTATGTCAGGTCCGGTTGGCATGCCGGCGGGTGAAGCGCAGGGATTGGTGGGCGTGCTGAAAGGGGGGAGGAAAAAGGGCTGGGGAAGGGGAGCAGCGGGTTAGAGGTGAAGAGAGTGAGATACAGAGAAGATTGGGAGATTATCTGTGTTAGAGGCGTGGGTCCCAGCCGATAGTGATTTGTAAAATAAAGGACAATAAAACCGGCACGCTGTTCAAAAGCAACTTGTCTGTCCGTCTGTCTGCACTAAACGGTATCGACCGAAAGACCACCGCTCGCTACAATATATATTTGCATGCCCCGGTAGCTAAATGCTTAGTTACGGCTCTGGGCAAAACCAAAGCCCATGGCCAGTATACAATATTTTTCTGTATGGAGTCTTTTCTGTCGAGCAATACTGACACCGTTGAAACGGTGAGTCAGGTCGCCTGCGGATACATTAGTCCAATCAATGCGTCTGAACCTGGTGTGTAATCCCAGGGTAATTGTTCACTGTTAACACGTTTGAAGACGTTAATTCACGTTTTAAGTAATACAGTGTCCCCTTGAGACATGTTAAAGGAGAGATTCGGAAAGAACATTCAATACTATGCGCGAGAAAACACCATCCTAACTCCTAACATCCAAAAAAAAAAAAAAAAAAAGAAAAAAACTAACAATAATAGTAATAGTAATATATATATATATATATATATATATATATATATATATATATATATATATATATATATATATATATATATATATATACTGTATGCCCCGGTAGCTGCGATATGGAGTCTTGCATGCCCCGGTAGCTATGATATGGAGTCTTTCCATCCACCTTTGGTTGCTTCAGAAGGAGGTGCATGCAATTTATATATATATATATATATATATATATATATATATTTATATATATATATTTGCATGCCCCGGTAGCTAATAAATGCTTAGTTACGGCTCTGGGCAAAACCAAAGCCCATGGCCAGTATACAGTATTTTTCTCTATGCATTCTTTTCTGTTTAGCACTACTGACACCGTTGAAACGGTGAGTCAGGTCGCCTGCGGATACATTAGCTGCGATATGGAGTCTTGCATGCCACGGTAGCTATGATATGGAGTCTTTCCATCCACCTCTGGTTGCTTCAACCGGAGGTGCATGCAATTTTTATATATATATATATATATATATATATATATATATATATATATATATATATATATATATATATATATATATATATTTGCATGCCCCGGTAGCTAAATGCTTAGTTACGGCTCTGGGCAAAACCAAAGCCCATGGCCAGTATACAATATTTTTAATATTTTTCTGTATGCAGTCTTTTCTGTTGAGCACTACTGACACCGTTGAAACGGTGAGTCAGGTCGCCTGCGGATACATTAGTCCAATGAATGCGAATGAAATATATATTTGCATGCCCCGGTAGCTAAATGCTTAGTTAGGGCTCTTGGCAAAACCAAAACCCATGGCCAGTATACAATATTTTTCTGTATGCAGTCTTTTCTGTTGAGCAATACTGACACCGTTGAAACGGTGAGTCAGGTCGCCTGCGGATACATTAGTCCAATCAATGCGTCTGAACCTGGTGTGCAATCCCAGGGTAACTGTTCACTGTTAACACGTTTGAAGACGTTAATTCACGTTTTAAGTAATACAGTGTACCCTTGAGACATGTTAAAGGAGAGATTCGGAAAGAACATTCAATAGTATGCGCGAGGAAATACCATGCTAACTCCTAACATCCAAAAAAAAAAAAAAAGAAAAAAAATAACAATAATAGTAATATATATATATATATATATATATATATATATATATATATATATATATATATATATATATATATATATATATTGCATGCCCCGGTAGCTAAATGCTTAGTTACGGCTCTGGGCAAAACCAAAGCCCATGGCCAGTATACAATATTTTTCTGTATGCATTCTTTTCTGTTTAGCACTACTGACACCGTTGAAACGGTGAGTCAGGTCGCCTGCGGACACATTAGTCCAATCAATGCGACTGAACCTGGTGTGTAATCCCAGGGTAACTGTTCACTGTTAACAGGTTTGAAGACGTTCATTCATGTTTTAAGTAATACAGTGTCCCCTTGAGATATGTTAAAGGAGAGATTCGGAAAGAACATTCAATACTATGCGCGAGGAAATGCCATCCTAACTCCTAACAGCCAAAAAAAAAAAAGAAAAAGAAAAAAAATAACAATAATAGTAATATATATATATATATATATATATATATATATATATATATATATATATATATATATATATATATATATATATATATATATATAAAACTGTATGCCCCGGTAGCTGCGATATGGAGTCTTGCATGCCAAGGTAGCTATTATATGGAGTCTTTCCATCCACCTCCGGTTGCTTCAACCGGAGGTGCATGCAATTTATATATATATATATATATATATATATATATATATATATATATATATATATATATATATATATATATATATATTTGCATGCCCCGGTAGCTAAATGCTTAGTTACGGCTCTGGGCAAAACCAAAGCCCATGGCCAGTATACAATATTTTTCTGTATGCATTCTTTTCTGTTTAGCACTACTGACACCGTTGAAACGGTGAGTCAGGTCGCCTGCGGACACATTAGTCCAATCAATGCGACTGAACCTGGTGTGTAATCCCAGGGTAACTGTTCACTGTTAACAGGTTTGAAGACGTTAATTCATGTTTTAAGTAATACAGTGTCCCCTTGAGATATGTTAAAGGAGAGATTCGGAAAGAACATTCAATACTATGCGCGAGGAAATGCCATCCTAACTCCTAACAGCCAAAAAAAAAAAAGAAAAAGAAAAAAAATAACAATAATAGTAATATATATATATATATATATATATATATATATATATATATATATATATATATATATATATATATATATATAAAACTGTATGCCCCGGTAGCTGCGATATGGAGTCTTGCATGCCAAGGTAGCTATGATATGGAGTCTTTCCATCCACCTCCGGTTGCTTCAACCGGAGGTGCATGCAATTTATATATATATATATATATATATATATATATATATATATATATATATATATATATATATATATATATATATATTTGCATGCCCCGGTAGCTAAATGCTTAGTTACGGCTCTAGGCAAAAACAAAGCCCATGGCCAGTATACAATATTTTTCTGTATGCACTCTTTTCTGTTTAGCACTACTGCGTTGGAACGGTGAGTCAGGTCGCCTGCGGATACATTAGTCCAATGAATGCGACTGAAATATATATTTGCATGCCCCGGTAGCTAAATGCTTAGTTAGGGATCTTGGCAAAACCAAAGCTCATGGCCAGTATACAATATTTTTCTGTATGCAGTCTTTTCTGTTGAGCACTACTGACACCGTTGAAACGGTGAGTCAGGTCGCCTGCGGATACATTAGTCCAATCAATGCGTCTGAACCTGGTGTGTAATCCCAGGGTAACTGTTCACTGTCAACACGTTTGAAGACGTTAATTCACGTTTTAAGTAATACAGTGTCCCCTTGAGACATGTTAAAGGAGAGATTCGGAAAGGACATTCAATGATATGCGCGAGGAAATAAATATATATATATAACTGTATGCCCCGGTAGCTGCGATATGGAGTCTTGCATGCCCCGGTAGCTATGATATGGAGTCTTTCCATCCACCTCCGGTTGCTTCATGTAGCTAAATGCTTAGTTAGGGCTCTTGGGAACCGGAGGTGCATGCAATTTATATATATATATATATATATATATATATATATATATTGTAGCGACCTGGCCGAAGTGAAGGGACTTTTGTGTGCTGTGTGTCTTGTTCGTGGTTTGTGTATTGTGAGGCGAGCCCACGCCGATGGGGGGGGGGTGGGATTTGTATGTAGTTGACCAGTCAGCTCTTTTCGTAGCTGAGGTTAGGTTGTGTTATGTCAGGTCCGGTTGGCATGCCGGCGGGTGAAGCGCAGGGATTGGTGGGTGTGCTGAAAGGGGGGAGGAAAAAGGGCTGGGGAAGGGGAGCAGCGGGTTAGAGGTGAAGAGAGTGAGATACAGAGAAGATTGGGAGATTATCTGTGTTAGAGGCGTGGGTCCCAGCCGATAGTGATTTGTAAAATAAAGACAATAAAACCGGAACGCTGTTCAAAAGCAACTTGTTTGTCCGTCTGTCTGCACTAAGCGGTATCGACATAAAGACCCCCGCTCGCTACAACTGGTGTCAGAGCGTGGGATTTGATCCGCGCAGCCGGTCTTAAGATGGAGCAGACAGCGGAGCGCTTTGGAGCGGTGCCCAGACACAGAGGGGAAGGAGAGAGCGTGAGAGCGGCGCTGGAGGTGCTGCGGCAACGGGGAAAAGAGGTCGGTGAGGCGATAGCGGGAAAGCATGGGGTGAGACGCAAGATGGCCGCGCTGCTCGGCAGCAGCGTGGGGGCTACGCCGGCAGAGAAGGCAGAGAAGGCAGAGGGCATAGGGCAGAAGTGCGGGCACGTTGAAGAGGACGTAAACAAAACGGTCTCTGGAGCACCGCGGGAGGCAGGTGAGCGAAACTGGGAGAGCTTAAGAAGGATTTTGAACAGAAAGCCCGGTTAAATAACTGGAATGGTGAAATGAAACTGATGCAATTAACAAGATGTTTAAGTGAAGAGGAGTTTGAAGAAGTAGACCGGGCTTTGGGCAAACAGACAGTTGCATATGAGACTGTGATAGCATGTTTAGATGAAATGAGCTTAGTTAGGGCCCGACATGGCCGCTGCTCCGCCGGCAGCAAGGAGGCTGTATTTGAGGGGGGAGACGCAGAGCAGGCCACGGTACAGAGGGGGGTGACAGACCGCCGTGTGGAGGTGAAGGCCGGGCGGTATGATGGACGGTCCGACTGGGAGGCCTACCGGGCTAAGTTCCAAATTGTGTCCCAGGCTAATGGTTGGAACCAGCGGGAGAGAGCTGTGCGGCTAGCCGCGGCCCTGGAAGGAGAGGCACTACGGGCCTTGCTGGACCTGAATGAGGCCGAACTCGCCGACAGCCAGGCCGTTCTCACAGCACTGGATCGGCGCTTTGGGAGCGCAGAGCCTGCGGTCAACTTGCGCCAGCGCCTAGCGTCCCGCAGCCGACAACCCGGGGAGAAGTTGGGCGTGTTTGCCGCGGAGATGCGCTATCTCGCCCGGAAGGGCTACCCCACCTTCACAGCTGAGGCCCAAGAGGATCTGGCGACTGAGGCATTCCTCCGGGGCCTGACCCCCGAGTCCCTGCGCCAACATGTGCGGCTGAGTGCACCCACTTCATTGGAACTGGCCTTGAAGCAAGCAAAGGTTGTAGAGGAAGTACTGGAGGAAGGCACACTGACCAGGACATCAGGGCGCAACCCAGACAGTTACCCCAGGACCCAGGCCCGACCCGCACGACAGTTGGAGATCGCTGAGGTGGCAACCCTGGACGCCGTGCAAGCACGGCCACTTGACTTCCAGCCCCGCAGGTGCTGGCGCTGTGGCCAACCGGGACACATTCAGCGGTTCTGCTCCGCCACTGGCCCGAGTTCTAGCCTGCAGGGAAACGGGCAGGGGCCGGTGTAACTGGGACGCCACCGACCCCCACTCCAGTCCCCTTCACTGGCGCAGCATTCCCCATCAACCTTGTGGGTCGGACGGGGCTGCAACCGGAGCAATGCCGCGAGTTATGGGAGCTTCTGTTTGAGTTCCGCCACAGTTTCGCCATGACACCGCTGGATTTTGGAAAAACGCACTTGGTCCAGCATTCGATCCACACAGGAGAAGCCCGGCCCATCAAGCAACGCCCTCGCCGCCTGCCCCTAGCTCGTCAAGCTGCAGCCGACCAGGTCCTGGAGGAGATGAAGGCCGCTGCGGTCATCGAACCTTCCGACAGCCCCTGGGCCTCCCCGGTAGTCATGGTGCCCAAGAAGGATGGCAAGTGGCGATTCTGTGTGGACTACCGACGCCTGAATGCGGTAACCACCAAGGACTCCTACCCACTCCCCCGCATTGATGAGTCCCTAGACCTGGTGGCGTGGTCGAGGTGGTTCTCCTCGCTGGATCTTCGGAGCGGGTATTGGCAGGTGGCCCTGACCCCGGAGGCGAGACCCAAGACTGCCTTCTCCACTGGGCGCGGCCTGTGGCAGTTTACGGCCATGCCATTCGGCCTCTGCAATGCTCCGGCAACTTTCGAACGTTTGATGGAGAGAGTCCTTGCTGGGGTGACTCCCACGCGTTGCCTGGTCTATCTAGATGACCTGCTGGTCCATGGGAGCAGCTTCCCAGATGCCATCGCTGCGCTGAGGGAGGTCTTGGGGAAGGTGACTGAGGCTGGGCTGAAGTTCCACCCGGAGAAGTGCCACCTGCTGCGGAGGGAGGTATCCTTCCTGGGCAACCGGGTGAGTGGGAATGGGATCACCACTGAGGCGGATAAGATTGAGGCCGTTAGGGATTGGCCCCAGCCCACCAACCTGAGGCAGTTGAGGGCATTCTTGGGACTCGCCTCTTACTACCGCCGCTTTGTGCCCCACTTTGCCACCATCGCCGCCCCACTTAACCACCTGACCCGCAAGAACGTGGCCTTTTCGTGGTCCCGGGAAAAACAGGAGGCTTTTGATGCGCTAAAGGGAGCCCTCTGCCGTGCACCTGTGTTGGCTGCCCCAGATCCGCAGTGGCCGTTCATTCTGGACACCGACGCCAGCGACGAGGGGATCGGCGCAGTCTTGGCCCAGCAGACCACCAAAGGAGAGGCAGTCATCGCCTACTTCAGCAGGACACTGGACAAGGTTGAGCGCAACTACTGCGTGACCCGGAAGGAGCTGCTGGCAGTCGTGGAGTCGGTGCGGCACTTTAAGCACTACTTGTGTGGTCTCCCCTTTACCATCCGTACGGACCACGCAGCCCTGCGGTGGCTGATGTCTTTTCGGGAGCCGGAGGGTCAGGTGGCCAGGTGGATAGAGCAGCTGCAGGCCTTCCAGTACACCATTCAGCACCGGCCGGGCGAGCAGCACCGGAACGCAGACGCCCTGTCCCGGAGGCCCTGCGCGGACGATGGATGCCGGTACTGCGGCCGTTGCGATCAGAGGGAGGCCGGGCTACGGGGGTCAGGTGAGCCCACCTGTCGAGCGGTGCTGCCGATGGACTTCCCTGACTGGCGGACGCACCAAGAGGAGGACCCTGAGCTGGAGGCGGTGCTGCACTGGGTGGAGGAGCAGCAGAGGCCACCGTGGGAGGAGGTGGCTGCACAGTCGCCGGCCGTGAAGGGCTTGTGGGCCCAGTGGCCTGGGTTGGCGGTCAGAGATGGTGTTCTAATGCGGCGGTTTCTGGAGGCGGACACAGGAGAAGAGCGATGGCAAGTGGTGGTCCCACGGGGGCTGCGGGAGGAACTGTTGGCGCAGCACCATGGGGCACTTGGCACCGGGCATTTTGGGGTCACGAAGACACTGCGACGTCTCCGCCAGGGCTTCTACTGGGGGCAGTGCCGACGGGATGTGGAAGACTTCTGTCGCCGCTGTGATGCCTGCACTGCCTGGAAGGGCCCCCAGGGACAGTCTCGAGCCCCCCTGCAGCAGTACCTGGTCGGGGCGCCGATGGAGAGGGTTGCGGTGGACATCCTGGGCCCCTTTCCCCGCTCTGACAGAGGGAACCGGTTTGTCTTGGTGGCCATGGACTACTTCACCAAGTGGCCGGAGGCATACGCACTTCCAGACCAGGAGGCGGTGACGGTGTGCGAGGCCCTGGTGAACAGGTTTTTCAGCCGGTTCGGAGTACCGGAGGAGCTGCATTCTGACCAGGGGCGGAATTTCGAGGCGCGGGTGTTCAAGGAGATGTGTGACCGCCTGGGGATCAGGAAGACCTGCACTAGCCCCCTGCATCCCCAAAGCGACGGCCTAGTGGAGAGGTTCAATCGGACCTTGGCTGCTCAGCTTGCCCTTTCCACAGCTGAGGACCAGACGGACTGGGACGTCCATCTGCCCCTTGTGCTGCTGGCCTGCCGCACCGCAGTGCAGGAGTCTACCGGCTGCACACCAGCGCTCCTCATGTTCGGACGGGAGCTGCGCACCCCCCCGGAGATCACCTATGGCCGGCCACCCGATGCCCCAGCTGCCCCTGCTGGACCGGAATATGCACGGCAGCTGCAGGATCATTTGGAGGAGGCACATCGCTTCGCCCGGAGGCAGCTCCAAGCCGCCGGTATCCGGCAGAAGAGAAACTACAATAACCGGGCCCAGGGGCGTCACTTTGTCGCCAGGGAGAAAATCTGTGTTTTCAGCCCGAAGAGGACGAAAGGCCGCTGCCCCAAGTTGGAGAGCAAGTGGGTGGGTCCCTGCGAGGTGGTGGAGCGGGTGGGCGAGGTGGTCTACCGCATCAAGATGCCACCCCGGGGCCGCCATGTCGTTCTCCACCGTGACCGGATGGCTCCCTACCTGGGAAGGGTCTCCTCCGTCCAGACGCCCTCCCCTCCCTCTTCTACCCCCACACCCTTGGTCCCTGCCCTGGTTTCATCACCCTCTTCAGCTGCACCCCCCACCCATGTCCCGACCCCGTCAACCGCCCCCGTCCCACTCCCCACCGTGCCCCCTGAGACCCTTTCCCGGCCCCGGAGACTCCGTCAGAGACCAGGTCGCTTCCGAGACTTTGCGCTCCCTCGGGGGCGAGGGACTGATGGGGGGGCAGTGTAGCGACCTGGCCGAAGTGAAGGGACTTCTGTGTGCTGTGTGTCTTGTTCGTGGTTTGTGTATTGTGAGGCGAACCCACGCCGATGGGGGGGTGGCATTTGTATGTAGTTGACCAGTCAGCTCTTTTCGTAGCTGAGGTTAGGTTGTGTTATGTCAGGTCCGGTTGGCATGCCGGCGGGTGAAGCGCAGGGATTGGTGGGCGTGCTGAAAGGGGGGAGGAAAAAGGGCTGGGGAAGGGGAGCAGCGGGTTAGAGGTGAAGAGAGTGAGATACAGAGAAGATTGGGAGATTATCTGTGTTAGAGGCGTGGGTCCCAGCCGATAGTGATTTGTAAAATAAAGGACAATAAAACCGGAACGCTGTTCAAAAGCAACTTGTCTGTCCGTCTGTCTGCACTAAACGGTATCGACCGAAAGACCACCGCTCGCTACAATATATATTTGCATGCCCCGGTAGCTAAATGCTTAGTTAGGGCTCTTGGCAAAACCAAAGCCCATGGCCAGTATACAATATTTTTCTGTATGGAGTCTTTTCTGTTGAGCACTACTGACACCGTTGAAACGGTGAGTCAGGTCGCCTGCGGATACATTAGTCCAATCAATGCGTCTGAACCTGGTGTGTAATCCCAGGGTAATTGTTCACTGTTAAGACGTTTGAAGACGTTAATTCACGTTTTAAGTAATACAGTGTCCCCTTGAGACATGTTAAAGGAGAGATTCGGAAAGAACATTCAATACTATGCGCGAGAAAACACCATCCTAACTCCTAACATCCAAAAAAAAAAAAAAAGAAAAAAAATAACAATAATATATATATATATATATATATATATATATATATATATATATATATATATATATATATATATATATATATATATATATATATTTGCATGCCCCGGTAGCTAAATGCTTAGTTAGGGCTCTTGGCAAAACCAAAGCCCATGGCCAGTATACAATATTTTTCTGTATGCAGTCTTTTCTGTTGAGCACTAGTGACACCGTTGAAACGGTGAGTCAGGTCGCCTGCGGATACATTAGTCCAATCAATTCGTCTGAACCTGGTGTGTAATCCCAGGGTAACTGTTCACTGTTAACACGTTTGAAGACGTTAATTCACGTTTTAAGTAATACAGTGTACCCTTGAGACATGTTAAAGGAGAGATTCGGAAAGAACATTCAATAGTATGCGCGAGGAAATACCATGCTAACTCCTAACATCAAAAAAAAAAAAAAAAAAAGAAAAAAAATAACAATAATATATATATATATATATATATATATATATATATATATATATATATATATATATATATATATATATTACTGTATGCCCCGGTAGCTGCGATATGGAGTCTTGCATGCCCCGGTAGCTATGATATGGAGTCTTTCCATCCACCTTTGGTTGCTTCAGACGGAGGTGCATGCAATTTATATATATATATATATATATATATATATATATATATATATATATATATATATATATTTGCATGCCCCGGTAGCTAAATGATTAGTTACGGCTCTGGGCAAAACCAATGCCCATGGCCAGTATACAGTATTTTTCTGTATGCATTCTTTTCTGTTTAGCACTACTGACACCGTTGAAACGGTGAGTCAGGTCGCCTGCGGATACATTAGTCTAATCAATGCGTCTGAACCTGGTGTGTAATCCCAGGGTAACTGTTCACTGTTAACACGTTTGAAGACGTTAATTCACGTTTTAAGTAATACAGTGTCCCCTTGAGACATGTTAACGGAGAGATTCGGAAAGAACATTCAATACTATGCGCGAGGAAATACCATCCTAACTCCTAACATCCAAAAAAAAAAAAAAAGAAATAAAATAACAATAATAGTAATAGTAATATATATATATATATATATATATATATATATATATATATATATATATATATATATATATATATATATATATAAATTGCATGCACCTCCGGTTGAAGCAACCGGAGGTGGATGGAAAGACTCCATATCATAGCTACCGGGGCATGCAAGACTACATATCGCAGCTACGGGGCATACAGTTATATGTATAAAAAAAAGAAAAACAATAACAATAATAGTAATATATATATATATATATATATATATATATATATATATATATATATATATATATATATATATATATATATATATATATATATATATATTACTATTACTGTTATTTTTTTTTTCTTTTTTTTTTTTGGATGTTAGGAGTTAGGATGGTATTTCCTCGCGCATAGTATTGAATGTTCTTTCCGAATCTCTCCTTTAACATGTCTCAAGGGGACACTGTATTACTTAAAACGTGAATTAACGTCTTCAAACGTGTTAACAGTGAACAGTTAC
Organism: Acipenser ruthenus; assembly: GCF_902713425.1. Taxonomy (NCBI): domain Eukaryota; kingdom Metazoa; phylum Chordata; class Actinopteri; order Acipenseriformes; family Acipenseridae; genus Acipenser; species Acipenser ruthenus. Next base: position 35,094,110 of record NC_081189.1, on the reverse strand, counting down.
CCTGGGATTACACACCAGGTTCAGAAGCATTGATTGGACTAATGTATCCGAAGGCGACCTAAAACTCACCGTTTCAACGGTGTCAGTAGTGCTCAACAGAAAAGAATGCATACAGAAAAATATTGTATACTGGCCATGGGCTTTGGTTTTGCCAAAAGCCCTAACTAATCATTTAGCTACCGGGGCATGCAAATATATATTTCATTCGCATTCATTGGACTAATGTATCCGCAGGCGACCTGACTCACCGTTTCAACGGTGTCAGTAGTGCTCAACAGAAAAGACTGCATACAGAAAAATATTGTATACTGGCCATGGGCTTTGGTTTTGCCCAGAGCCGTAACTAAGCATTTAGCTACCGGGGCATGCAAATATATATATATATATATATATATATATATATATTGTGAGACAGCAGGGAGGGGGTTAAAACCTCTCTGCAGTAAAAACATGTGCGGAATGCACATTTGTCTGGGTTAATTGTTTTCTGTTAATTGTTTTATTGTTAATTATCACCTGCACCTGGCTATGATTGTAAATTGGAGCCAGGTGCAGGGTTTATAAGGAGAACAGTCAGTCTGCTCTAGGCTGCTGAGTAGAAGGAGGCAGGAGAGGTGCTCTGTCTCCGAGTAGCCAGAGAAGAAGTAAGTGCGGTGTGACACCAGTGTGGTTTTGTAAGGACGGGAAAACAGCTTAGCTGTCCCGTGTTAGGAAGGGTGTTCCTGGAAGTTGAGTTAGTGCTCCAAGAGGAGCTAGGTGTTTATTTTGCTTTTGTATTTTGTGTGTTTTGTTTACTTTTGTGTTTATTAAAAATAGTGCACTAGCGCTTAAAACTCCATTTCATTGTTCTGGGTCGTATTTTTAAAGGGGCACGAACCCGAGTGAGTTGTGCTTTGTCACATTTGGTGGAGAATACGGGCAGAGTGTGTGGGCACCCCTACGACCCAGAAAATGGATTTTAAAGAATTGATCGTAATGATCAATCGTAACACCGCTGCTCAGAAAGAGCAGACAAAGAAGTGGAGACAGGAGTGGGGGCTACCGGATCCGGAGCCGACAGAGCTAGACCTGCTACTCCAAAAGTGGGAGCAAGCAAGAGGTACCCTGCTGACTCCAGCTCCAGAGCCCAGAGAGGAGGAGCCGCCGCTTCCAGAGCCCAGAGGGGAGGAGCCGCCGCTTCCGGAGCCCAGAGGGGAGGAGCCGCCGCTTCCGGAGCCCAGAGGGGAGGAGCCGCCGCTTCCGGAGCCCAGAGGGGAGGAGCCGCCGCTTCCGGAGCCCAGAGGGGAGGAGCCGCCGCTTCCGGAGCCCAGAGGGGAGGAGCCGCCGCTTCCGGAGCCCAGAGGGGAGGAGCCGCCGCTTCCGGAGCCCAGAGGGGAGGAGCCCAGAGGGGAGGAGGTGAAAAGCATACCTCCACCACAGCCCCGACCACCACCCCTACAGTCCTGTTCGGCGCCGCTGCGTCCAGTCCCTCACCCCTTGCTCCTGGACACCCTGCCGGTCTTCCTGGACCTCCCTGTGCTGGACCTGGAGCCCAGGAGTCTGCAGCACTGGCCACAGCTCTGCCCCTGGTTACCTGCTCCGCTCTCCCCGAGCACCCAGACGTCGCTGGGCTGCTGCCAGACGTCGCTGATGCTCCCCCTGTTAGCTGCTTCGCTCCCCCTGGGTGATCGGACATCACTGCGCCAGTTCCCAGGGGAAGACCTGTGTCCACTGCGGCATCCTCCAGTGCCCCGGCCTACGCTTCGGTCGGCCCTGTTAGCCCGGTGGGGTCCCGTGTCGCCGGTTTGCGGTCCCTTCCTGGCAGCGCCGGAAGGACCGACCCATCCTCAAGCCCGCCCGTGGAAGAGGGCGGCAATGGACATTGCTGGACTTGAGGCTGGGTGGTCTTTTAAGGGTGGAGGGAGGTGGCCGTGGTATGGCCGGTGTCTTGAAAAGACATGGGGGGGGATGTGTGAGACAGCAGGGAGGGGGTTAAAACCTCTCTGCAGTAAAAACATGTGCGGAATGCACATTTGTCTGGGTTAATTGTTTTCTGTTAATTGTTTTATTGTTAATTATCACCTGCACCTGGCTATGATTGTAAATTGGAGCCAGGTGCAGGGTTTATAAGGAGAACAGTCAGTCTGCTCTAGGCTGCTGAGTAGAAGGAGGCAGGAGAGGTGCTCTGTCTCCGAGTAGCCAGAGAAGAAGTAAGTGCGGTGTGACACCAGTGTGGTTTTGTAAGGACGGGAAAACAGCTTAGCTGTCCCGTGTTAGGAAGGGTGTTCCTGGAAGTTGAGTTAGTGCTCCAAGAGGAGCTAGGTGTTTATTTTGCTTTTGTATTTTGTGTGTTTTGTTTACTTTTGTGTTTATTAAAAATAGTGCACTAGCGCTTAAAACTCCATTTCATTGTTCTGGGTCGTATTTTTAAAGGGGCACGAACCCGAGTGAGTTGTGCTTTGTCACAATATATATATATATATATATATATATATATATATATATATATATATATATATATATATATTACTATTATTGTTATTTTTTTTCTTTTTTTTTTTTTTTTGGATGTTAGGAGTTAGCATGGTATTTCCTCGCGCATACTATTGAATGTTCTTTCCGAATCTCTCCTTTAACATGTCTCAAGGGTACACTGTATTACTTAAAACGTGAATTAACGTCTTCAAACGTGTTAACAGTGAACAGTTACCCTGGGATTACACACCAGGTTCAGACGCATTGATTGGACTAATGTATCCGCAGGCGACCTAAGACTCACCGTTTCAACGGTGTCAGTAGTGCTAAACAGAAAAGAATGCATACAGAAAAATATTGTATACTGGCCATGGGCTTTGGTTTTGCCCAGAGCCGTAACTAAGCATTTAGCTACCGGGGCATGCAAATATATATATATATATATATATATATATATATATATATATATATATATATATATATATATATATATATATATATAAATTGCATGCACCTCCGGTTGAAGCAACCAGAGGTGGATGGAAAGACTCCATATCATAGCTACCGGGGCATGCAAGACTCCATATCGCAGCTACCGGGGCATACAGTTATATGTATAAAAAAAAGAAAAAAAATAACAATAATAGTAATATAGATATATATGTATATATTTATATATATATATATATATATATATATATATATATATATATATATATATATATATATATATTACTATTATTGTTATTTTTTTTCTTTCTTTTTTTTTTTTTGGATGTTAGGAGTTAGGATGGTATTTCCTCGCGCATAGTATTGAATGTTCTTTCCGAATCTCTCCTTTAACATGTCTCAAGGGTACACTGTATTACTTAAAACGTGAATTAACGTCTTCAAACGTGTTAACAGTGAACAGTTACCCTGGGATTACACACCAGGTTCAGACGCATTGATTGGACTAATGTATCCGCAGGCGACCTGACTCACCGTTTCAACGGTGTCAGTAGTGCTAAACAGAAAAGAATGCATACAGAAAAATATTGTATACTGGCCATGGGCTTTGGTTTTGCCAAAAGCCCTAACTAATCATTTAGCTACCGGGGCATGCAAATATATATTTCATTCGCATTCATTGGACTAATGTATCCGCAGGCGACCTGACTCACCGTTTCAACGGTGTCAGTAGTGCTCAACAGAAAAGACTGCATACAGAAAAATATTGTATACTGGCCATGGGCTTTGGTTTTGCCAAAAGCCCTAACTAATCATTTAGCTACCGGGGCATGCAAATATATATTTTAGTCGCATTCATTGGACTAATGTATCCGCAGGCGACCTAAGACTCACCGTTTCAACGGTGTCAGTAGTGCTAAACAGAAAAGAATGCATACAGAAAAATATTGTATACTGGTTTATATTTTTGGTTTTGCCAAAAGCCCTAACTAATCATTTAGCTACCGGGGCATGCAAATATATATTTCATTCGCATTCATTGGACTAATGTATCCGCAGGCGACCTGACTCACCGTTTCAACGGTGTCAGTAGTGCTCAACAGAAAAGACTGCATACAGAAGAATATTGTATACTGGCCATGGGCTTTGGTTTTGCCCAGAGCCGTAACTAAGCATTTAGCTACCGGGGCATGCAAATATATATATATATATATATATATATATATATATATATATATATATATATATATATATATATATATATATATATAAATTGCATGCACCTCCGGTTGAAGCAACCGGAGGTGGATGGAAAGACTCCATATCATAGCTACCGGGGCATGCAAGACTCCATATCGCAGCTACCGGGGCATACAGTTATATGTATAAAAAAAAGAAAAATAATAACAATAATAGTAATATATATATATATATATATATATATATATATATATATATATATATATATATATATATATATATATATATATTACTATTATTGTTCTTTTTTTTTCTTTTTTTTTTTTTTTTGGATGTTAGGAGTTAGCATGGTATTTCCTCGCGCATACTATTGAATGTTCTTTCCGAATCTCTCCTTTAACATGTCTCAAGGGTACACTGTATTACTTAAAACGTGAATTAACGTCTTCAAACGTGTTAACAGTGAACAGTTACCCTGGGATTACACACCAGGTTCAGACGCATTGATTGGACTAATGTATCCGCAGGCGACCTGACTCACCGTTTCAACGGTGTCAGTAGTGCTAAACAGAAAAGAATGCATACAGAAAAATATTGTATACTGGCCATGGGCTTTGGTTTTGCCAAAAGCCCTAACTAATCATTTAGCTACCGGGGCATGCAAATATATATTTCATTCGCATTCATTGGACTAATGTATCCGCAGGCGACCTGACTCACCGTTTCAACGGTGTCAGTAGTGCTCAACAGAAAAGACTGCATACAGAAGAATATTGTATACTGGCCATGGGCTTTGGTTTTGCCCAGAGCCGTAACTAAGCATTTAGCTACCGGGGCATGCAAATATATATATATATATATATATATATATATATATATATATATATATATATATATATATATATAAATTGCATGCACCTCCGGTTGAAGCAACCGGAGGTGGATGGAAAGACTCCATATCATAGCTACCGGGGCATGCAAGACTCCATATCGCAGCTACCGGGGCATACAGTTATATGTATAAAAAAAAGAAAAAAAATAACAATAATAGTAATATAGATATATATGTATATATTTATATATATATATATATATATATATATATATATATATATATATATATATATATATATATTACTATTATTGTTATTTTTTTTCTTTCTTTTTTTTTTTTTGGATGTTAGGAGTTAGGATGGTATTTCCTCGCGCATAGTATTGAATGTTCTTTCCGAATCTCTCCTTTAACATGTCTCAAGGGTACACTGTATTACTTAAAACGTGAATTAACGTCTTCAAACGTGTTAACAGTGAACAGTTACCCTGGGATTACACACCAGGTTCAGACGCATTGATTGGACTAATGTATCCGCAGGCGACCTGACTCACCGTTTCAACGGTGTCAGTAGTGCTAAACAGAAAAGAATGCATACAGAAAAATATTGTATACTGGCCATGGGCTTTGGTTTTGCCAAAAGCCCTAACTAATCATTTAGCTACCGGGGCATGCAAATATATATTTCATTCGCATTCATTGGACTAATGTATCCGCAGGCGACCTGACTCACCGTTTCAACGGTGTCAGTAGTGCTCAACAGAAAAGACTGCATACAGAAAAATATTGTATACTGGCCATGGGCTTTGGTTTTGCCAAAAGCCCTAACTAATCATTTAGCTACCGGGGCATGCAAATATATATTTTAGTCGCATTCATTGGACTAATGTATCCGCAGGCGACCTAAGACTCACCGTTTCAACGGTGTCAGTAGTGCTAAACAGAAAAGAATGCATACAGAAAAATATTGTATACTGGTTTATATTTTTGGTTTTGCCAAAAGCCCTAACTAATCATTTAGCTACCGGGGCATGCAAATATATATTTCATTCGCATTCATTGGACTAATGTATCCGCAGGCGACCTGACTCACCGTTTCAACGGTGTCAGTAGTGCTCAACAGAAAAGACTGCATACAGAAGAATATTGTATACTGGCCATGGGCTTTGGTTTTGCCCAGAGCCGTAACTAAGCATTTAGCTACCGGGGCATGCAAATATATATATATATATATATATATATATATATATATATATATATATATATATATATATATATATATATAAATTGCATGCACCTCCGGTTGAAGCAACCGGAGGTGGATGGAAAGACTCCATATCATAGCTACCGGGGCATGCAAGACTCCATATCGCAGCTACCGGGGCATACAGTTATATGTATAAAAAAAAGAAAAATAATAACAATAATAGTAATATATATATATATATATATATATATATATATATATATATATATATATATATATATATATATATTACTATTATTGTTCTTTTTTTTTCTTTTTTTTTTTTTTTTGGATGTTAGGAGTTAGCATGGTATTTCCTCGCGCATACTATTGAATGTTCTTTCCGAATCTCTCCTTTAACATGTCTCAAGGGGACACTGTATTACTTAAAACGTGAATTAACGTCTTCAAACGTGTTAACAGTGAACAGTTACCCTGGGATTACACACCAGGTTCAGACGCATTGATTGGACTAATGTATCCGCAGGCGACCTAAGACTCACCGTTTCAACGGTGTCAGTAGTGCTCAACAGAAAAGAATGCATACAGAAAAATATTGTATACTGGCCATGGGCTTTGGTTTTGCCAAAAGCCCTAACTAATCATTTAGCTACCGGGGCATGGAAATATATATTTCATTCGCATTCATTGGACTAATGTATCCGCAGGCGACCCGACTCACCGTTTCAACGGTGTCAGTAGTGCTCAACAGAAAAGACTGCATACAGAAAAATATTGTATACTGGCCATGGGCTTTGGTTTTGCCCAGAGCCGTAACTAAGCATTTAGCTACCGGGGCATGCAAATATATATATATATATATATATATATATATATATATATATATATATATATATATATATATATAAATTGCATGCACCTCCGGTTGAAGCAACCGGAGGTGGATGGAAAGACTCCATATCATAGCTACCGGGGCATGCAAGACTCCATATCGCAGCTACCGGGGCATACAGTTATATGTATAAAAAAAAGAAAAAAAATAACAATAATAGTAATATATATATATATATATATATATATATATATATATATATATATATATATATATATATATATATATTACTATTATTGTTATTTTTTTTTATTTTTTTTGGGATGTTAGGAGTTAGGATGGTATTTCCTCGCGCATAGTATTGAATGTTCTTTCCGAATCTCTCCTTTAACATGTCTCAAGGGGACACTGTATTACTTAAAACGTGAATTAACGTCTTCAAACGTGTTAACAGTGAACAGTTACCCTGGGATTACACACCAGGTTGAGACGCATTGATTGGACTAATGTATCCGCAGGCGACCTAAGACTCACCGTTTCAACGGTGTCAGTAGTGCTCAACAGAAAAGAATGCATACAGAAAAATATTGTATACTGGCCATGGGCTTTGGTTTTGCCAAAAGCCCTAACTAATCATTTAGCTACCGGGGCATGCAAATATATATTTCATTCGCATTCATTGGACTAATGTATCCGCAGGCGACCTGACTCACCGTTTCAACGGTGTCAGTAGTGCTCAACAGAAAAGACTGCATACAGAAGAATATTGTATACTGGCCATGGGCTTTGGTTTTGCCCAGAGCCGTAACTAAGCATTTAGCTACCGGGGCATGCAAATATATATATATATATATATATATATATATATATATATATATATATATATATATATATATATATAAATTGCATGCATGTGGATGGAAAGACTCCATATCATAGCTACCGGGGCATGCAAGACTCCATATCGCAGCTACCGGGGCATACAGTTATATGTATAAAAAAAAGAAAAAATATATATATATATTTGCATGCCCCGGTAGCTAAATGCTTAGTTACGGCTCTGGGCAAAACCAAAGCCCATGGCCAGTATACAATATTTTTCTGTATGCATTCTTTTCTGTTTAGCACTACTGACACCGTTGAAACGGTGAGTCTTAGGTCGCCTGCGGATACATTAGTCCAATCAATCCGTCTGAACCTGGTGTGTAATCCCAGGGTAACTGTTCACTGTTAACACGTTTGAAGACGTTAATTCACGTTTTAAGTAATACAGTGTCCCCTTGAGACATGTTAAAGGAGAGATTCGGAAAGAACATTCAATACTATGCGCGAGGAAATACCATGCTAACTCCTAACATCCAAAAAAAAAAAAAATAAAAAAAAAAAAATAACAATAATAGTAATATATATATATATATATATATATATATATATATATATATATATATATATATATATATATTACTATTATTGTTATTTTTTTCTTTTTTTTATACATATAACTGTATGCCCCGGTAGCTGCGATATGGAGTCTTGCATGCCCCGGTAGCTATGATATGGAGTCTTTCCATCCACCTCCGGTTGCTTCAACCGGAGGTGCATGCAATTTATATATATATATATATATATATATATATATATATATATATATATATATATATATATATATATATATTTGCATGCCCCGGTAGCTAAATGCTTAGTTACGGCTCTGGGCAAAACCAAAGCCCATGGCCAGTATACAATATTTTTCTGTATGCATTCTTTTCTGTTTAGCACTACTGACACCGTTGAATCGGTGAGTCTTAGGTCGCCTGCGGATACAATAGTCCAATGAATGCGACTAAAATATATATTTGCATGCCCCGGTAGCTAAATGCTTAGTTAGGGCTCTTGGCAAAACCAAAACCCATGGCCAGTATACAATATTTTTCTGTATGCAGTCTTTTCTGTTGAGCAATACTGACACCGTTGAAACGGTGAGTCAGGTCGCCTGCGGATACATTAGTCCAATCAATGCGTCTGAACCTGGTGTGTAATCCCAGGGTAACTGTTCACTGTTAACACGTTTGAAGACGTTAATTCACGTTTTAAGTAATACAGTGTCCCCTTGAGACATGTTAAAGGAGAGATTCGGAAAGAACATTCAATACTATGCGCGAGGAAATACCATCCTAACTCCTAACATCAAAAAAAAAAAAAAAAAAAGAAAAAAAATAACAATAATAGTAATATATATATATATATATATATATATATATATATATATATATATATATATATATATATATATATTGCATGCCCCGGTAGCTAAATGCTTAGTTACGGCTCTGGGCAAAACCAAAGCCCATGGCCAGTATACAATATTTTTCTGTATGCAGTCTTTTCTGTTGAGCACTACTGACACCGTTGAAACGGTGAGTCAGGTCGCCTGCGGATACATTAGTCCAATGAATGCGAATGAAATATATATTTGCATGCCCCGGTAGCTAAATGATTAGTTTGGGCTTTTGGCAAAACCAAAGCCCATGGCCAGTATACAATATTTTTCTGTATGCATTCTTTTCTGTTTAGCACTACTGACACCGTTGAAACGGTGAGTCTTAGGTCGCCTGCGGATACAATAGTCCAATCAATGCGTCTGAACCTGGTGTGTAATCCCAGGGTAACTGTTCACTGTTAACACGTTTGAAGACGTTAATTCACGTTTTAAGTAATACAGTGTCCCCTTGAGACATGTTAAAGGAGAGATTCGGAAAGAACATTCAATAGTATGCGCGAGGAAATACCATGCTAACTCCTAACATCCAAAAAAAAAAAAAAAAAAAAGAAAAAATAACAATATTATATATATATATATATATATATATATATATATATATATATATATATATATATATATATATATATATTGTGAGGAAAGGATAGCGTCGCCTTTAAGAAATGGCGGCGCTAAGGAAGAAACCACACAACCCAGAAATCCGAGTGTCAATTAATGGGGTGGGGTTTCTGGGATTAAAAAGGAACAGGGCAGAGCCATAGGGGAGAGAAGTGTGGGGAATACGGCCCGGTTGTCCTGAAAGGAAATAGCGTGCAAGGTCCAGTGTGTTGGGAAAACAACTAAAAAGAAAGAGATCGCAAGGTAAAGCCATCGTTTGTGTTAAAATATATTCGCCGTTTAGTTTTTCAAAGTGCAGTTTTTCCCTCTTGTTGAGGTAGCCTTTTGTTTGTTAAAGTTTATTTTTATTTTCTGTTGTCGGGGTGCGACTTGAAGATAGTGTACTCCGTAGCAATTTAAAAGAGACCCGCGATATTTTGTGCTATGCGGTTGTGCGCCGTCACAACCATAGCGTGTTGTGCTATATGCTTTATAACCCGGAGAGGTATTGGTTATTTACGTTTTGCGGAGACAGTAAATAATAACCAGAAAGAACGGGCTTGTGAGATTGGAAGTGCAAGACATTGTTTATTCATAACACAGACACAAGATACCTTGCATATAATGAATACAGGAAAAATGGACACTGGCTTTTAGAAGAAACACAATTGGCTTTTGTGGATGTCCGGGAGTTGGCTGCAGGAGTTCTTTCTCCACAGCCCGGATATAACCTGTTTTATCCTTGTTCCCTTCTCTGGACGTCTGGGGTTATTGCTGTTGTGTTTCTGGAAGTCTTCATAAAAAAAAAAAAAAAAAAAAAACGGATCCATTTCTCTACTCTCCTGTGTCCCAGGATTACTCCAGCAGAGGGAGCCAATCTAATACTTACCTGTGTTACAGGACTACTCCAGCAGAGGGAGCCTGTCTGGTTCTTACCTGAATTACAGGATTACTCCAGCAGAGGGAGCCAATCTAATACTTGCCTGTGTTACAGGACTACTCCAGCAGAGGGAGCCTGTCTGGTTCTTACCTGAATTACAGGACTACTCCAGCAGAGGGAGTCTGGTGGATAGTTACCTGTGTGACGGATATACTCCAGCAGAGGGAGCTCAACCTACACCTACCGGTGACTCAGGCCAGCTCTAGGGAGGAGAGCTGGCCCTGTTCTTGCCCGCGGGCTGACTCACTTCAGTCGGAGGATCCTTGGACTCCTTTTGCTATCTCCCTATCCTGATATAGCTAGAGAGGGTTGAAGAAGTGAGTTAATCAGTGGCCCGTACAGGGCGAGAACAGTGACAAAAACTGTTTATTTTATGTAAATATTGTAAATAAAAATTACTTGCCTGTAAACGTTTTGAGTCTGTGCCAGTTTGTGGAATGGGAAAGAAACGCTTCAGCAGCACGTGTCTACATATATATATAAAAAATTGCATGCCCCTGTATCTACGATATGGAGTCTTGCATGCCCCGGTAGCTATGATATGGAGTCTTTCCATCCACCTCCGGTTGCTTCAACCGGAGATGCACGCAATTTTTATATATATATATATATATATATATATATATATATATATATATATATATATATATATATATATATATATATATATATATATAATTTGCATGCCCCGGTAGCTAAATGCTTAGTTAGGGCTCTTGGCAAAACCAAAGCCCATGGCCAGTATACAATATTTTTCTGTATGCATTCTTTTCTGTTTAGCACTACTGACACCGTTGAAACGGTGAGTCAGGTCGCCTGCGGATACATTAGTCCAATCAATGCGTCTGAACCTGGTGTGTAATCCCAGGGTAACTGTTCACTGTTAACACGTTTTGAAGACGTTAATTCACGTTTTAAGTAATACAGTGTCCCCTTGAGACATGTTAAAGGAGAGATTCGGAAATAACATTCTAGACTATGCGCGAGGAAATACCATCCTAACTCCTAACATCCAAAAAAATAAATAAATAAATAAAAAAATAACAATAATAGTAATATATATATATATATATATATAACTGCATGCCCCGGTAGCTGCGATATGGAGTCTTGCATGCCCCGGTAGCTATGATATGGAGTCTTTCCATCCACCTCCGGTTGCTTCAAGGTAAATGCTTAGTTACGGCTCTTGGCAAAACCAAAGGCCAGTATACAATATTTTTCTGTATGCAGTCTTTTTTTAACCTTGGTCGACTCGGGGGGAGGGAGGGGGGGGGGGGGAATGAAAATAGAAACGGCCCATAGAAGGGATCTTTGATACAATACATTAGAGAGCACAGTGTGAAGGCAAGCAATACTGTTGCTCAGCTGACCCTCTCGATTTGTGAGTGAGGGGTTGGGGTTGAGGACCTTCAAAACACTGCAGACCATCAAGGTCACACACTATTCATTGTCATTTAATTACAGCACTGAAAATAATTTAATACTCCGTGGGAGACTGGCTGTTAACACCAGGCAGGACAGTCCAATAGTTAGCTTCCTGTAAAGTGGCTGATTTGTATATTCCAGGGCTATATTGAGCATAAAACAGGTTATTTAAGAATTTTGAACACATTAGAAAATATTCAGTATCATCAGCCAATCAGCTTCTGGCTATAGTGGACCCTAATATAGCATCTTTCAACAACAACAAACACAGTCAACTCAGTAATATTGCTCCATTCAGATATCTGACAATGTTCAGTTTTTTTTTTCTCTAATTATGTCTGTGATACTTTATGGGCATTTCTGGGTCTATTTTCCCAAAACTTTTCTCAGCGGAAGAGTACCCGACAAACCATTACAAGTTCAAGGCAAATGTAGGTTTTAAAATATTTTTTAAAGAAAATAGTGAGAATATCGTTTTCTAATAGCGATAGTGCCCTCTCGATGAAGGCTCTTCCGTGTAGTTGACGTTGACTTTCGTTAGCACCCTTGCCTTCGGCTTGGGATGCATAACTCCACTCGGTAGAACCTTCATCGACAGGCACTATTGGGACAACCTTATTTTACACATAATTTACATTATCTACAGACTATATAGATGGGACATAATTGACCTGTTTAAAAAGGATATTAACCCTATGTTAATGTAGGATATGTTTAGTGTCCAGCACACTAATTTAAGTTCCAGATCGGATATGTCATTTTCAATAACAAGCAATTTTCTTTTTGGAGGTGATGGGATCTTTACCAGAGATTAACAGACACTTGTTAGCCAATCAGCTTGCAAGTTTCCCAGCATTCATTTATTAACTTTCGTGGTTATAAAGCAGTTCTCAGTAAACAGACACAGCACGGAATTTACTGGAATTCAAACTCATTTCCATTGTAGAGGGAAATACATTTGTTGTTTGTTTTGCTGACAATGGAATCATGCCAGTCAGCAGCATAGGAATCCAGCACGGTAGACTGTATTTTATTAAAGCTTGGTTGACTTGTAATGAACATTCTTGTTAAAAACAAAAACATATTTTTTTTTAGGGGATTTTGCTACCATCAAATACATGTGCAAGCAGCTGATATTGCTTGCAGATGTAGTTGTTTTTTTGTTTTTTTTTTGTTATTCTTTTTTGTTCCATTTAGTCATGCTTTGTTCTTTCCACATTCAAAGATTTACCTCTTCGGTGTTGGAGGAAATGTGTGGTTAATGTGTGGTTATAAACTCAGAATTCCATCATTTTCTTTCTTCTTTTTTTCTGTTGTTGAGTCAATACAAATGTTGAAATGTCAGCTTGACTAACTACAAATATTTAAACACGCAATCCGTCCTTTAAGTACTATTTTAGCTTGTTTGCAAATTTGTTAAGTGAAGTCAAATACATGCAACAAATCTGTCCCCAAAATTGGGATCTGTGGAAAACATATTTTCTGAATTTCGCACTTGTTGGTGGACTTACATAATTATTCACAACTCCTCCTCCTGATTTGAGGACAAAACACAATAAAAAAATTAGGACAATTGAGGAGAAAAAAGCCGAGCAACTGCCCTTGCGAACCTCCTCCTTTGAATATCTGGCTATTATAATTCATGTTGCTACAAAAGAATGTTGTATATAAAGAAAAATAGCTAAAAAAACTGTAGATATTCAATTGATTTTTTTCATCTATTTTAGACACAGGCTACTGAAGATGTTCTTAACTAAAGTTGCAAGATAAACTCTTTTTTTAAAAACTCACAATTAGCTGTTTAACATTGTCCAGTTGGAATCCACATTGTATAGAAGTACCACTTCTCTTTATTGGCTTCTGCAGAGATGCAACTTCCATGCATATGCATTTCTCATTCTCAAAATAAAAAATCTTTCTACAAAGGCTAGTTTTAAACAGTTTATTTAGTGGTCATAATAAACAGGTTTGACTATACTTAAGGCTATTTTTTCATGGTTATCACAGATTTCGGGATTTCCATGAAATGTCGCCATTGCCGTGTAATATGTAGCTCACCATGAAAATTCCCATTTCTGTAAGAATAGTGTAAATATATACATATTTATATCATTTTACCTTATTGATGCCCTACCTGTTACACTGCATTTAGGAACCTGGCAGCCGGTTTAGTTTGCTTCCGGTAAAAGATTGAGCATACTGTGTAGAGCTGCACAATTTCTTTAAAATGTCTTCAACAAAAAAGACACCAGCTGCATCAAAGATCAGAAATATTTCCATACATGCCAACAGTCCCTATATGGTCAAGACAGTCCTGATTTCCAAGCTAATGTCCTGAGTCCCAATGCATAGGAAGAAAATTTTGATATTTATCCTTGGAAATTCTTCACAGCTCTAGGACATTCGCTCTCGTGCCTGTAGTGTTTTTCTAATTTGTTTTCTGTTTTTCATGGCTGCTGACCCTTGTGCACTGCACTGCCTTGCAGGGATAGTGTTCACATGATCCGATCTCAGTTTATTGTCACATCCGGTCATACTGGAGAAGCGGATTGTATCCTTGCTGCTGCTGCAATATGATTTGATGTGTGTCCAGCTGAACACTTTCCAAATGTTGGCAAGTATGTATTTTGACTAAAGATCGCTCTAGTCAGTACAAGAAGGGGACATTTCACGTGTCATTTATTTTTATATTTATGTTTTCATATTGTTTGAAAATTCACTAATGGTGAAAAGAGAATGTCTTTTAAAGGTAAAAAACGAAATATTTTACAATCTAGCATTTACTGTTTTTCAGGTAAGCATTTAAATATTTAGGAAACTTTGTTGTATAATAACTTTAGAGAACATTATCAATTTTGAATTGCGACAATGCTTTTTTATGCTTTAATAAATATTATGTTTAATTGCGAAATATCTTGAAATACCCATTTCAGACCATGAAATGCCATGAAATAATCCACACAGGATGATACCTGCCAAGTTTCATGTTGATTGGTTACACCGTGTGCAAACAGGAGCAGTTTAAAGTTTGGGGAGGAAAAATGACACTAATAATAATAATTAAAAAAATCTTTACAATAACAATATGATTCCCAAGCCAGCTTGGAAGCCTAATAATATGACATCCAATGACATCCATTGCACTGTTGTCCACAGTCTATTACATTGGAAAACACCTGGACTTCAACTGTGTATCTTACCATATTAAACTTGTTCATTTTATTGTTGGTAAAAATGCTGATAAATACCCAAAATGCATAAATGAGGGGTAGTTATTCAAGGTGCCGAAATTAGATGGCATAAAGTCAACTATTTTTAACTTGTCCAGTCCTGAACTTTGCTGAATTCTAAATTAAGACTTTTTAAAAATTAAATCAGGATACAGGATCAATAAAGTGACCTTTTCTTTAACCACTAGCATTGTAATCAGGTTGTGGGGCAGTCTTGAATTGCCTACAAGCAATGGTCAAGGATATGGAAAATCTCAGATCCCTCTGATTATTGGTAGAAGTTGTTTGGATGAGTGAATTTGATTGGCTTTAGTTCATAATATTTCTTTCATTGTATACAATCCAGTGAGATTAGTTCTTCTGCAGATAATATTATTATGAGTCTATGGGCTAGCACTAAAGAATCAAGACTAAACTATGGGAGTTTGTGACATGATAAAAATGATGTTGCTAATACTCATCAATGAGCATACATTCACATTGTTCCATTGATTCATGTGTCTACCCCCCCGACAGTGGTTTTAGTAATGAGTTATACCTAATGTTGCCACACAGCCTATAGTAATTGTTTTTGGTATATATATATATATATATATATATATATATATATATATATATATGTATATATATATATATATATATGTATATATATATATATATATATATGTATATATATATATATATATATATGTATATATATATATATATATATATATATATTGGGTTTTTCAATTACATGTACAATTAGATTTTTCTTTGAATTTGTATGTGTGAGTGTCTGAATTGGCCCTTTTCTTTTCTTTCGTACAGTAACATATACCATGGTTACCTGTATAATTAAAAAGAATGGCATGAAACAAAATACGTTTTCATTATTCTGTGTCTCTACAATACTCAACAGATTGATTTCATTCTGTGTTGCACACAAAATGTGACAAATTTCCCACTAGAAGAAAATATTTTGCTAATCAAAAACAGTGTAGCAGAAACATTCTTTAAACGAGTTTTGATTCCCATACATTTTCTGAAATGTTCAACAGACAATGATACTTTTATGCAGTGTTGTTCTGGTTTGAGGCAACGGAAACCACATGTTTATTGTTTGCATGCATTCAAATTAATTTCTGAAATATTAGTGATACAAACCATTTTCTTATACCCTCTTGGTCAGAATTCTTCTACTTCTGTGAACAAAAAGTATAATATGGGTGGTAAACTACTCAGAATTGCATATTGCTAACATCTGTAATGTAGTTACTTGCACCTTTGAGACACTTGGACAGCCACCATGGCTCTTAAGCCGGGTCCACACCTGAGCGATCAGTTGCGCAACTAAATTGCTCTCAAAATCACGCAAGTTATTCAAAAAACTAGCTTCGCAACAAGTTTCCCCTGTTTAGAAGTGTAGTTTTTTTTTTTCTTTTTCTTATTTATTTCTTAGCAGACGCCCTTATCTGGGGTGACTTACACTCGTAAACAAAAATACATTTCAAGAATCACAGTACAAGTAATAATACAATTAAGAACAAGATAAAAATACAATGACTTTGGTTCTAGCAAATACAAGTATGACAAAATACGATTCAATAACGGAGCAGATAAGTGTCAGTGATAGTTACATCAGGATATAATTAAATACAAAATACTACAGATTAAATAACACTTGTGACAGATCACAGTACTCTAAAGTACATGATTAAATGCAGTAAAACAGGGGGCAGATAAGAGCAAGTAAAGCTCATTTAAGGAATAGTGATAAGTGTCCAGAGGGAAAAAAGAATTGTTTTACAGGTGCTGTCTGAAGAGGTGAGTCTTGAGGAGGTGCCAGAAGGTGGTCAGGGACTGGGCAGTCCTGACATCTGTAGGAAGGTCATTCCACCACTGTGGGGAGAGGGTGGAGAAGGAGCGGTCTCTGGAGGCAGGGGGGCGTAGAGGAGGTAGAGCCAGTCTTCTAGTGCAGGAGGAGCGGAGAGGTCAAGTGGGGGTGTAGGGAGAGATGAGGGTCTGGAGGTAGCTGGGTGCAGTCTGGTCAAGGCATCTGTAGGCTAGTGTAAGAGTCGAACTGGATGCGAGCGGTGATCGAGAGCCAGTGGAGTGAGCGGAGCAGTGGAGTTGCATGGGAGAAGTGAGGCAGAGCGAACACCAGGCGAGCAGCGGAGTTCTGGATGAGCTGGAGCGGACGGGTGGCGGACGCAGGAAGGCCAGACAGGAGGGAGTTGCAGTAGTCTAGGTTGGAGAGTACCAGGGCCTGGACCAGGAGCTGAGTGGCATAGTTGGTGAGGAAGGGTCGGATTCTTCGTATGTTGCTCAGGAAGAATCGGCAAGTGCGTGCCAGAATGATGTGCTGGGAATAAGAGAAGCAGGGGTCCAGGGTGACTCCGCGGTTCTTAGCTGAGGAGGAGGGAGAGAGTGTGGTAGATTCCAGAGGAACGAAGATAGAGAGATCAGAGGAGGGGGAGGAGGAGGAGGAAAAGAAAAGGAGGTCAGATTTAGAGAGGTTGAGTTTGAGGTGATGCGAGTGCATCCAGGAGGAGATAGCAGACAGACAGGTAGAGATACGGGAGGGGATGGTGGAGTCAGAGGTGGGGAAGGAGAGGAAAATCTGAGCATCATCAGCATAGAAATGGTATGAAAAACCATAGGATGCGATGAGGGGGCCCAGGGAACGGGTGTAGAGAGAGAACAGGAGAGGACCCAAGACTGACCCTTGGGGGACTCCTGTTGAGAGAGGGCGAGGTGTGGAGGCTGCTCAGGTTACCTGGTAAGTGCGGTTGGAGAGGTAGGAGGAGAACCAGGCCAGAGCAGTGCCAGAGATTCCCAGGTCAGCGAGAGAGGATAGTTATCTTTAGTAAACGATTGCTTCACTAATTACCAATGAATTGGCTGTTATAGTCGCTCATCTGTAGTTATTTTAAATGCGATATTAAAAGTAGAAGCAAAGCCACATAAATACTGGACAAGACCTTGGCTGAGGCGTCATCAGAAACACGGGGCATATAATGGCCTTGTCCAGGAGTTCAGACTTGAGACACAGAGAAATTCAGGAATGTTTTACAGATGGATACTGGATCATTTGACTTATTACATTTAGTGAAACCTGCAATTGAAAAGAAAGATACTTTCTACAGAGCAGGTATACAGAAGAGAGACTGTCAGCGACACTGTGAAACCGGGCTACAGGTGACATAGCTATACAAACAGGCCCTGTATGTGATAATCCCTGATGTGTGTGCTGCAATCTACCAGGTACTAAAGGACAACTATTTACAGATAAGCACAAAAGCCAGACAGCATTACATTTGTATTTCATTTTCATATGTTGGGCACGAAACATATAACAGTGAAAACACAAAAACAGTAAAGTCAACTAATGTAAAATTCATAAAATCAAACCTTTATGAATGAATGTATACAATTTTATTTTACTTTTTAACAATAATGTTGTGGGTCCTAATGCAATAGACTGTCCAGACAGATTTCAATAGAAAATTAAGTACATTTATTTATTGTCCTTTCATTACCCCTCCCCTGCAACCACAATAAATAAATGCTCAGAAAAACAAAATATATCTTTTCGATCGGGGTGGGATCAGCCAGGCAGAGCACCAGAAGGAAATAAACCAAGACCAATGAACATCATTTTATTAAATTATTATTATTATTATTTGTTTATTTAGCAGACGCCTTTATCCAAGGCGACTTACAGAGACTAGGGTGTGTGAACTATGCATCAGCTGCAGAGTCACTTACAACTATGTCTCACCCGAAAGACGGAGCACAAGGAGGTTAAGCCTCCTATGCTAAATACAGGTGGTTAATTATATTGAACAAATAGGACAAGTCTAGAATACACAGTCACAGCATGGGGTTTGCTCTGTTCAATAAAAACAATGCCTGGTTAATTATAATTAAAAACAAAGTGCAGTGCTGTCCGAGACAATCATGGAGACGGGGCTTACTAAAACAATAAAACCCATAATTAAAAAAATCCCCGTCTCCAGGACTCCTCCAAAATCCCCAATGCCCTTTAAAAAATAATATAATCTAAAACAGTTAAAAACACACACACACACACACACACACACACACACACACACACACACACACACACACACACACACACACACACACACACACACGGAGGGAGACAGGAAGCACAGCAGCAGCCTCTCTCTAAATGTCGGCGACTGTTGCAGTCATTTTTCTTATTTCCCCAAACCACCGCCGAACACAAACAAGTCCAATTCCTTCTCTGCTCCTGCTGACTGTGCGTCCAACCTCCACTCCAGACAAACCCGGGTTCACGGCACACTGGACCAAAAACAATCACTCGAATGGATGAAATCAGGAACCTTTATACCAGGTGCTCAGCTTCTTCAAATTATTCAATTAGCACCTATGGGGGCTGAGAACAGGAGAGCATCAACGTGACAGTGAGATCTGTGCAAATCTATAACAAAGTAACATGCCAAAATAAACAAGCTTTATAAACTTGTTAAAATAAAACGAACTAACTAACTAACATTAAATCAAATGTGACAAATCAAAATGTGAATATACTACAATAACAAAATCAAACGTGCCTAAATGAAGTGACAATAAAAGTATTACATGGCTCCATTGTATTTTGTATTTGGCCAACTTTTTGGCATGGTTATTTGGCAAGCTGCACACTTTATGTCTTTTTCTGGTAGTACATTTCTGTAAGCGTGTGTGTAGAGTATATTGTTCAATAAATTTAGTTTTGCCATATAGAACAGTTACACTACTGCATTTTCAGAGGTTTTCTATATATTTCTAAAAGTAACGCATATTTTATATTACTGTGTCTTGCAGGTGCCTAACTCCAAAGAGCAATGGTTGGATGTTGCTAAAAATTTTGAAGACAGGTGGAATTTTCAGCGATGCATTGGGGCAATGGATGGCAAGCACATTGGCCTTCAGGCTCCTATTTGATCAGGGTCCACATATTGTGCTTCTCGCGGTGGCTGACTCGATTTCTGTAAATAGATGTTGGTTGCCAAGGCAGAATTTCGGATGGTGGTGTTTTCAGAAATTCAAGCCTGTACACTGCTTTGGAAAACAACACCCTGTGCATCCCTGACAGTGATGTACTGCCTGATCACATTTGTATATGCCGGGACAATCAGTGGACATTGAGGACACCCAATCCATGGCTGTCTTCCCTGCACCTTGACGGAGCGAGGAAGTCACAGGAATTATGTCAATGCACGCCAAATTTGGGGTGAACTAATGGATTTTTTTTTTACCTCTGAGGGCGCTGTTTCCTGGCAGTGGGGAATGACATAGATTAGGAGTTCTCAAACCTGGTCCTGGGGACCCCCTGTGTCTTCTGGTTTTCATTGCAACTGAGCTCTCAATTCTTAACCGAACCCGTCATTGAACTAATAATTTCAATAATTAGACCATTTTAATTGTTTTCAGCTCTTAAACAGTTGCAGATTTCAAGTTACGTGTAACATTTTATAAGTAATTTGAAATCTGCAACTTTTTAGCTGAGAACGATTAAAAAGGTCCATTTAAGTAAATGATTTGTTCAATTAAGGGTTCAGTTAAGTAAGTGAACGCTCAGTTGGAATGAAAACCAGCAGACACACGAGGTCCCCAGGACCGGGTTTGAGGAGATGTAAGAATGTCTTGAGGGAATAACATCTGGCACACTACAGAGCTGCGCAGGCTACAGCGAATGGCATTCAATTTTGTTTAGCGTAATAAAAGTAACCACAATAAACAGGGTTCATTCTTTCTGCAACATTCATTATCATTTTTATTGTTATTTCTGTTACTGATTCGACTGTGGGGATGTTTGGGGTGTTTATACAAATGATACTGTGCTAGAGGAATCATGGGAGGGGGTATCTCTGAGTGGCTTGAGCCTTCATTTATCAATCAGTAATTGTATTGTTGATTTATTATTGATTGTTGTATTCAGCATAGCCTACCGGCTGCTACATTGTAATTTTTTTTATATTTGTCGTAGTCGTGGTAGTGACAATATGTAATTGATTGTGACAGGCTGGCTTCAGTGATGTCGTCAGACCATAAAGGAGTACACAGACAGATAGTAGTGGTGAATCTGAGACGCAACAGCTGCGCTCCGTGTTTTAATGAAACAAATCAAAGATTTAAACAAAAACAGCACACGGCACTTTACGCCAAAATAAATAGACAAACAAAACAGACTAACACTTAAACAAACGGTGGACTAACAGACAAACAAACACAGTGAGTCTAAACAACTTATGTTTACTTTACTTTTTATTCTCTCCTTTCCACACCCGTTCTCCACTCACCGAACACACCAACCCGAGTGAATGAAACATGCATCTATATATACAATTGTGCTGGGATTCAATTACCAATTAATTATTCACTTGAATACCAGCACGTGAACTAAATCTGTGCAACCCCCTGCTCACATATTATTAAAGACTTTAAATGCACGTGAAGTGCATTTAAAACACTCGTGCTCATTACCCACATTATATCCCGTGTACCAACTACAATACAGCAACATTAACACACGCAACATACAACATAAAACACAAGAATACACACAGTGGTGGGGCACATTGCCACATTGATACATAACTGTAATTATGAATTAAAATTGTGTAATAAACCTTTGCTGTGCCTGCGTGTGTTGAGGGGAGAATGCTATCTTATTGGTTTTAGACATAAGAACATAAGAACATAAAAAAAAGTTTACAAACGAGAGGAGGCCATTCGGCCCATCTTGCTCGTTTGGTTGTTAGTAGCTTATTGATCCCAGAAACTCATCAAGCAGCTTCTTGAAGGATCCCAGGGTGTCAGCTTCAACAACATTATTGGGGAGTTGGTTCCAGACTCCCACAATTCTCTGTGTAAAAATGCCTCCTATTTTCTCTTCTGAATGCCCCTTTATCTAATCTCCATTTGTGACCCCTGGTCCTTGTTTCTTTTTTCAGGTCAAAAAAGACCTTTGGGTCGACATTGTCAATACCTTTTAGAATTTTGAATGCTTGAATCAGATCGATGCATAGTCTTCTTTGTTCAAGACTGAATAGATTCAATTCTTTTAGCCTGCATATGACATGCCTTTCAAACCCATTTAAATTCAACACTTTTTACTATATAAATGCTCAGATATATAGTGAAAAGTGTTGAATTTAAATCAAGGGAAGTAATGTTAAAACTTTACAGTGCATTAGTGAGACCTCACCTAGAATATTTTTATACATCTATACATCTTTTCTTGCAATACAAGTTTTCAGATTTAATTAATGTTTACTTTACAATGACTTGATTGCAATATTTTTTATATTTTTAGACGCCAATCTTTTTTTATTTGGACAAGGACAACAGTTCAAGAAAAATTGTCTTCACTGAAGAAGAAAAGGAGGCAATCTTCCACGAATGCCACGATTCACCGCATGGAGCACACCTGGGAAGGAACAAGACTATCCAAAAAATATCCTCCAAGTAAGGTTTTAATTTTTTTCTTGCACTTCAGAATAAGTTTACCATTAAGTACTGCAAACAATGGTAGGGATTCTGATTACTTTACTTTCGTGCTTACAATACGTAGCATAAATAGACCATTTGGGATTTTCACTGAAAAATATCCGAAATATTCCATGCAAACACTTAACTATCTTAGAATTACACAACCGTTTTAGAAAAAAAAATTCCAATCCTATCCCTGTACTAATTAAATAGTTTTAGCTTACTTCACTTACAGGTGCTTCACAGGAATGTGGTAAAGCTGAGCAAAAAGGGAGACAAAACTAAAATTTGATTGGCTTGGTCCATATGTCATAGATGAGATTTTCAACAATTGAACAGTTCTTAAAAATATGAATGGGAAAACCATTAAAAAAAGGTGACTATTTTTCCATGATGTTAATCGATATTGTATATCATTTGCAACAAACTATTTTTTCTTTCTTTGCAGGTATCAACAAACAAAATGAAAAACAGCTGGATGCTGTGTGCACTGTGGAACCCCACACCGAACACAAGCCCATAGCCAAAGCAAAAAGAATCACCAGAGGAATAGAGAAGTTATGCATTGATGTTATTTATGATGGGTCATGGCTTTTGGATATTCATATTGACCAGGCCCAGTATTTACAAAGTCAAGAATATCCCTTTATTGATGGGCTACAGAGTTGTGTCCTGTTTCAGTCTTTCCTGATAGGCACAGCCAAATTTTAAATATACAGGACAACCACTGGATAACCGTTTCAAATGTGCATTCACAGCCTGATTCTGCTGTTCAGGTCTATGACAGCATGAGTAGTGCTGTCACCCCAGAGCTGAGACGCTCTGTAAGTATCATGCTGAACTCTGCTGATCCATTGATCATTTTAGAACATGTTGATGTTAATTTGCAACAGGGCAACAGTGACCACGGCTTGTTAGCCATAGCCAATGCTCTTGCTCTTTGCAAAAAGGAAGATCCAATGATTTATATTTGGATCCAATTAATTGCTTTAAGTTTGGGAGGCTAGAAATGTTCCCATATGTTAAAAAGAGAAGCAAATGTCCAGTAAAAAAAAAACAACAACTATTTTTCATAATCTTTTGTAACTGTTGACACCTTTGGTATAAAGCTCTAAAATGGTACAGTGTTTTTGTTGCCAAAAATGTTACCATCCTGACTGCAAACTAATCCCTGTGTGCATACAGGTGAAGTTTTCATATGCACAGATTATAAGTAGAGGGTTTTGGTACATTAATGCTTGGATCCTGTAGTAGTCTGTTGTAAGTATACTACAAGGGACTTGACATGTTTTAAAAATGTGCCCTAGCTCTCTTTGTATGGATACCCGGAGTCTGCATTATGAGGCCTGGGACTTTCTGTCGAAGGTTAGTTACTTATTTAGACACAGTTTATTCCTTTAAGGAAGCTCTTTGTAGGAAGATCCAGAGTCTGTATTATGGGACCTGAGTTAACCTTGCAAGGGTTGGTTCAGTTATTTATCTTTTCACTATGTAACACAATTTTTGTTCCTGGGTAGTAAGTGTTATTTCCTAATTGCTTATGCCTCAAAAGTATAGAAAATGGCTATTATTCCCCACAAACTTTGCTTTTGTGACCAGGACAGTGATATTTTGAAATTTACCTACTTCCAATGAGAAAACGAGCCAATTTGTGTCTTTTCGTTCACATAAAGTCAGAAAAAAACAACATATGAATCCAAATTAACATGTATTTATACTAAAGTAATACAAAAATGACTACAAAAGATTTAGAAGTGAGTAGTTTTTCGAGATTTACCATTATACTGTAAATCACTTCCACGAATCAGCCCCCAAATGTAGTCTCCCATCATGTTCTCGTTATACTGTCCTTGGTAGCGGCGTTCAAAGTCCAGTATATCCTGATGGAAGCGCTCGCCTTGCTCCTCCAAGTACGCTCCCATGTTCTCCTTGAATTTATCAAGATGAGTATCAAGGATATGGACTTTGAGGGACATCCTACAGCCCATTGTGCCGTAGTTCTTCACCAGAGTCTCAACCAGCTCCACATAGTTTTCGGCCTTGTGATTGCCCAGGAAGCCCCGAACCACTGCGACAAAGCTGTTCCAAGCCGCTTTCTCCTTACTAGTGAGCTTCTTGGGGAATTCATTGCACTCCAGGATTTTCTTTATCTGTGGTCCGACGAAGACATCGGCTTTGACCTTTGCCTCAGACAGCTTAGGGAAGAAGTCTTGAAGGTACTTGAAGGCTGCCGACTCCTTATCTAGAGCTCTGACAAATTGTTTCATAAGGCCCAATTTGATGTGCAGTGGTGGCATCAGCACCTTCTGGGGGTCCACCAGTGGCTCCCACTTGACATTGTTCCTCCCCACAGAGAACTCGGTCCGCTGTGGCCAGTCCCGCCTGTGGTAGTGCGCCTTGGTGTCCCTGCTGTCCCAAAGGCAAAGATAGCAGGGAAACTTGGTAAAACCGCCTTGGTGACCCATCAGGAATGCCACCATTTTGAAGTCTCCTATGACCTTGATGCCATCTCAGAAAAATGCAGATATGTATCCACTTAGGCAGCTAGAACTAAACTGAACTGGTGGGCTTAAGGCCCCTGTATTTATACTACTATTTATATTACTGGAAAGTTCTAGAAAGTTCTAGAAGTTACTCCAAGTTTACTCAGCACTGAATCTATCTGGAATGTTCTGGAAAATAGGTACATTTCAAAATATCACTGTCCTGGTCACAAAAGCAAAGTTTGTGGGGAATAATAGCCATTTTCTATACTTTTGAGGCATAAGCAATTATGAAATAACACTTACTACCCAGGAACCAAAAAAAAAAAATAATAATTGTTACACAGTGTTATTAGAAGAGTTTAATTTACTAATGGATTTGCAATACATGCACACTGTAGCTGTATATTATTTTACTAACAAAGCTGCAATTTTCAAAACCCCCTCCTTTTATGGGTTATGTGAGGAGTCTTTGTTCAAGTAAAGTTCTCACAAATTTATGGAGGATTTTTGCAACATTTTATGCCTCTGATTCAGAACAAAAAAGAACAAAGGATTTGTGTTAAACTCAGTATTTAACATCCCACTCTGATGGCCAGTACCTTGACGTGAGGAGTGGGCTTTTCACTAAAGCTGGCCTTTTAATCCACTCGCAAATCATGTATTTAAGTTTTGAATTTCTTGTTTTATAACTGATGCAATTTATTAGAAACAACCAGGGGATCACAAAATACTGTCATAAGATTAAAATCCTTAGCATTTTATTAAAGCGCATATAAACTTAATCATTAAGATTAAAAGATGTATTATGAAGCCAGCCCTCCCTCCGTGTTTTACCGGTCAGCTAAATAACTTTTTTTTGTTTTGTTTTACTTGACTAGAGCTATATCATATGCGCACAGCATTTAACAGCATCGCCTCTCCCTGCCCACCACACACACTGCAAGCAGTCTGAGTGACAAGTTTCGAAACTAATGTGTTTGTTGGGGAGGTGAGTAGAAGTGATCTGTCTGTATAAAAATCATATTTGTTATAAAAGTAATTTGTTTACTACAAACCCTGTCATGAACTTAACATGTTTGTTTAAATCACAAATACCTACTTCTATTTAAGCAGAAAAAGCAAAAAAAAAAAATAATGCAAGTTCTAAGCCGCACGTATTGCCACAGACTAGTACACTTACAAATAAAATGTAGAAAAAGTTGGCAATAGCAGTGTATTAATGCTTGTTTATGGTTCGGTACATTAAATGATAGGTAGAGCAAAGTATGATGCTGCCCGCAGTGCTTTACTTGTTCAGTGTTGTTGCCCATGGACCAGCAATGGTTGAGGACCACTGATGTACAGTAACTTGATATGATATCGCACCACGGGGTGGGGTGGGGGGGGGGGGGGGGGCGGGTGTTTGTCATCAAAGGCTGAAACATTTCCAAAGGGGGGGGCCAGCAAAAAAAGTTTGAGAACCTCTGATCTAAACAAAAAGCAAATACGCCATTTCTCGTTGTGTCTCTCTAACTGTAAGATGTGTTTTTTGTTTTTTTTTTAATTATGTAGGGGCCTATTGTTGTTGTTTTTTTGTGTATAATTTTCCTTTTCAGTTGTTGGCAGATGATTAATCCTAAACACATTTAATGAAGTGTGAGAAGTTTGATATGCTCTATATCAATACAATAAACATTACCAGGTAAATATTAAATGTAGTTATCTTTCCAAGGGGGTCCTCATGCAACAAACGTAACAGTTCACAACAAACGTAAGAGTAAATATATAAGTTTGCGTGTATTAACTAATAACCACCAATAAATGGAAATCAGTCAGAATTCAACCTGTGAAAGTCGTGGAAGGTTATATATATACAGTATATACAGTACATATCTTAGTTACAGTAATTCGAGTGATTGGTTGGTCCAAGACATTTTAGAATTTAAAATCTGTTAACTTATATTTAGTGTATAATATTTTGCTACTGAGGTGAAACCAGATGACCTGATTCTACATACTGTAAATATACCACATGTTAAGCATAAGATAAAATGCACATGTTTTGCACATATTCGATGCACTAAATGTACATTTAAATAACATAAAACATCTTGATTCTTCAGAGTCACGTCAATCTGCATTGCTGGGCACAGTTTTGTGCACGGGAGGGAGCAGCATGCCAGGACAAAGCTCGGGCTGGACCTGCAGCTGCAAACACCTCTGTCCGCTGGTTCGGATCGAGGGGTCTGAGATGGTACTTAATCTTTCATTTTATTTGTAATCTTTTTTTTATAAACTTTCCTGCTCCCAAACCTGATGTCCTGGTTATCCATGCTGGATGCAATGATTTAGGAAAATTAAAAAGTGTGGAATTAATTTGAATAATGAAAAAAGATTTAACCAAATTGCACTAGCGCTTCCCCAAAACAAAAATAATTTTCTCGTGCATCACCCGGAGATGTCTTTGGACAGATGCAAAGGCATCTCCAAAAATAAACAAAGCTTGTAACTGGGTGAACAATGTTATTGGGGGGGGCGGATTCAATATTGCATCCTGAAATTAAATATGATCATGTTGGGCTTTTTAGGGGGGATGGTGTCTTTATGAGTGACACAGGTAATGATATATTCCTAAAAAACCTCCAGCATGGAATTAAACACCACCTGCTGTAAACATTATACTGTCCTATCCCAACCTCACCGTTGTTCCTTGTGTTATTTTTGTTAAAATAAATGTTGTTCTTAATTAGGAAAATTAAACATATTGCCTATGTAGTCCATGGGCTGCAGTATGAATTTATAATATATGAATTCTTCAGCAAGGCAAGGTCAAAAAATGTAGTCATGGAACAATAAATATTCTTAATGCAACTGATCCACAGCTGGTGTGAAACATAAAAAGAAAAGTAATTAAAAAGACATTTTTTGAATGAAAATGTGTGCATGCAGTTTACAATGTCCTGAATATTCTAAAGGGCCACCTTCCCACATGCAGACTGGATTAAAACATCAAAAACAGTATTATGTATTTGAACACACAGGTGGTGACTGATGCTGATAAGTTCATTTCCCTACAACTGTCCATTAAATCAGTCAGTGTCGATGATCCACTGCAGAACTCAAGCAATATCACTCCCCCCACTGGTGTGTGTCACTGGGGACCCTTACTAATGGTTTCATTGTACATCATAAATGAATTATTTATCTTAAAGGTTTCATCTGATTTGTCCTGGAGGATGGTAGATGCAGACAATGGCACAAAGCAATTCACATTTTACAACAAATTACATTCAGCAAACAACTACTGACCATGTGGATTTAGAATTGCCAATACATATATATATATATATATATATATATATATATATATATATATATATATATATATATATATATATATATATATATATATATATATGTGTGTGTGTGTGTGTGTGTTTTATGAAAGACCCTTTTTGGTTCTCAATTGCACAACAAGCCTTTTCTGTTCATTTCCATGACTTCAGTGGATGATCAGTGACCACAAAAGGAGTTAATGAATTTCTAAAAAGAAAGGGCATGGAAATAGTTTATGTTGGCTGCTTTAAAAAAATGACTGAAGAAGGCAGAGATTGTCACATTGCAAGTGCAGCATATTTGATCACTTTCTGGCAGCTGAGAGGACAGATGTTAATTCTTGAGAAATTAAAATGTATGAGGATTACGGACAGTGACCTTAAATGTTTCCATTTCTTAGTATCTTTCTGAGATCAGCCAAATTAACTTACTTGCACTTGTTTGTCTAGGTTTTTTTATAACTTAAACTTCATCCTGTGTTGGATGGCCAAACCATGAAGTTGCTCAAAACAGCAGACAATCATTACAAAACATTTTATAGTTAGAGTTTAAAATGATGGGTGCTATAATCACCCAGAGAATTAACACATTTTGCTTCGTAAAGTGAAATGAAACCTGCTGAATAATATTGAATTGCATACAGCTTTGTAGTTTTGGCGAAAGCTGTAGACAAAAAATAACATTTACTGATAGGTGTATTTATTTGTAACTTTTTTCTTTACCTCATATTTAATATAATGATCATGGAAACTGAGAGAAAGAAGTCAATAATATGTAATCTTTTCCACAAAGCTTCACCACCTAATCATGACCTAATCAGCTACCATTATACAAAAGTGAAATGTTCCACAGTTTTCAAAGTAATGTAGTCTTCTGTGAAGATGTCCTCACCCAGTGCTATTAGGAAGGGTATTGCAGCGGTGTGTGGAAATGAAGCAGGCCCACACAGGTTTTGCAGGCCCTAGAATGTGTGCTGCTTTACCAGCCAGTGGTACAACTATGGCTGAGCAGCGTAATGCTACTCAGACTGAAAGAAAGTCCAAAGCACACTGTTTTGCTGTGTCTTCCTTGGTTGTTTTTCAGTTCCGCTTCCCTCTGTCTCTCCTTGGCTCTTTCTCTACAATCTTTCTCTCTGTTCTTCTTACTCCTGTAGCCTGTTTGTCTCAGCAGCCCACTACTTATCCCCATGTCCAGGCCACGCCCTTGATTGTTGCAACATATCGTATGGCAAGCTGAGCCTCCGATTGGTGCCCATTCTCCCATCTCTGATGTCCCTGAACACCTGCTGCCATTGAACCTTTGAGCCTGGGTCACAGAATCTTCCTGAAGAGCAGACCCAGGGTCATTACAGTGTATATATATATATATATATATATATATATATATATATATATATATATATATATATATATATATATATACACAGTGCCTTGCAAAAGTATTCAGACCCCTGACCAATTCTCTCATATTACTGAATTACAAATGGTACATTGAAATTTCGTTCTGTTTGATATTTTATTTTAAAACACTGAAACTCAAAATCAATTATTGTAAGGTGACATTGGTTTTATGTTGGGAAATATTTTTAAGAAAAATAACAAACTGAAATATCTTGCTTGCATAAGTATTCAACCCCTGTGCTGTGGAAGCTCCCAGTTTACACCGATGAAAGAAATTGCCCTAACGAGGACACAATTACCTTACCATTGGCCTCCACCTGTGAACCATTAAAGTTGCTGTCACATTTTCTGGATAAAAACCCCACTGTTGAATGATCATTGGTCAGGCTGTGAATCTGAAGGAAAATGAAGACCAAAGAGCATTCTGCAGAAGTTAGAGATAAAGTAATACAAATGCATAGATTAGGGAAAGGGTACAAAATAATATCAAAGTGTTTGGATATCCCAGTGAGCACAGTTGGATCAATAATCAGGAAGTGGAAGCTGCATCACACCACCCAGGCACTGCCAAGAATATCCCCCTGAAGTCACAAGTAGCCTGCTAACAATGTTTTTTTTTTTTATGGAAGGTTTTACTTGGTGCACAGTTTTAGCTGTTTTTTAGAATCGGTTTTGTATTGAAATACCATGCAAGGTGGTTTTTAAAGGGGGGATTTTGCAAATTGGCTTATAAAGCAAGTTGTATTCAATTGTATAATTTCCTATAATAAAGGAATCTATTTTTTACTACATGTTCGTGTGGTTTCTTGACACTCATTGGGAAGGTCTGGGTGGTCAGTTCAAAACCCAAAACAACCTGTGGGCAAAGGGTTATAAAGATAATTATAAAAACATATACTTACCTGGAATTAACAGTTTTAGACCCTGACATTTTGCTTGTTTCTTACTAAAACTACCCAGTAACTGTGCGCCCTCTGTGGCAGGACTAGCAAATTCACTACATTAAACACAATAGCATTTATGTAAAGTATAGGTGGTTTTGAGTTAAGTGCATGGCAAAAATGATGTAGATTTTAGAGACATTTAGCTTCCCAGACTGGATAAAATGCTGTTTCTCACTGATCATCCCATCATGTCTTCATGGTGTTTTTTTTTTTTTTTTTTTAAATTTTTTATATATAAACACATGATTGAATTTGGGCACCGTTTCTAAGATGCTACTGTAAAAAATAGATTTTTTGTGAATTTTTATGGCAAGAGAGTCAAATACAGCCAGAAAGATGGCTGGTCCTGGGGGAGCATCCCACTGAAAAATGTGGCGGTTTTAGGTATGAGTATACCGCGGCGGTTTTTCTAAAGAGATACACCTGTAAACTAGTGATAGGTGATTGGCAAGATTTAAAGTACGTAAGGGGACTGTGAGGCTTGGGAGTTAGTGGGGTTTGGGTAGGGGCGCCAATTGGTGGGGGGGGCCTGGGGTGGGCAACCTCAAGCCCCAACCCCAACCCCAACCCCCACCCCCACCCCCTGCCGCCAAGCCTCGATGCATTAAAAAAAAATACACAAGAGTTATTTATGAGGTTTAAATTCCTATGTTCATGGGAAACTAATAATAATATATGCAATTGCATTTTTTATTAGTTTTTTTTTTTAGTTTTTTTTTGTTTTGCATGGCCCTCGAGCTATACCATAGTTAAGTTATGCCAGGAGCGAGCATTGTCAAAGCATTCAGTGCACTGTAATGCGCCACAGCCGAGGTAAAACTTCACTGCCATTAAAAGAAAATATATCATTATAATTTTTGCTAAGTCTTTATGATCTTGCATGAATTGTTACTTATGGATTTTGTTTGAGAAGACAGAATTGGATCAGATTTATTTGTGTTCGTTTTATTAAACATTGGTGTTCGTGCGGTGTATTGGGGATTCGTTGTTACTGTTTTGTTATTCACGTGTCATGTCTGAAGTGTTTACCGTATGTAGGTGCTTAACATGAACACAACATGAGTTGTTAGCACTGATAAAACCCGACCGGTTTCATGACAATGAACACCAGTAATTAATTAATCAGGTTTCAGCTTTGCCCCCCCCCCCCCCCCCCCCCCCCCCCCTCCCAGGTTTTCCTGAATTGGCTCCACTGGATACACATGAGCACTGGAGAAGAACAAAATGAGCATTTTTCCTTTGGATATGTAGTGTGCAAGGTTTATTTGTATTTGGACTAGTTTAAGTTGTAATCATATGATACCTTATTCGAATTCAAATCATGTAGGACCCACCAATATTGAGATAATCAGACTGCACAACACTTCTAGTGAATATAAAGGAACAGTTTTATTAGAAATAAAACTAAATAAATGAAAAATTAAAGGTGCAACAACTAAACTAAAGTAATACAGAAAGGAAGAATTAACTAAACTAAACAGTACACCTCACTCCCGATAGTTGATTAGCAATCCAAAGCAATCTATGGGAGATTCCCTTAAAGGTTACAACCACATTCCTGACGAAGGTTAGTCTTAACAGGGGTATCGTTAGTAACACAATATTTGATAATCAAAGCATCATTAAATCAGTCTCATATATATGTTTTGGTTCAGAAGACAATTCTCACTCTTGCGAGATAGATGCTCTTTGCATCCAGACACCTTTCACACAGTGGCTTTGCTTTGCGTCACTTTTTGATATAATGGGTTTCAATGAGACCTGTCACACAGGGGCTTCGCTTTGATATAATGGGTTTCAATGAGACCTGTCACACAGGGGCTTCGCTTTGATATAATGGGTTTCATTGAGACCTGTCACACAGGGGCTTCGCTTTGATATAATGGGTTTCAATGAGACCTGTCACACAGGGGCTTCGCTTTGATATAATGGGTTTCATTGAGACCTGTCACACAGGGGCTTCGCTTTGATATAATGGGTTTCAATGAGACCTGTCACACAGGGGCTTCGCTTTGATATAATGGGTTTCAATGAGACCTGTCACACAGGGGCTTCGCTTTGATATAATGGGTTTCAATGAGACCTGTCACACAGGGGCTTCGCTTTGATATAATGGGTTTCAATGAGACCTGTCACACAGGGGCTTCGCTTTGATATAATGGGTTTCATTGAGACCTGTCACACAGGGGCTTCGCTTTGGTATAATGGGTTTCATTGAGACCTGTCACACAGGGGCTTCGCTTTGATATAATGGGTTTCAATGAGACCTGTCACACAGGGGCTTCGCTTTGATATAATGGGTTTCAATGAGACCTGTCACACAGGGGCTTCGCTTTGATATAATGGGTTTCAATGAGACCTGTCACACAGGGGCTTCGCTTTGATATAATGGGTTTCAATGAGACCTGTCACACAGGGGCTTCGCTTTGATATAATGGGTTTCATTGAGACCTGTCACACAGGGGCTTCGCTTTGATATAATGGGTTTCAATGAGACCTGTCACACAGGGGCTTCGCTTTGATATAATGGGTTTCATTGAGACCTGTCACACAGGGGCTTCGCTTTGATATAATGGGTTTCAATGAGACCTGTCACACAGGGGCTTCGCTTTGATATAATGGGTTTCAATGAGACCTGTCACACAGGGGCTTTGCTTTGATATAATGGGTTTCATTGAGACCTGTCACACAGGGGCTTTGCTTCACTTCGCATCACTTTTTGATATAATGGGTTTCAATGAGACCTGTCACACAGGGGCTTCGCTTCGCTTTGCGTCACTTTTTGATATGTTAAAATGTTAGTTTCATTGTGAGCCTAAGATATTCATCATGCTTAAACTTAGTTTTTGAGATAACATTTAAAAATGATGTTGACACTGAATAACAGTGATTTAACTACAATGCTGAGACACGTGAGAACAGACATGCTGTTCTTCGGTGTTGTTAAGCTTTCACTCCTGAAAGCTGAAATCCTATCCCAATAATAATTATTATATGACAAGTTTCAGCATTGTAACAGTTAAACATGTTTTAGAACCCTGGGTATTTCCGAAGTATTGAGTCAGTGTGAAAGAGACATTTGATACTGTTGATCCACAAAACAGCCTGGGAACTGGATTTCCTTTAATATCCGTCATTTCAAAAACATGAAGATTATTTCTCATCCTTTTTTTTTTTTTAATCTCAGTTTACAATTTACAACACAAACTTCCTTCAAACATTAGGAAACGCTGTGGAGAGAAAGCTGAAACAGAATTCCAGTGGGATTTGAGGTTTATACAGAGCATTATGATTTAAGAGTTTTAAGAGTCTGCACCAACAGTAGACTAAGTAGGTTTTTACACACAGCCACTTATTGGATTTCCTATATTCCAAACAAAAGAATTACTTAATAAATTGCTTTTAATATGAAGGTATTATTATTATTTTTATTATTAGTAATACTAAAATAAACTTTGACAAATGTGACTAGAAACCAAAAATCATTTTGGTAATTACAATAATCACATAGTTTATACTATAGAGAGAATGCTTATACAAACAATTCTTTGTGCTTTAAAGACTTTAATAAGGGTCATCCAAATATTTTTGGAATCACACAAAAATATGTCAAGATCATTTTACACCAGAGTACCATTTCTAAAAAAAAGCTTTTAATTTTTCAAAGAGGCGTTCACACTTCATGCTGACGCAGAAGTACTAAAATGCAAACATGTATTATCAGCTATAACTGTACTTACAGTATTACAGTGACATTTTACAAATACCTGTTAAGGTTACATTTAAGGCTTTAGATAAGATTATCTATAAATAAGTTTGTAACGCTTCACTTTGAGTTGCATTGTATTTAATTACTCTTCTACAGCTCCAGAACCTTTTTGTATTCATCTCCTATGTGTCAGGTTATGTCTTTTTAGTAGCTGTGATAAGCGGATTTACTAGGAGATGAGTTGCTGCGTGTATAATGGGTGGATTGAATGCCAAAGCTGTGAAAATATTTGTGTGATTCACTGCACTTGTTTAATCTTATTTGGTCTAAAACAGTGGATAAATGCCTTTTAAAACACCTGATGATATGGTAGGTAAAATGTGTATAGCATTACTGAAAACATGTCAAGGTAAGAAAGTAGTGAACTTGTGGAAGCATCTCTTATGTAATTTAAAACAACAGCGCTGAATTCTGGTATGCAGCCAGTTGTTATCCTGTTCTATTCTTCAGACCAAGGATAAGGAATAAGCATAAGAACAGAAAACTCTGAGTATGTGAATAAATCACATCAATCAATGAGGTCTATCCAGTGGACCACACTACTACCACTGTGCAGATCATTAGGGTGCATTAAAGCAAAGTTAGGAAAACATATGTTTCTAAAAGGGCATGTCTCATTATTTTAATGGAGGTTTTATAAAGATCCAACACTATTTAGTTCAATTAGATATACCCAATGTATATAAACAACTAGTTAGGCTAGAATAATAACAAAACCATTGTCAAAATAATTAAATGGATAATATTTGGAAATGGACAGTAATAGATTTGGAAATGAGTATTGCCTTGGACTCACATCGAAACAGTTATTGGCCCTTTTCTGATCTGATGATGATATAGGCTTCAACAGACAATGGCAAACTTGCGATTTTACATAGCTACTAAGTATGTTCCGAGTACTTGGATTGTACAAGTGTCCGTTACAATCACGATCATTTATATAGTACATATAATACCCAAGTAAAAAGCCTATTACTTGATAATTGTAGCACATTATTTTTCTATGTCAAGTTTAAGGGGTAAAACAAGAGGAAAAGGGTACTTCACACACAGTAAAAAGAAGAAAAAACACGAAAGCATTTTGTCCGCTATCAAAATCCTTATTAAGTAAACATGTCTGGTCACTTTTTGAATGAAAATAAATGCCAGCAAAAAGATGTATATTAAACTGGATAGTGGGTATTTCAATTTTTTTTTTTTTGAGCAATTATTTTTATTTATTTTCCAGTTGTGGAATGTCCAATTATTATTCAACATGGCTCACCACTGCAAACCTCAAACTGACTCAGGAGAGGCGAAGATGAGCACTCCTGTCCTCCGAAACAGGTGCCGTAGGCCATCCACTTTTTTCACTCTGCAATCCCGCCGTGCAGCAGTTCTGAATTGCAGAAACAGCGCTTAGCCAATTGTGCACCGCCCTGTGGGAACTCCCGTCCACGGTAGGCAGTGACATAGCTTGGATTCGAACCGGCGATCTCCAAACTATAGGGCGCATCCTGCACTCCAGTGGAGTGCCTTTGCCGGATGCGCCACTCAGAAGCCCAAAGAGAAACATTTTGACAGTGCATACCCCGCCGTTCCTTTTCAAATTCCTGATAAAAATCTTGATTGCCTTTTATGTAAAAAAAAGTAAACAGAGTATTAACCTTTTGCAGTCCTATGTCGGACCAGGATCGACATTACAATTTTTCCTTTCTGGTCCGATATCGGACCCTGTCCGACATCATCAAAAAGACGTCAAGCACAGGTCCCTAGTCATCTTTTTTTCCGGAAAAAGCTGAGAAAAGCTTGCAATAGTCAAGTGAGGCTGATAGAATCCAAGAGAAGCCGAAAAAAACAGAGGCGGATCTGAGCAATACACATAGTCCCTTCACCACAGACATAACATGGACATAAACAAAAGATAGCTGCTTCCGCATCCAGCGCTCAAAGAATATCGTGTACATTTGCCATTCTTTTTGAGATGTTATAGTAATAAAATAATGACGGATCGCATTATTGAGGAGTTTGGTGATAAAACGAGCGAGCAGGAGATGATTTATCAGTATGCACTACTATGAAGAGATATGTAATAAATACAGCAAATAAGGGGTGGGGCGGGGCTGGAGATGCAGTACTGAGTGTCCTGTTGCTATGCAGTGCCTTTTAACCCTGTTTTTACTGTGGTTAAAATGACTTTTAAACAGCGTGTGTAAAATAAACAGCTTGTGTGAAAACAAATTGGACCTGACGTGTCTGACAGGCACGGAATAAATGGACCGCAAAGGGTTAAATTGGTGGATGCATATGATGTACAATACGGAATACAAGAAATGAATACAAACATGATGGCAAATGAAAATGACTGAATTAGCATAGATTTTAGTTTTAATGAAGCTGATAGAGGATAATCAGCTAGCATGTTTCATATTTCAAGCTTCAGAGGATTGTTGTATTTGTTTATTTGTTTATTTTTTAACCGGATCTGGGTTTGGAATGTATTTTGCCGTCATTCAAATACAATGACAGAATTCCTGGGTGATGTTCTACATTACGCCACGTAGCTAGACAGATGTGTAGAATTCTCAGAATTCACCTTCATTTAGGTTTAAACCTACATTATATTTATTATATAAAAAAAATACGTTCATGGAGGGATGAGGATGGCTGTAGACAACCCACTTGGGGATAAATACAGTCCTCCAATGTTAAGGGAGTAATCTCTATTAAAAGAAGAGGGATATTTAACATGGATGGCTTAAACACAGAACCTCTTGTGCCATTCATTGTTCTGCTGAAGTAGTGGGGCTGTGTTGCACTGGCAGAAATAAACATTTTAGATTACCCCAGTTAATTACTAAAAAGGGCACTGTTATGATATTGATTCTTATCCAAAATGATCATCAGCTACAACGTGTGGAAGCGACATGGACAACGTGTGGAAGCAACATCGTGGGAGAAGTACAGTCGTGGACAAGTACAACGCAGTTAAAAGCAGAAAGGAGGAATTACATCTTTAAATTAAATCTGGAGTTGCTTTAATCAGAAAACATTGCAGCTTAAAGCCTTACAGCTGCGTGTATTTTTCTGATTACAAGCTGAAACTCGGAGCAGCTGATTCAAATTCTGCGGCGTTCTGAGACACGGGGGAGGGGCGGAGTCCACAGTACAAACAAACAAAAGGCAGCCAGGCTTCCCAGGGACAGCCGGTGGAAGCGACATCGTGGGAGAAGTACAGTCGTGGACAAGTACAACGCAGTTAAAGCAATTTGAAAGCAGGTTGACAGCTGCAGAAGCTAAACTAAACTTCAAAATAAATAAATAAATAAATAAATAAATGGTCTTCAGCCAGTAATCTGTGATAACTGCATGATGTGGGAAATCCGAGAAAATCCAACAGAGCTCAACCAAGTTTCTGTAAAGTGCCGCACGATCCAGAACTTGCTTCAGCGATTAAGCCTGCTAGAAAAGGAGCTGGAGGAAACGAGACAGCAACAGGAGCTCGAGGAGCTGACACACCCACAATTCATGGAAGTCTGCACCCCTAGCAGACTGAAAGCCACCAGGGAGATGGAAGAGAGTCGAAACAGCTGGGTTCAGATAGGCAGAAGCAGGGAAAAAAAGAAAGTTCGTCAAACACAACCACCAGAAATCCAGACATCCAACAAATTTGAGCCACTTTAACATTTAGATGACCAAAACCAACATCAAGAGAGTGAAAGAAACAACATCCAGGACCCTATAAACAGTGCTGGCCAGGCAGCAAAAAGAAGGTAATGATTGTTGGGGACTCCATATTGAGAAACACAGCAAGTTCAGTTCGCAGTTTGGACCCCCTTACTACAACAGTGTGCTGCCTTCCAGGAGCCTCAGTCAAGCACATCACTGAGAATGTGGACAGGCTCCTAGAACGAACAGGAGACGACCCGGTAGTAGTCTTCCACATCGGTACAAACAACATTGGAAGAGACAGACCAAGATCCCTGCAAAACAAATTCAGAGAGCTAGGAAGGAAATTAAAAGACAAGACCAAACTGTGGTATTTTCTGGGATACTGCCGGCACCTTACAAAGGACCATATGGACAGCTGGAAATACAAAATCAAAATGCGTGGCTGAAATTGTGGTGCACACAGGAAGGCTTCACCTTTCTTGAACATTGGAGCACATTCTACAACAAGGACTATCTATATAGGTGGGACGGACTGCACTTAAACAGAAAGGGAACCAATCTACTCGGAGAAAGGATCCTTGAGGAGGTCCAGAAGCATTTAAACTAGAAAGGAAGGGGGAAGAAAACAAAAAAACAGAAGGGAGACCACATCAAAACAAGGGCAACAACTCAGGTAAGACAACTATTAAATGTATTTATCTTAATGCTAGAAGTCTCAGAAACAAAATGTTAGAACTTGAAGCTACTGCACTAACAAGTAACTACGATGTGATAGGTGTTACAGAAACTTGGTTGTCTGAGAGTGATGGAGACGAATATAATATTAGTGGGTACACACTATATAGGAAAGACAGGCAGGACAGAAGAGGCGGAGGGGTAGCGCTATACATAAGAAATAGTCTTGAAGCCCAGGTGTTAAATCAGGACAAAGAAAACAATGCAGAATCAATATGGGTCAGAATAATGGACACAAATTCATAGGGCATAATAATAGGAGCATGCTATAGACCACCAAATTCAGACGCTGAGCAAAATAATCTGTTATACAATGACATTCGAAATGCGTGTAGAAAAGGAGAAGCCATACTAATGGGGGATTTCAACTTCCCCCATATAAAATGGGAAAACCCGATGGGGGGCACGACGGACGAAATTGAAATGGTGGAAATGACAAATGACTGCTTCCTAACACAATTTGTCAAGGCACCGACTAGAGGGGAGGCATGCCTTGATTAGTCTTTTCAAATAATGAAGACAGAATAACTAAAACAGAGGTCAGAGAGCCATTGGCAAACTCTCTTTGAAATATTTTTTAAAACCCCAAAAGTAATGACTAAAGCTAAGGTTTACAATTTTAGAAAAGCAAACTATGAAGGTATGAAACAGAGACTAACAGAAGTAGATTTGAGTAAAATAGAGAAAACATCCACAGAAAAGGCGCAAAACAATTACATCCCAAAAGTAGACAAATCTAAATCTAAAACAAAATGGCCAAAATGGTTTAATAGATCAATAAAAAAAAAAATATTCAGCGAAAAAAGGCACTTTACAGAGCATTTAAAAGGGACCAAAAACAAAGTACACAGAAAGAGTACGTGGAACTGCAAACACAAGTCAAAAAGGAAGTTAGAAAGGCCAAGAGAGAAATAGAAATCAATATTGCTAAGGTAGCTAAAACCAATTCCAAAATATTTTTCCAATATTATAACAGCAAGAGAACATTCAAAGAGAAGGTTAAATGTCTAAGAGACACAAATGGCAAAATCATAGATGAAGAAAAAAAATAGCAAATATATTCACTGGGCGTGAGCTGGGGGGGAAAGATAAGGCAGAAGAAGCAGCAAGGAGCAGTTAGTAGGACAGAATGTGGTCACCGACTGGGGCCGACGCTGTCGACATCCCAGGGGCGGAGGACCCGGCAACCGGAAAGGATAGAAAAGAGGTCGTCGACTGGGGCCGACGCTGTCGACATCCCAGGGGCGGAGGACCCGGCAACCGGAAACGGGATAGAAAAGAGGTCGTCGACTGGGGCCGACGCTGTCGACATCCCAGGGGCGGAAGACCCGGCAACCTGAAAACACATATGAGGGTTAGACTTGAAAAGCCACCCCTCGGGAGGAGATGAGAGAGGTACCCAGCATTTGAGGCTTATGTAAGGGGCGCTCGTAAAACCCCTGATTGGCCGAGACATCACGCTGCCTGGGACCTGAAAA
The DNA here is from genome assembly GCF_902713425.1 of Acipenser ruthenus. Lineage (NCBI taxonomy): Eukaryota > Metazoa > Chordata > Actinopteri > Acipenseriformes > Acipenseridae > Acipenser > Acipenser ruthenus. Next base: position 35,053,375 of record NC_081189.1, on the reverse strand, counting down.
TAAGGACAGAGCATTGAGGTTAGTATAGGACTCGGCACGAGTGACCACGTCCTGAAGAGAGGCAGAATAGAAGAGAGCCTCGAGTGAGATGAGCGCAGGAGCTGCGACAGGACAGAGTTTGGCCGGGGGTCCGCTCTGACTCACGCGGTGAGAACCCCTGAAGGTAAGGGAGGCGGCTGCCTAGCCCTGAGGTCGGGGAAGTGAGCCTCACTTGCCCCCCAAAGGATGGACCCCCGGCACCTACGAAAATTCCCACACCGTGAGACAAACAAGACAGAACATGCCAACGCATAACATAAACAAACAAACAAAAGACCAGAAGGACGAACAAAGGGGGATTAGTAAATTTGTTAATGGGATGTGACTGTGTATACTTGACTATGTGTATACCTGCCGCTCAGTGGAGAGGAAAAAACCCCTCGAAGCGAATTTAGGGGAAAACCTCAGGTGGCCCCGGCGAACAGGTAGCCCCCACTCCGGGCATGCTAGCAATTTTAAAATGGGCTGCTGCTATAACGAAGGGAGATGAATGGACGTAATAGTCTACTGCGGAAGAGGACCAGCGGCCCATGGTCTTGATCAGACTGTGATTGATGCTGGCTCTTGCAGCGGAGGTAGCTGCACCTATACGAAATGAATGGGGAGAATACAGCTGAGGAGGGAGGCCTGTTCTAGAAAGGAGGGAGGAGAGCTGGGCTGATTAGGAGATTTTCGTCGCTGCAGGGAAGCTTGAAGCTGAAGAAACTGTGTATTCTGAGCTTCCGAGGAAGCCGAAGAAGGCTGTGAGTGATGTTGGCCCTCGCAGCAGAGGGGGCTGTGCCTACGGAATGATTGGGGGGGGGGAGGCCCGCTCTGGAGGCAAGGTAGGTTGGAATCCAGTGACGAGTGATCCTAGGAGTGAGAGAAATCAATGAGGGGGTGAAGTAGAGGAGGGAGGCTTGCTCTGGAGGGTGGAAGGAGGGGCGATGAGTGATGATAGGAGCGAGAGGAATCAATGAACCGAGGGTCCTGGGGGGGGGGGGGGGGGTTCTTGCTGGGGAGATACCTTGATGATGAAAAGGGGCAGATAGGGGACTCTACTTGACAGCTGAATGGACTAACCACGTTGAAATTGATCCCTCTTGGGGGCTGAAATGGATCCGTCTGGAGGTACACAACTGAATGATGGCGTAAATTAGTACTGTGAATTCTGAGCTCCTAAGGAGACCGAAGAGGGCTCAGATGCAGATGATCTCCATAGGTAGATCCTTGTATGGGGAGAAGCGGCGTTTCAGAAGAGTAGAATGAGCAAACTGAGAATGGTCATTGATGCGGACAGCGGGAAGGTGAGGCAGAAGGGAAGGCTCTTAAGAATCAGCTGTTAGGCAGATGGTCTCCATGAGGAGATCTTCGTAAGGGGACAAGCAAACTTTCCAAAGAGTAGAGATAAATGAATGGAGAATGTCTGTTGATATAGGCAGGCTGGAAGATGCAGCAGGGGGAGGGGGGGGGGAACTTTGAAGATTCCGGAAAGAGTCAGACAAACTACTGGTATGGAGAGAATGGTGGGAAGAAAAAATCCCTAGCTGGACGATGAAAGCCATGATCTGGTTTGATTTGAAGGAATAGGATGAATCAGATTCTGGCACAGAATGTTTAAAACACTGACCAGGCTGTACAATATGAAGCTGTCGAAGGAGGGAGAGAGCTGCAGATACGAAATGCTGAGCAGATTGAAGGAGGTTACTGAGAGGATGATTCAGTCAAATGACAGCTGGTGAATCGGGGGGGGGGGGGGGGGGGCACGCAGCAGACGGGACCAGTCGACGGAACTTGAACACTAAAAGTGGAGGCCGAAGGGGAGCTGGAACTGACAGTTGAGGTAGCAGCTGGAACCGACGAACATGTGTAAATCGACTGCTGGGGAAGCTCGGCACGCTTTGTGCTCCATTTACTGGAATGGAGGGCAGAGATGAGATGTTGACTATCCTATGTGTCAGTGAATACGGGATCGATCTGTGGTCTGCTACTATCATGTCTGCTTGAAATGGAAAAGGTGAACTCACATTGAGAGACTGGGTTTCACAACTCCAGTTATTCTCCTAGAGTGGAACTCCTTAACTCATAAACAAGACAGATTTCCAGTCTCACCACGTCTCTCACCATGTATTAATGCTGTAATATTTGAGAGGATGTGTGGACATATGAATAGATTGCTGAGAAAGACAAGCACCTCGTATTTTTGATTAGATGGGGATTAGCATTAGCCTTGACTGCGGAATGCTTCCACGATCTGCGTATTGGAGGAAAGCGGAAGCGTTGGAAGATCTGGAGTAGTGCAGGTCCAGATTTAGACTGAACTAAAGCAACTTGCATGCTAGAACAGTGTGTAGATCTGAAGAGGGAGCAGAGATCTGCTGCAGGGAGGAGCAATTAACAGTAGAGGATGGGATCTGCTGGATGGTGCAGAGATCTGAGGAAGTAAACAAAGAAGTGCTGTCAATAATGAGCGGTGGTCTGCTGTAGAGAGAGATCTGCTGAAGCAGTGATCTGTTATTGTGAATGGTGGACTGCCATTGGTAGAGCGTGGTGGTCTGCTGCAGAACGCCGATATCTGCTGAAGCAGGGATCTGTAATAGTGAATGGTGGATTGCCATCGGTAGTGTGATGATCTGCTGTAGAGCACAGACATCTGCTGAATGCGGTGGATATTGGACTGTGAGTTAAACTGATTTAGATGAAGCCAGAGATGGAGAATACATAGAGCTGAGGCTGCTGTAGAACCTAAGAGGATGAAGAATCCACTGCTCCGAGGCTGTTGAAATATCTATAGATTTGGTCAGGAGCAGTCCGCCTCAAAAGGGGCGGGGGGAGGGGGGTAAGAGTTGAAATTGAAGAATGTCATTTGATATAGATAGACTGAGGATGAGGCAGGATGGGAACTCCCGAGAATCCATCCGAGTGAGAACTGCGGGAATAGATAGAAAAGCTGTAGTGTCCGAGCTTTGCAGCGAAACCAAACTGGTTTAATGTATAGAGAGAGAGCTTGTGGTATTATACTGCCATCCAGAGGTTATGATTGGAATTACATCATTGACCTGAGTGAATCAGGGTATAATCTAAGAAGTTATTACGATTAAAATCCTTGTCTATGTAGAACAACATTTGCTTATTCCTTTAGATTTGTATAATAAATATTCTAGACATGTTTAGGACAGATAGTCATGAATGGAAATAAGTTAACGCAATATTTAGATGTTATGGTTCGGCGCGTTGAATTCGTCTCTGCCAGTTGTGAAAGTGCAGCAACAGGAAGCCGGAAGATTGCGGTGCTGAGGCGCAGAGCACGCAGAGCCTGATGAAGCTGCCTGGTCACCATGACAACTTACCACTCCCCGCAGTCACTCAATAAGGGCGTTGCCGTGGTAACCATAGTCTGTGAGGCGCCGGTGGAAAAGTTACAGTACAATAGTGGAGTTGGAGAATGTTGTGACCAGTCGAGTCACGAGCCGCCACTAGTTACAAATTGAGTTTAGAATGGGCTGGATACGTCTTTAAAATGTTGAACGTAGCTGATGGAGGTCCAGGGCAGGATCTTCTGATGAAACGGTAATTGTGCTGGCTCTGTGGGAGCGGGGGAGGGGCGTCTGATTACAAGCGAGGAGTAAAGAAGGATTAAGCCGACAAAACTTCGTGGTAGAATTAAATAGAGCTAAGGTAAGGCAATCGCAGCCAACGGGAATGTCGATGTCATGTCGAAGGAGCTTGGAAGTTTAACGGAGGACCAGACTTTCTGATAAAGTTGCAGACAAGTTGAGTATTGAAGCTGCGGTTTGGACGGCTATGAAGCCGAGGTGGAGACCGGATGGAACAGGAAAGAGTAACGTTGGAGCTCTTGGAGCCGAAAAGAGAAGCTGACTGAAAAGAAAGATCACCTGAGCAGGTAAGAAAATGATTGATAATATCTTGGCAGCGATGTGCAGAGAAACGACCTGCGTGAGCGAGGCAACGAAGTTTAGATATTAGAGGTGAAGCACGAAACGACGGCGTCTAAGCGTTTGCTACAAAAAACGAAACACTAGACAGAAAAGGTGCAGGTGATCAGGTCTTAAATAGTAAATAGAACTAATTAACTGGAGATTAGAAAATTGAAAGATTAGAGATTAGCAGCCCCCCCAGCTTCACGCCCCCCGAACCTCGCAAGCTAACATTTAAATGATTACTTTTCACAGGTTTTTACAAAGGAGGACACGGACAACATGCCCGACATGTCGACCTGTTCCTATCCAATTTTAAATAACTTTAGCATAACAGAGGCAGAAGTGTTAAAGGGACTAGGAGCTCTTAAAATAAACAAATCCCCTGGGCCAGATGAGATCCTCCCAATATTACTCAAAGAAATGAAAGAAGTTATTTACAAACCGCTAACCAAGATCATGCAACAGTCTCTTGACACAGGGGTTGTACCAACAGACTGGAAAATAGCAAACGTAATACCGATCCACAAAAAGGGAGACAAAACCGAACCAGGTAACTACAGACCAATAAGCCTGACTTCTATTATATGTAAACTTATGGAAACTATAATAAGATCCAAAATGGAAAATTACCTATATGGTAACAATATCCTGGGAGACAGTCACCATGGTTTTAGGAAAGGGATATTGTGTCTAACTAACCTACTTGACTTTTTTGAGGATGCAACATTGAAAATGGATAACTGCAAAGCATACGACATGGTTTATTTAGATTTCCAGAAAGCTTTTGACAAAGTCCCGTATAAAAGATTAATTCTCAAACTGAACGCAGTAGGGATTCAAGGAAATGCATGCACATGGATTAGGGAGTGGTTAACAGGTAGAAAACAGAAAGTACTGATTAGAGGAGAAACCTCAAAATGGAGTGAGGTAACCAGTGGTGTACCACAGGGATCGGTATTAGGTCCTCTGCTATTCCTAATCTACATTAATGATTTAGATTCTTGTATAGTAAGCAAACTCGTTAGATTTGCAGACGACACAAAAATAGGAGGAGTGGCAAACACTGTTGCAGCAGCAAAGGTCATTCAAAATGATCTAGACAGCATTCAGAATTGGGCAGACACATGGCAAATGAAATTTAATAGAGAAAAGTGTAAAGTATTGCATGCAGGCAATAAAAATGTGCATTATAAATATCATATGGGAGATACTGGAACTGAAGAAGGGAACTATGAAAAAAACCTAGGAGTTTATGTTGACTCAGAAATGTCTTCATCTAGACAATGTGGGGAAGCTATAAAAAAGGCCAACAAGATGCTCGGATATATAGTGAAAGTGTTGAATTTAAATCAAGGGAAGTAATGTTAAAACTCTACAATGCATTAGTAAGACCTCACCTAGAATATTGTGTTCAGTTCTGGTCACCTCGTTACAAAAAGGATATTGCTGATCTAGAAAGAGTGCAAAAAAGAGCAACCAGAATTATCCTGGGTTTAAAAGGCATGTCGTATGCAGACAGGCTAAAAGAGTTGAATCTATTCAGTCTTGAACAAAGAAGACTACGCGGCGATCTGATTCAAACATTCAAAATCCTAAAAGGTATAGACAATGTCAACCCAGGGGACTTTGACCTGAAAAAAGAAACAAGGACCAGGGGTCACAAATGGAGATTAGATAAAGGGGCATTCAGAACAGAAAATAGGAGGCACTTTTTTACACAGAGAATTGTGAGGGTCTGGAACCAACTCCCCGATAATGTTGTTGAAGCTGACACCCTGGGATTCTTCAAGAAGCTGCTTGATGAGATTCTGGGATCAATAAGCTACTAACAACCAAACGAGCAAGATGGGCTGAATGGCCTCCTCTCGTTTGTAAGCTTTCTTATGTTCTTATGTTCTTAAGTATCTGCTTACTGTCGGTAAGCACCTATCAACCATGACTGGTTATTAGGGGTGTGCAGAAACTCACTCGTACTATTATCTAATTATTGTAATTGTTCACGAGTATAGTGCTAATATTGATGCATGAAATGTGTAACAAAAAAAGGAAAAATATACAGTATAATGTACTGCATTCCTATGATAAAACAAGCAAAAAAAAAACTGTGTGGACTCCACTTGGAGAATTGCTGGGAACTATGCTGCTACGTGACGTTTGCAATAGGTTTAGGGAGTCTCCTCATCGGAATAAAAACAGCATGCCACAAATAGATAAAAGGTAATTACCATTATTTAAAATTTAAAATAAATAAAAAAATGTTAATGTTTTTGGCAGATCTTTAGTTTGGTTATTTTTTCTCCTGGATTTGAACAGCATTTGGTTCAATACACTCAGAGCACATTGCGTTTGTAAAATACAGTTATTTTTCAGTATAATAAATAAAACAAATAAACAATAAAAAATAAACACCTTTGTTGATACCATCCAAGACATGCAGAAAAATGGCATGGAAAGCATTTATTAACTAGCCAACACAATGCTGGAAAAGATGGGCAAAAACCAACAAACACAGAAAAACACTGCTCAGAGCTATCATTGTGATCTTAGTTATAGCCCCATACCTTTAAAGCACATTGTGGTACATAAGTTTAATTAAAGGTAAAACAATGTTATGGCTGGGTTCGTTGTACAGGCAGACATTTTGTGTGCAACACGTGTTAGAATCTGAACATGTGTAAGGAGTGTGGTTGTGCACATGTACTATACGTGCCGTTTAGATGGTCTTTTCCTTGTTTGTTTTATCAGCTAAAATCATTTGCGCATGCTCGGGCACGCACAGTACATGGCGTACCACATTTTAATGCGTACCACAAAATAACAACCAACCCGGTACTGCTTTCAGTTTCCATTAAAGTGTATTGTGAAATATTTCAAAAATAATAATGCATGCTATATCATTCAATTGGTTACAAAGGAATTACCATTATGACTCAGAAAGTTCTGAGTACACAAGTTTTCAACATCTCTAATGCAATTAATATAAGTATGCTTTCTGGTTGAGTATGTGGTTGAAAAAAAAACAGAACCCAATTTGCACAGAAACTTAAATCAGGAAGGAAATGAGGAAGATTAAAGAAGTATCTGGGAGTCATACAGTCACATTTGATGTCATTGCATGTAGTCCAATTGATATTGTAGGAACCTGTCCCAGGCATGGGAAAATTCATTACAAGTGGTGACCTACTGGAGTGAGTCAGATTCGTTTACCCCGCATCACGGAGTATTGAATGAAGTGCAATGCGACAGTGATGCATTGTAGCAAGCTTTGATACAGCTACACCTTATTATTCCTGCAAATCTTCCATTAATATTAAGGACTGCCATAATATTTTTTAAGGATTGGTAATATTATTTTAAAAAACAAGTGGAAAAAATGGCATTAAATGTTCAGAAAACTAGGTGTATGTACAATAATTGATCATGATTCGCTGCAGTTAGATTCCCTGTGGCTCAGTTTATACCGCATTTAAATTATCTGGTTTTTTTTTTATAATAAATACCTGTACTGTAAATATATTTGAAACACTAGCATGTGTATTAATATCAATGTAAACTACTGTATTTAATATAGCACTTTAATACATTGTAGGCAATAATGCTTTATTCATAGATCAAGTTTTCATAGATTTCTGAGTAAATTTGAATTAAAGTCTAGACATTTGTAAAACACAAATGTAACACAACCTCAGACCACCACTTTTCATCTCCCATCCACTACATTCATGTGAATTTTGAGGTTGTTGCCATTACTGTACTCATTTAGACCTGCCTGTGTTTCAACCCATCAAGCAAAGTAGAGCTGGCCCAACCCTTCTGTGGCAGAGCAGGGCTCTGCCCTTGTAAATATTGGCAGGGATGGGGTTAAATTCTTCTCCCTGCCCAAGTTTATTGTGTCAGGTGGGAGTATTTAACAATCAATTAGCACCCAGCCACCTGACATAAAAGGAGGCCTCAGCTCCTCATTAGAGAGAGGTAGCTGAGGGTGGGGTTTTTCCTTTGTGTGCTGTGTGTGTTAATTTTGCAATCCAGTGAAGGCAAAGTGCAGCCCGGAAGCATTATTTTTGTAAGTTTTACTTTGTGTTTATTGTCTTTGTGTTTAAGAACCTTTTTGTTTGGCCCTCGTGCCGTTTATTTTGTGTTTTTTATTTAATAAAAGTCTTTTGTTTGAACTGCAGTCTGTCTCGGGGCCTCATCCCTTGCGCCATCCTGTCACACCTTCAAGCAAAAGCATTGAACTGGCTGCACTGTGTGGGTGTGTCGCCACTTGGTAGAAATTACAGGTAGTATACACTGTCTGAGTGATGAAATAGCATACTGTCCTAGCCATGAGGAAATGTATTACTGTAAATATTAATAAACTTGAAATTCTACTTCACAGAAAATCACATGCATCCTCCAGAATCCTGAATTATCCAGCTGCCTCGCTGTACCTATGATGTGATGACTCATAACAAGCATGACCTGTTTAAAAGTAAAGTGTATCATGAAACATTTGCTGCATATTAACAGTAACTAGAGGGTGCATTCAGTTACACTCTCACCTCTATACACACCTCAACATCAGACGAGGACACTAGTCTAGTGAATTGGGTATATAACTCATTTTTTCACAGCTAAAAGGTTCAGGGAAGTAAAATGGGTTTGGTGGTCTCATAAAACAACAACATAATTTGGCACAATTGTTAGCCTTGAAATAGCCAGGGCTGAATGGCAAATTTGTTAGGGGAAACTCACAGGGGATGTTCAGGGCTCAGTCGGCATCATTCTTGATTTTAGCCATTGGCATTTTCTCACAGCTTTCATGAGCTATAAATTCAGAAGCCCCAACACAGCAGAAAAAGGAAAGACAAGTAAAACCTGTCTTGGCGGTCTCAGAGTTCATCCACTCGAAGGGCTGTCTCATTATACACATTGCACCCTCAGATAATACAGAATTACCCCCAAATATTCAAACACATACATATGTTATTCGCGATCTTGTAATGGAACTTTCATTTATATACAGAGACATTATGTACACATACACACATTGTTATAGTCTGCTTACATAAGGGTGTATTTTCTTTACCAGTAGAACTCTTCTGCTTCTGGCTGAGGCGGAGCAGATTCTTGTGAAAGGAATGCTTTGAAGAGGGATCAGGGCCGTGGAGAGAGTTTAGGTGTGGAAGGACAGTTAAGTCAGCCCCAGGGCAACTGGTGTTACACAGAATTGAACACTACTACTCTTCAGCTCCTACAAGATAACTCTCTATTTTGTATGGCACCAACAAGTATTAAACTGATATAAGAAGGAATGTAGGTAAAACTCAATTTAATTAAAGCTCAAAATTCATAAACAACAAATAGATATTCAAAATGTGTATTTATTGCCATACAGTTACAATTAAAGAGGAAGCAGCTTCAATTTGTTTTGAATAGATTTCTTACTATTTGATGGCGTCTGAGTGGTTCTGCAATTCTGCATTTTTCTTTAACTCTGTCTTTACCTGGCTTGGAGCTTGCTTTGATCTTGGCTGGAGATCCTAACTGCCTGGACTGAACATCAATCAATCAATCTTTTTTATTTTAAATAGCACCTTTCATAGTGGACTATACAAAAAAAAAAAAAAAAATGATACATTAAATAGTAGCAGCAACACAGCAGCTAATAGCAGATATCCAGCATTCTTCCTCATTAAATTCAAATCATATGAAGATGTGACCTTTCAACTCTGCCTGCACCGTCTAATCTATGTTTAATTATATAATTGTGTACTTCAGATTCCCTGAAGGCAGATTCCCTGAAAATTGCCTCAAAACAAAACTGTGAAGAAAGAAATTGCACAATGGTGGCATGCTTTATTTACTGTAGAAGGTACCATCATATCAAACACTGAGATTGGACCAGATAAGTCAATACAAGGCCTGTTGGTTGGATCATGGGCATGTTTATCCAGCATTCCATTTTTATCTGCCTGTCATTAGAATACTGTTTTGCCTGTGCCCCGTTTGCATCCTTCGTATCAAATACTTTCAAATAGGAAATCCACAGGTATGATTATCTCTTTGGAATGCAGTGGAAAGCTCTGAGGCAAAACAGGTTGCTGTCAAAGATATTCAATCAGTTCTTCTCATGCTTGGATCAGAGTGGGTGTTTAATATTGATAGTGTTGGATTAGATCCATCTAAATTCAAGTTTACTGTGTAATTGCGCAAATATGTGCATATGCTCATGTAACGGAAGTGTTCATATGCGTGTGATAAGAGCAGTATTCTGTATTGCATGCTTGTATGTGGGACTACTTTCGAAAAGAGTTGAAGAGAAAGCAAAAAGTGAAAATGTATTCAAAATCCATTTTCAATGCTTTAATGATGAATTTAATTAATGTTACCATCACAATGTACCATGTATTTAAACATTTTAGCCCCCATGCCTTGTATTTAAATGGATCTTCCTCTGTTGGGGCATTCGGAGACAGGCGTTTTGTCTAAGCCCATGAACCTATTTGTGTGATTATACAGTACCAGTGTTTTGCTATTTCCCAATCAATGTTCGACATGTTAACCTGCTTCTTTAGGAAGGCGTTGAAAGAATATCTTTAAACTTCCCCCTTCATATCTTGGCTACCATGTAAATGTTATGGAAAACGTTTGAAAATATCTTATCTACTGTAGTTTCCAAGAATAATTGGCTAGATGTACTAAAATCTTGCAGCAAAATTATTTCAAAGTGTGCATTCAAGAGTCATTCTCACAAAAAAATTATTTAAATAATTTAGCTGTGACCATTAGAAACAAATGCTTTTCCATTTGAACTTAAACAGATACCATTTTGATACCATTCGTCTTTATTGAGTAGTGTATAAATCAATTTCCCTTGATGCATAACTGGAGAAATATATGATATTTTGTAGTGCATATATGAAATATTAATATTGTACAGACACAAATATTTCTCATAGTGATGGGTTGGAGGCTATTCAGTATTTCTTGGACAGGCGGGAGGGATTAACTCAATATCTAATAGACTTAGCAGAAGCAGTTCCTGTATTTATGGTTAGATTTGAGTTAAATTATAAATATATATATATATATATATATCTATAACAAAGGTACATAGACTGGATGGGGCTTAACTTGCATAACAACAAGCAGAGGTCCGTGTCAACTGTGTGCCAAGCCATTTTCTCAGAGGCTCTAGGCGACTTAACCCTTGGTTTACATCCTTTAAGGTTCCTTTCTCTCCTAGGCTGGTTCACCTGACTAGGCTCACCAGGATCATTGGTTTTATCACTAGCTGTACTCTTTATCATAACTACTCTTGATTATAACAGGGGTGCTGATATCCTGTGAACTGTGGTGTGCATCCTGTCGCTGGATTTCACTTGTCTGACTTGACCGGCTTCATAGGAAGTACTGATCGATGTGAGGCCCCTGTCTCTTCTCCCTCAAGCATCACTTTCTCCCTTGATAATTCTTCAGACCCCTAATCATTGTCATCTTGGTCCAGCCACAGGTACCCATCTTGCCCCAGAGCTCTCACTGCAGATCTTGAGCTCCAGAATTGGGTTGTCTGTTGTAAAGTAGTATTCGTTCTTGTGTCCATTTCCTTTCCTAAGTGGTTAACTGTGTTATCCAAACTTGAGTCATCTTCCTCATCCCCTCTCTGACTCTAGGGGTATTTTATTCGTATTCAACATACTGTGCACGTCTCAAATAATGACACAATCGGCAGGTGTTTATTTTTTATTGTTTTTTCTTGTCAAACATGATTTTCATGATTCCTTCACACATTTATATACCTAGACTGTAAATTGAACTGTACAGCTGGAAACTGATCAATGCACATTTTATGAGATAGTCAGTTGAAGCAAAACTGTATGAAGCTCTGAACAACTGATTTGTTCAGAAAAGAACCAAAGAAGAGCCAGTAAGTTTCACCAAGAAATGGGGTGCAAGCTGGAATTTAAAGTCAGTTATGAGTGGCTCGTGAACTTCAAGAAGTGACACGGGTAACAGCATCTTAGTATTGAGGGCGAGAAGCTGTCTGCAAGCAAGGGAGCTGCAGACAGTTTCACTGAGAAATTCAAAAATATCATACAAAACGAAGGGTACACGCCCAATGTTATCTATAACTGTGATGAGACTGGTCTCTATTGTAAAGTTCTGCCATCTAAAACTCTTGTTTCTCAGTCTGAGAAATCCACTCCAGGTTACAAGACAAGCAAGGAGTGTAATACAGAGTTGGCTTGTGCAAACATGTCAGGAATACACAAACTAAAACTGGCATACATTGGTAAAGCACGGCATCCTCTAGTCTTGAAGAATGTTTGTTTTGCAAACTTGCCTTTGGTTTATTTGAACCAGAAAAATGGTTGGATGAACGGCCATTTATTTCATGAATGTTTTACAAAGTATTTCGTACCATCTGTGCGAAAGAACAATCTGTCCCCCAAAGCCTTGTTGCAGATGGACAATGCCCCATCACACTCATCAGACAACTCCCTGGTATCGGATGTTGAGCGAATGACACCCAACATAACATCAATGGTGCAGTCAATGAATCAAGGTGTGCTTGAGGCCATGAAGCAACGTTATCACTAAAACTTGCTCAGGTGGCTACTAATGGAAAAGGATGTTGGGGGAAATGCACAGATGTTAGTTGTATTTTGGGATAGCTTTAAAGATGCCCTATACAGTGTTGCTAATGGCACAGCATTACTAAGGACAGTCTCCGCAAGAGTTGGCAAAAGCTTTGGCCACAGGTCTGCAAGGTTAGAAAAGAAGAGAACTTTCAAAACGTAACACTACAGCCTTGGTGCATGAAGGTAACGATGAGGATGATGAGGGGTTTAACACATCGTTATTCATTTCTGGAACTTATCTAGCTATGATGACGTGACGGAATGGCTGAACTGTGATGATGAAATGTTCGAGAGTCACACATGTCAGCCGCCTGGATCTGTACCGATTGATGCTGCTGAGTTGTTTGCGTGACAGAGCCATGTCTCTTTGGTATGGACTGAGTAAATACTGTACAATTAGAAATGTGCCTGAACTATTTTTGGAATGCTGTTTTGTAACTTGCCA